>NC_051154.1:434190534-434507991 GCF_013339745.2 Dermacentor silvarum
GTATAGTCAGCTTCGCCTCAATACTTGCGTCAAATTCACGTTTTTATTAACTGCCGTAGTGGCTTGGCAGAAGCGTATACTTGCTTGACATGCGCCCAGCATGGCGAGAATGCACGGTTGTGCTAAATGGTTTGACGTAGTGCTATTTTTCGGCGCAAGGACAAGGCAACAGAACAGACAAGACAGAGCGCTAACTATCGACTAATGTTTACTGTTAAGTTCCGCACCAAATATACGCCGTAATCACAGAGGGAAAATAGGACATACAAAAGGACGCCTTGATCCACATCAAGTCTTTCCGTACACTTGCAGTAAAGTTTTGTTGGTTCGTCTTTCTTCTGCGTTCTCTGCTGGTACGTGAAGTCTCTCGTGTGATGATCGGCAGCGATGATCAAACGCAGAAAGGAAGCGAGGCAGACCAGATGAACAAGTTGTTTATAAATAAACTTTTCTATAATGATACATGTCAGATAAAACAACTTAATTACAAATTGAACAATACAGAAACAATGCGTCACTCTTCGACTGTCTCAGTGACTGTTAGAGCCCAGACTGATCTATCAGCTCACTGATCTATCAGCAAATCTGATTACAGCCCAGATTCCCTTTCACGTACATTGTACGGAGCCTCACTGATCTATCAGCTATCCTGATTTCAGCGCATACTGAGGGACCGGATATCATCCGGATTATTATGGATCAAAGAGACAAAGAAAAAGGGCAGTAGGGCCGTTGGCCCGTCCCACAGAAGCAATTGCCAATGAGAGTTAAATGTTTGTTAAGCCACAACCCAGAGAGATGGACTCACTCTTAAAAGTAAATGTATTGCAAAACAACACGATTTTTTTTTCTTTCTACAACTCAGCGTTTCCCTCTCCTATTTCCGCGTAGTCGGCGATGGCCACAGCAAACACGCCAGGCACGCACCATTTATTGCTATAGGCCATCTCAAACCTCGGCGACCTGTCTAGGCAGCAAAGGACTCGGGAGCTGGTGTCACAGCTCCGAGTACCGCAGTCCCACTCGAGGTTTGTCCGCGTGAAAGAATTGACGTTGGCGGCGTTCGGTGTTCACAGGATGACGTTCTCCGAACGTGTTCTTCGCATGCGTACCGCACCTCTACGGCGTGCGCTGGACGTCGTCACTCGACGCAACACGGGCTTTTCTCAGCAGTCAAAAAGAAGGTCGACGCGGTTACCGCCCGGACACGTAGGGCTGTGAATCCCCGCTCCATACACGCAACATGTGGTCAACATTGCTGGGCCATTCTAAACCTGGGCGGCGTCTCTAGCCAGAAAAGGACTCGGGAGCCGGCGCCACAGCACCGCGTACCGCCATTCCACTCGAGGTTTCTCTGCGTGGACCTAATATGCCCATCGGCGGAATGCCGACCCAGTGCGCACAAGCCCGCGTTCTCTGACTCCGTTCTCCGCATCCGCACCGCGCCCCCCCTGGCGCGTGCCGTGCCTCGTGACCCGACACCGCGCGGGCCTTCTGACCCCTCAAAAACAGGAACGGTTACCACCTGGACGCGTAGGGGAGTGGACCCCCGCTCCGTATAGACAAAACACGTGGGCAGCTCGCGACGTGGGTTTGGCCACAGCATATATAATACACAACTTGATATTTAAGCTATACAAAAGGATATACTGGAGCGGGCGGAGTTCCTATACACGTTAGTCCACTTCAGCGTTGCTAGCAGCCTGGCACGAGTGATATACTGATGTCTACCTGCCCCTTCGGTCCCCCGGGCCTTTCGGACTAAATGAATTCATTCATTCAATGATGTCACAAAGGGCTGACTGTGCTGTTTCTTCTTCCTGTTCCGAATTCACTGACCTGCACAACTTTAGAGCAGTTCTGTAACACTGTTTTTTCTTTTCTAGAACCAAAAGCATGAAGAATTGGCAGAAGGTGGCTGCTAGGCATTCCTTAGCATTTGTCCTGGGGATATTCTGCCTCTGTTAAGCAGCCAGCAAATGTTTGAAAAGCGTGGTTTCAACTTCACCTCTCCTTTTGCGTTGGTATGTTCAAGCGCTCATATAATTAGCCCTCTCTAATTTTGCTGTAGATTTTCCCAGCCTGGGACACATTGTCTTATGTTACTATTATGTGAAAAGCAGTAGCCGTCACTATTATATGTTGACGAAGTTTTTCTCTCTTTTTTTTCGTTTTAGATTCTATAGCAATATTCGAACGTAAGCACGCGTGCAAACGAGTGGTAGCTGCAGTCTTTAGTTATCACGTTTATCTCTCTCTCTCTCTCTTCATTGCAATGTTTATGACTAATATTGTTCTCGGCGGAGAAAACGAAAAAACGGAAACGGAACCATTTCGTGCAGTGGGACTTTCGATTATTGTTCCTCTCGCACTCGGCACCATGAGGCATGCGGTAGCCACGCAAGCACAAGCGGGAAGAAAGGCATAAAGTAAGGAGAAAAGCAAATATATAAACGCGAGGAAGCGCAGCGCGGAATCTCGTCACCGTCCCACAGATGCGCCAGCTTCCCCGCCACTCCACACGCGTCTCTCACGCGGGCCGTCGCCTCAATTTTCTTTGAGAACTTCCTTCCGTTTCATTTTTCCTATATGTGTCTTAACAACGCGCTTGGAAGTCTCATTGGTCGCGCAGTGGTCGCACCAGTGTAATAGCGCGTACCTATCCGTTTCGCTGGCACGGGAGCGCAGTTGACGAAGAGCGGTCGGTCGGCCCGAGTGGAAGCAGTGAGGGCTCGCTCGGCGAAAACCAGTCCAGCCAGCGGCACCCAACATCTGGAATGTATCAGCGGCGCGAAAACTTGAGGGAAGATTGTAAACGAATTTGCCGCAACAGCCGGCGCGAAGTAATTCGGTTTTCTCGCGTGTTTTGGGGAGGCGCGTGCTGGCCTAAAGAGAACACCGCTTGGGTCGCTCCCTTGTCTTTTGTCTCCTACATCTTGCTTCGTAGTTTTGTAGGCATTGTTTCCTCCCTGGCTGTTGTGTAAGGCGCGGATGATTCGATTTCGCGTTCGCGCATGTGCCGCAATGAAGAGAGACGGCGGCAGGGCGAGCGAGGAAACGGAAAGAGCGGAAACGGAAGGACCCCGCTTCCGTGAAACGAAGAGTGGCGCGTTTATTCTGCAGGAAAAGGGGATAAACGAAAATAGATGCAGGCCTGAGAAAACACGCTGTGTCTGTCGGTCTCCGCTGCGAGCGTATGAAGTGCTTGTCGCTGGCAGGCGCGGCCATTCCACAGGTGATGCGCTTGAGTGCTGCGCCTCCTCTCGGTGCATTGGGTCGCTTAACGCCGAGAAATCCTTTCGAAACACTCCCGGCACGCGACCCATGTGTCGGCGGTAAATACGTGCACTCTAAAAAAAACTGCTTTCAAGGGTGATGTGGCGTCGCGTACTCTTGCGCGTCGCTACCTGTCTCTCGATGCACTGAAATCTTTCGCAGCTTCCGACGCGACACGATACGTTGCTGGCGGCGAGCGCCTGCTCAGCCGTTTTTTTTTTTTTTGTGATGGAGAAGAGTGAGCGATCGGGAGTGTCACGGCGGCGTGAGTGACAAGGCACGGCTATTTATGGTGCATGGGTGACGCATGACAATAGTGACAACAATTTTTTTTCCTTCCAACTACAGCACGACTGGCCACTCGAGGCAGTTTGCGTGTATTCGCGGGCATCTTTCACCCTCGGAAAAACACATTTACGTAGCACGTATTGAGCAACAGAAAGCTGTATCGGGAGTTTCTCGTGCTGCTCTACAATGTTCTCGTTGACACTTTTCATCTAACTAAAATAATTGAGAAGTTGATTATTTATTAGGACTAATTATCCTATTAGGCGGGATGCAAAAATAATCTGAGTATCTCCAAGCGACGGCAAACGACATTACCTTGGCTCTGTCTAGATACGTGGCATTTGCATATTTTTCAAGTTTGGCTAAAGTTAAGTGAAACACCCTGTATACTGCTGAAGCACGTCACAACATTGCTAATAAGAAATCACATATAGGATGTCCCAGCTAACATTAATCAAACTGTTGTAAAAATAAAAAGTTAAAAGAAACATGGTGCAGATTCAATTATAAGACCTACGGTGTCCCATCATCTGAGCGGTGACGAACGAACACTGTAGGTTTTATGATTGCATCTTGCAGCACGTTTCTTTTTCTTCATTTTTAATGCTGAAACAGATCTTAACTTCACCCGTAAGGCACTACACACAAAGTCTGCTTAGTGCTCCATCAAGAAAGCCTTGTGTGTATTCTCACATGAATACCTGTTGTGAAAGTCATTCTGTGACACATCTTGAAGTTGATTTCCCTAAGAATTTTTGATGAGTTATCAGGATAGACTTCGGAGCTCAAGAGAAATAAAAAAAATCAGTTTTGTAAGGGATATCGCGGTTTTTCATGTAAAACCACAGAATTAAATTTTTTTGAAGGGATACATGTACAACACATCTTAATACAAAAGAACGACAGAAAACAAATAAACCAAGCCAATTACTATAAAGAGGAGCAGCCAATGCAGACGCTCTGAAAGTTTTCAGCACCTTTTCTAAGAATGTATCGTACTTATTATAAACTTCCCAAACATAGCTTATTACGTAATCAGGGAAATCATTCCACTGCCTGGTAGGTTTTCAAGGCAAAGCTAACCTTTGAACGCTGACTTTTAGCGCCCGCAATGAACTATTACATCACACTTACATTGAACATCGCCATTTTGGTTGATTTATGGCTCTTTGCGTATACTTGAAATTAATAAACTTTTAGATTAGATACGATGTTCCGGAAACAGGAAAAGAAAGGAGGTCGAATTTGCGAGGGATCGATGGGAGATTAACAGCTACGATATTTACTAAAAACGAATATTGGTGCCAGTATATGCAGTTTCTCGACTTTTGAAGGACTTCTGTAAGTTTGAAATTTGCTTACGTCAAAGATTTATGACCAAGTCATTTGATTTCAGTGGTCGTCCTGGTAATGTTTCTAGAATATATTACAGGGCTTTTCTGGTTTTGAAGCCTACTTTATTCATGCGATGATTTCAGATAAGGTCAGAGGGGAAAGAGAAAACTTGGTGTGTTTATTTTCGCGAAACTTGGATGGTTGACAGCTATCAGTATTGTGCGAACAATCAGTGCCACTATTTAAATTCTCATACAGTGTGATACGAATAATGATTACTTTGGGTCTAATTCTGTTTGTACATCTTTTCACCGGTCGTTAATATGTTGAAAACTTCTGTTCATTTACCCATGATCAAGTAGATTTTCGAATATTGCTTAAACTATATACACGTCTAAAAATATATTACAGCAATGCAGACTTCTGCACGGCAAATCACTCATAGAAAAAAAAGAAATAGGACAAAATCCAAACGCTTCATCGTGACAGTTCAAAAAGGCAGGCCATAGTTTCCTCCACCCCTACATGATTGCCCTGTTGCTCGTTACAGAAATTAGTTGGCATGATCAAGAGGCGCGTTCGTTAAGAATCAATGAATTCATTTGCCATACCTCACTAAATTTGCCTGGGCGACGCTGGCTTGAATGGTGATCGTCTTTAACTCAGTACACTTCGGCGTTTTACAAGGAAAGCGTACTGTATGAGATATGGCCGGCGAATGACCACGAGCGCAACAATATTTTGAGCGGACACGGAATTACAAGCAAGCTTCGCAAAGTATGTCAACGGGAAGCCGCGAGGGCATCGTAAAGCTGTCGTGGAGTCACAAAAGTGGATCAACTCCGTAATTTACCGCATCCGACTGAGAAAAGTTCTTTGCATGCCCGCACACTTCCGTTTTTTGAAGCGTTTCGCGTCCGCCGCCCTGTGAATGAATTCAAAGCCCAGAGAATCGCCTTCCTCTTAATAAAAACGGACGCCAATAAGTTTTCTGCTGTATCTTTCCAGCCTCACGCCAGAATACAAGCCAAATTGAATTATTCGCGAAAATCAGGAACTTACATAGAAGACGGGATGAAGGGAGCGCTGAACAACGGCGACGCCAACGACACACATCAGCACTATAGCCATCTACGCAGAAGCTACAAATGTGGTTCGCTATAGTGGTTCGCCTGAACGCCCGCATATCAAAAACAAATTTCTGAGCGCGACGACCAGTCGGAATGATTTTGCTCACAATCTTATCTCAATGTTGCACTGCAGAAGCTTCGTGTAGTACCTTCGTAAAACGGCTCTTCGTGTTCGCCGTCGCTGCCGACCTGAGAGAAAGCAGGGCTTTCAGTGCAGCTTTACAACGTCAGAAGCGCTCACCGTGCGTTTACCGGGTCGTGTCAAGCGACGTGACGGCCACTAGGGGCCCCTGCTCGCTATGCGTGGCGCTGTAACGTAGAAAAGTGCGTCAATTCGTCGCGGCGGTACAGGACTGAGCCGCGTGCCTTAAGTGCTTGCTTCTCATTTACCTTTCCTTGAATTCTAACTTCAACGCTGTTATACCCGGTCTTACTCAAGCGAATGATGCATTGGTTTTGTTTTGCCCCTTATCTCACGGGGCTGCACTCCAGATAGGTTGAGGCGATATGTGTATATAGACGGCGATAACCGAAGAGCCGGTCGTGAGCTGGTGTTAAGGATGGCACCGCGCTCCCCGATTCTCAGTAGACAACGTAGCAACAGCAACAGAGCAGTAAGCAACAGAGCAGGAAATGTATCTGCGGTGCCATGCGACACGAACAGCACTCAAGGGGGAACGCATACTCTAACGCGAACAAAAGTCCAAAGAGAGATGCTCGCTTTGACCGCGGAGAATCGAAGCGGGGAGGAGCGGGATGTCCCTGACGTACACAAAGTAAAGAGGTTATTTGGGCTGGTTGATCCCGATAAATCGTTTGTACGCAACGTCGCCGAAGCTAGACGAAATAAACAACCGTAGGTGAGCTTGCGCTCGCTCGTTACTCATGTCAGTAGTTTTGCGGTGGTACAACGAAACCAAGGAAACCGGAACAAATTGGCCCACGCAGTTTCTTTAAACTAAGCTGCATTTCTGGTTTCTCTGGTGCCTTTTCGTATTTCACTGGTTTCCTTTGCATGCTTATTGCACCTAATGTTGCACTGTGGCGCAGAATAACTTACAGCCTCATGGATTCTTAATAATATCGCGTAAACGTCAACCGCACAACATCTCAGCGCCTTATACCACGGTGATCGGGAAATATATCTGCACTCATGCCAGCCCGCTCAATTTTATGAAAGATTATCTAAGGTAATTTCGATGCAATTATTGCACCTGCATTGCATTTTGCTGGGTTAAAAAAAAGCTAGCTTTTGAGAAGGATTATGTCATTTCAGTAATGAAATTTACTAGAATTACAGCGAATATAAACACAGGGGTATAACTTATTAAAAAAAGGTGTTTGGCTGTTGATGGTGTTGATGGTCGATTGCAGCTACAGGCGGGTTTAAAGTGCACGTCGAGGCCGGCGTGTGCTCATTCTGAGCGTCTCTCGCTCTGCCACGGGAGCATGTTTACACAAGTCTAGCAAAGCATTGTCTCCAAGAAATGCAAGAAAAAGACACGAGGATTACGCGCGGGATAGAATGAACTCTTCTGGAAGCACAAGGTGTCCCATTATTTCACTAAATGTGTGTAATGGGATTCGCTGACATCATGCATGATTCCCACCACTACTTATCACTTAGGCAAACATTTCATAGCAAGGCAAAGATAGGCAAAAACAAACAGGCAATCGAACAAAATAGAATATTTAAATGAAAAGCAAATAAAAGTTGGTAAGTGCTACCATTAGGTTCGCATCGATTTCAATTTAGCGTAAAGTTCGTCACGACACACCCAATTCTTACAGCACATACTAATGACAATTTATATGAAAGATGAATTAAAATTAGAATTATAGCGCCGTAGCCTGCAGTTCAGATATAGTTAAAAGACGAACAGTCTACAATACTATATATACTAAATTACACGACAGGTTCTAACAGGATTACGATCAAGGTACACGTTGCAAAAAAAAAAAACACATCTTAAGCTTGTCTGTGTACAGCATGATGCATGCTAGCACTCACGGGCGCAGGTTTTCTGCAAATGGCTATAATACAAGCAAATTTCGCACGATCGCGTGTTCTGTCACGTCTCGTCGTTGTGCCTGATTGCTGAATAGTCGCGGCTGTCAAGGTTCATTTATAAACTGCCGAAAAGCGACGTCACCCCAATGCGCCGCAGCTCTCAGTCTTCTTTCGCGAGTGTTCTTGTTTCTGGCACAATGCCGGCGTAGCGATTGCGCCATGTGACACGAACCTTTCCAAAGCACCAACCAGCACTTGTCTTATGCCCCAAACTTGCGCAAATCATCTTTTCTGCTTTCTTTGGTGGAATGTTTAGTCAATGTATTACACGTAGTGTTTGCAGTGACGTGCTTTATTTTTATTTTGTTTTGTTTTCTTGAAGTTACTGTACATATAGTCACTGTTCTCACAACGTGCGCTGTGACTTTACATTCGCGTGTTGTCGATACATCGCGCTCTTGTATATTTAAAATAAAAAAAATTAGGCGTTTTACGCGCCAATACCATGATCTATTAGGAGGCACGCCGTAAGGAGGGGGACTCCGGTATAATTTTGACCACCTGGGGGTTCTGTAACGCGCATCTAAATCTATGTATACAAGAGCGTATTTGTCCTTCACCCCCATCAAAATGTGACCGCCGCGGTAGGGCTCGAAGCCGCGACCTCAAGCTTTGCAGCGCAACTCCATAGCCACTAAGCTACCGGGTGATCAGGGTGATCAGTTCAATGTTTTACGGAATTTTCAAAACTCGCCTGTGGCAGATAGCATAAACCTTGTCCTTGAGCTGGATTACTCGAGGCGGCGGGCATTGCTATCCAGAGAAATCGAAGCGCATATTCGCATAATAACCAAAAATTCACTAATTAACGTCTTCATTGCTTGCTCTACGGCAAATATTGCAATTTAACAATTGTTGCCGGTCAGCTTGCAAGACGTATCCACTTCAAATGAATTGCCAGGATGACCACAGCTGGGAGATATTAGTTCCGGAAGTGTGGAACGAAATAGATGGGCGTTACACTTACTTTTATGCTTGAGTGCATAAAGGAGCGTTTTTTTTTTTTTTTTTTTTGTAAGTGAAACAGTGCATTCTTACGGCGAGTTTGACGGCGCATATCTCAAAACTGGTGTCATTCTGGTAAATAATTCCGAGTGTGAACGCCTCGCAAACTCACCAGATACAAATTGTAAATTACAATATGTGCCATAATTTAATTCATTAGGGAGTTAATTAGTGAAATTTTAATAATTAGTTGAATATGTGATTTGATTTCTCGTACAAGTAATATCCGCCTCTTCGAATAATTCTGCTCAAGGACTAGAATTGTTATCTGCAATAGAGGATTTTCAAAACTTCCGTAAAACTTATAATCGCCCCGTATTTTATAGCAGAGTATGGGGCTGAGTTATGTGATGGTCTATTCCCACGCTATTTCCCTTTCTCCTTTGTTTTTTGACACTGCTTAGCCACTGGAGTTTATTTTGGATGACTAGCATAGCCGGCCATTTAGTTGCCTACTTTCTCATAATCTCATCATTTAATAAACAAAAACAATGTCCCGTTTGCGTGGCCATGTGCAACGTCACACCGATCAGTACCATGGCACAGTTTATCGAATATGTCAATGTCACTAAAGTTACGACGCTCTTTCAACTTCTCACGCAGCTTCCGAGAAAGCATTTGTTTTCAGGAACTCAGAGATATGACAGGACGTCAACATTTCTCACTCAAAGTGCGTGCAACGTATTCCTTGGGATTTTAAAGTTGAAGTAGGGCATATGCGAATCAACACTAGAGTTAATAGCTGATACCAGTGCACTTGTAACTGAGGACTGCGTTTTCTTAGTGGGGGTTTCGTCTGTAAGGTGCGGGCGACAATCGCTTTTATTTCAGTCGTCCTCGAAGTAGAAGCAATGAAGTATATAGGCAACGTGAGGGTTGAAATCTTCCTAGGAGTACGCGCCTCGAGGATTTTCTCAACAAAAACGGCTAGTGTCAGACAGCGCGACTACAACGCGCATAGCCGGTTTTCCAGGGCAGCACACGCAACTCCATAAACGTGGGGAGGTGGAACGTGCGAGCTGGCTTTAGACTGGAGCTTGAAACGTGTTTCCCTTATATGCTTTTCGTCTGAGCTTCGGGAATGCAAAACCTGACTCAGTTCGTATGCACCGAAAAACAAAAGAAAGGAAAAACAAGACAAAAGAAATGTTGACGCGCGAAGAATTACGCATGCAGCTTCCGGAGGCGCACGAAAAGAATGCGTAACGCGTGAAGCTCCTCTTTTTATTTATTTTTTTTTCGTGCGAAAAAACATACGTATCATGGTAAACTGCTCATGCGCAAATGTCAATACAGTCTCCTTGATCCACCCGCTTACGAACGATACCTGTAGCCTTGCCCCTCAGTCGATATGATTGATTTTTTTTTGCTTTTTATTTTAATGTGACTGTATTTTTAGTAATGTTTTAATTTCACCTCGTCCTCCATTGCTGAAGTCGGCTGTGTCAGCAAGCATGCATTCTTTTTGCCGGACCCCCTTCAAACGCACGCAGAAGTGTTTCGACGCAACACGGAAGTGTTCTAAAGGGATCACTGAATGCATATAGGCTTTGTTTGTCTCCAAAATACATACAGGGCCAGCTTCTCCAACTTGCTCGGGCAGCGTTTTTCGAACGTGTAAACAGGGAGAGCTGTCCAAGCGGTGGAACAAACGCAGTCCTTCACTTCTGCCCCCCTTTTTCCCAACTTTTTATTTCTTACTTCTTTTTTTCCGCATTTTGCTCACCCGCGTCCGGTTCGTCTGGAGCTTTTCTTTTAACTGACGCCTTCAGACACCGCCATGCTTGCGATATGCCATTTTTCGTTTCGAAATCCAAGCGAACTGCGCTCCCTCTTCAACTTTTTTCGTTAAGATAACCGGAAAAGCGATCGAGCAGCGCTGAGAGAACAATTGCTCTTTGACAAAGTCCGGCAATAGTTTCCGGTCCCAAGCTTCTGCTCTTTTAACTAGGTTTCAAAGCTGTAGATTTAGCCGGTGCATTGAAGAAGCGTTGAATGTTCACGGAAGCCTAACCAGCTGAAAATCGCACGCACAGTGCCTGCACATTCTAGTCTCTGTAGCTTGTCTTTGTGAACTGTCCCTACTGCTCGATGAAGCTTGTTTCTGAGCATCTGAGCACTGACCTAGTTTAAACCGCGTCGTTGAAACGCAGAAAGTGTTGGATCCCCTTTTTGCACCGGGCGATGAATACACGTTGGCTAGTTCGTTGACGACGTGGGCCAATAGTTGGGCAACAACTATGTCTCCCTGAAAAGCATGACAGGTACTTGGGGGGTAGTGACGGGTCCTCACGATACGGGTAGAATTATTGCCATAACTACAATCATGATGATTGACTTTTGGTTTGTGTGTGGTTTGTTCAGCTTATCGTGAGGTCTAGGGTGCGCCGTAAACAAACTTTCTTATTTCCATAGCACTTTGGAAATTCGTTTGAGATTGCGCCGTCAGTGAAATCACAGCATGGGTCACGGCGTACTGCGCCCTTTGGTACTGCCTGACGCGCTGTAAGAGTACTGGTATTATATGAGTATTATATGTACAGGTATTATGTGAATTTAACGCGCACAACACAAGCGGTAATTTGCGGCAAATTTTCTACGCAAGGTGGGTGGGAATTATGCAGTACAACGGATAAAATAAAATGCGCACGTTATTTATTTTTCAGTCGCAAGCGTGTGCCATTCTTATTCTGATCGTGGCTGCGGGCACGCTTAGGTATCATTACAGCGCTCGCATCTTGAAGCGAAATGCTTCGCACACAGTTGAAAGACAAGAAAGGGGCTGACAGATCTAGCAGCACACTGTGGGATAAAAGTTACATGAACAAGGATCATTATCATAATCAGCCTATATTTTATTGCCGCCACAGGACGAAGGCCTCTCCCTGTGATCTCCTATTACCCCTGTCTTGCGCTTGCTGATTCCAACTTGCGCCTGCAAATTTCCTAACTTCATCACCCCACCTAGTTTTCTTCCGTCCTCGACTGCGCTTCCCTTCTCTTGGTATCCATTCTGTAACTCTATTGGTCCACCGGTTATCCATCCTACGCATTGCATGGCCTGTCCAGCTCCATGTTTTTCTCTTAATGTAAACTAGAGTATCGGCTATCCCCGTTTCCTTTCTGATCCACACGACTCTCTTCCCGTCTCTTAGCACAAGGCCTAACATTTTTCATTCCATCGCTCTTTTTGCGGTCCTTAACTTGTTCTCGAGCTTCTTTGTTAACCTTCAAGTTTCTGCCCATGCATATGTTAGCCCCGGTAGAATGCAATAAATCGGCACTTTTCTTTTCAACGAGAGTGGTAAGCTCCCAGTCAGATTTGGCAATGCCCGCCGTATGCACTCCAACCCAATTTTATTCTTCTGTAAATTTTTTTCTCATGATCAGCTGCTGGAGAAGATGGAATAACAGTAGATTTAATTAAAGATTAAGGAGGTATCATGCTTGAAAAGCTTGCGGCCCTTTATAAGCCATGGCTCATAGTGTACTAGAAAGCTGGAAGAACGCCAACATTATACTCATCCATAAACAAGGATTAAGTGCTTCAGAAAGTCTGACCAACGTTTTGACAGGTGGACCTACCTTTGTCCACCTATCGAAACGTTGTCCAGCCTTTCTGAGGCCCTTTATCCCTGCATATGTAACTTCTACTCCGCAGTTCACAGACCGTTGGTAACGCAGTGTTAGAACAATTTCTTTTCTTTTAATGTACTTAACAGGGCATCTGCAAAATGCGGTGTCATTGCAAGGATATGTAGATACGACTACAGCAACCGAACACTCACTCACTCAATAATTCACACGTGACCACCGTTAGTAACTGCCCGCCGCCACGGTGTCAGGTTTATTCCTAATTGGAGTAGTCGGGTCGAGAGCCCTAGGCGGCAGTCGATATTCATTAGCGTCTAACTTCGGATGTGTACGGTTCCTCCTTGGGGTTGTTGGGTGTATGGTAAGCAGCGAATACGCCTTATCGGGTATCGGTAGGCCCAAGTCCATACGAAAGCACGAAATGCGCACTGATGCCCGACCTGTAGTAAAAACTTCCCGCTACGATACGCTGGTTAGTGCGGTGGTTTAGGAAAGAAACTCGTTCGTGAGTAGCTCTTGCGCCTGATTATGAGGACGGCATCACCACTCTCCGAAAAGGACAGGAGTATGGGACGCTACAGGGAGACAGCTGCATAAACGCGTCTACAGATAAGTGGAAACGCAGATTTTTTTTTATTTCACAACAGAAGCATGGATTGCTGCATGGCACGGAAGAAAGTCCCAAGCCCATTGTAGCAGCTCGTGCGAATTGTGTTCGACAGCATGGCGCTGTGGCCAAGTTCAAATTGTTTGGCGCGAGCACTGGCGCATTGAAGGTGACGATTCTGGAAGCGAGTGGCGTATACAGAAGTTGGGTTTCGCAGAGCATTGGTTCCGTTGTGTTTCTTGGGTGCGTTGCAGAGAAATTAAATTTGGGCTTCTTGCTTCTAACCATCTATAACCGTTCACGCCGGCAGTAATTTCAGCTACTGGCGTAAGATCTCCGGTCTTGTTTTGTAAATTGATATTATCACAATCAATGAATGAGTTAATCCACTAATAATTTTTTATTAAAGTATAACTCAAATAAACAAAACAAAATATGCTAGTGTGAACGAGGCATATTATTATGGCTCATATTGGGATTTCCGGCCTCATCGTCGCGCGACACCCTCTGCATGAAAAGCACTATGCCACTCACATTTTACTTTTCTTTCTTAAATCTTCGGTGCGACCGCGAGTCCATGCAAAACTCCTAATAATTGATGTGTGAGCGCATTGGCTGTGACCTGAGTGACGTCGCTTTCAACTCGTCGCGCGTCTTTTGTACGCGCTCGCGACTTGCTTGCCTTCTTCTTGCCAAGCAATCACGTTTTTGGATGATGGAAGTCGCCCGGTTGTGGCCACGTCAGTGTGCATGAAGCGGATTTTCCTCGCTCATGACGCTGAACGCCCGTGTGTGAACACGGGCATGTTAAGCGCAAATTTCGCACAATGGAACAACAAGGGCGCTTTTTGTACAACGAGTGCATGACTTGGAGTCACCTGAATTGTGGTAGCTGATTGGGGCCCGCACTCCGTGGATCGAAGTGGACAGATTCAGCATTGGCTTCAGGAGTACGGCGGCTGACATGCACATGTTTAGATTTTTTTTAAATGAGCTGTTTCGTAAATCAAAGAAAATTTTCTTTTATTTCGACAGCAACTGCACAGGAGTTCCCGCATCCCTGTTTAATAAAATTAGACAAATGTTACTGAGTGCGGGAAATGATTCACACGATGATAACTGGTTATTTCCTTCAAGTCAAAGTCAAATTCGTCATCTAGTTTCTTTCCAACGCAAATTCCGTGTTCGGTGTTTAGCATTGGACCAGAGTAGAATGAACATCCCGTCTAATCTGTCATCTGCGTTTCGCATAATTCGTGTGATTGCTTTCTACAGGCGGATGGCCTACTGATTGTTTTTACGTCGTAGACGTCACCCGAGCAGTCGTCTGTTGGGGGATGGTTTGGTTAATTGATTCACGGGGTTTCACGTCCCAAAGCAGCCCACGGGGCTATGAGAGACGCCGAAGTGGAGGATTCCGGATTGATTTTTTCACCACCTCTTGACCACGCACCTGAATCTCAGTGCACAAACATATATATATATATATATATATATATATATATATATATATATATATATTTGCATTTCGCCCCCATCGGAATTTGGCCGCCACGGCCGGGAATCGCACCCGCGACCTCCTGCTCACAACGGCATCGCCACTGGGCCACAGCGACGGGTGTCTCTGCACAGACAAGACGTCGAAGCAGCACCCGCGCCGTTACCTTGGAAGCTGACCGCTTGTGAAGCTCTAGAAACGTTTTAAACCCGTATGTCAGTTCAGTCCACATCGGTTGTGATTGGTGATGCCGAAGCTGAAGTGCGGTCTACTGGTGATTTGAAACAATGATCTGCTCGCGAATCGTGTGCACAAAGGTGCATGCACATCGCGAGTTTAGTTACCCGTGCACTTTAACGGACTGTGGATTATCCACGTCTCAAGCCGAAGCCGCATAATTCTCCTGAATGGTCTCAAATCGCTAAACGGGCTCAATCGAATGGTCATCCACCATTTACTCTTGTTTTCTGGCAAAACTTATGCAACCTGAAAATGATATTCTCGTTGAAAAGTCTTGTTTTCGGTGGTAAGTTTGTGCCGTCGACAACCTTCAAAAGCCGACTGCTGAGCGTGAAGGCTGCCTACATGGCATCCCGTTAGACTGCGTTTTCTAGGCAATCTACGCAAATGAGCCCGTAAATATGTCGAGAGCATCGGTACCACCGCTTAATGGGCTAATACCAACCTCTCGACGCAGAATAGACCACATAACAACAGGGGCCAGTTATATACGACGGAAGTTAAACTTACTTTTAGCACCACAAAGCGCGCGTGCATAAAGTTATCGCTTTCCAGAAGCAGTTTTACTAACCATCAACAGCTGAGGTGAGGCACAGTCTCTTTACTACGCTGTTTTTTTCTGAGAGATTTAGAGTACGTTGGAGTGCTTGTTCTGTTTAGTACATAAAGGTGCTTTTGTGACACATTGCTTTCTACTAAAGTACGTTAGCAACCATCGTGTATTCGCTGTCCGCGCAATCAATTAACTGCACTGCATACCAACCACGCTGTCCATGCAGACAGTTTCAAGTTTGCGAGTGACTACACCGTTCATTGCAGTCGGTATGCAAAGAGGGTGCCTATTTTATTTTAAACGTAACTGTAAAACCCACAATGTAGATTTTACAGTTACGCTACACCAAAACATCATTTATGGAAAACACCCACACTTCTTCCGCCTTTGTTTACAGTGCTCCGCCTTTCAGCAAAAGTGTGCAGCGGATCACAAATGCGATCCCCGTTGTTCCGCCAACAAAAACAGTGCGATCCTACTGCAGACGCCCCAGCTAGGTTACCTTGATTCGCGTAGAAAGGGACATTAAGGTACTCGTACACGTAAATCGTGTTCCAGTACGGCCTCACAAATTGCGGAAATTGCAGGTAGAAATGGCTGCACAACGCACCGGCCAGTCGTTGAGGGCGTGCAACCAAATGCTTTCCGCACTTCCAGGTCCCCTGCTGAAGTATGTGCAGGGGAAAACAGATATGGCAAGGGCAAGGAAGATAGAAAAATGTGAGCGCGGGATGGCGGAAAGTACCGCGTGGTTACAATGAATATTCCGCAATAAATACGCCGTGATGGGAAAGGGAACGAGATGAATGGCGAACCTATTAAATGAATCAGAAAGTGACGTACGCGCGATAAGGAGCACAAACAGTCCTTCTAGCTGCGCCGAAGCAAAAAAGGTCTTAAGAATAGAAGACAAACGGGGGGCGCGCGTTTCACATCCTGGATTCGACAGGGCTAGTTAGCGCGGCCCGAGCGGCCGCTCTTTTATGCCGACGCTGCCGCAATCGTCCGACGTAGTACGACCGCGAATGCAGGAACAAAAAACGCGAGTGCGCCCCACTCAATGAAGATTGATGGAGCGCGCCTCTGCCCCCGCAATGCCTCTGCTCGTCCACCCCGACGGCAGTGTCTGGCGAGGGTGTCTGCTGCCAGCCGACCTCGTTCGCGCACTCGTTATAGCACATGTGCGCGGTACGCGGAAACAGGCGACGCCGCTTCGGGTCCAACTCGCGAACGCCTTGCCTAAATGTTTCACTACGGCGCGTCGTTAACGACCTTGCGGTGCATTGAGGGAAATACCCACTCCCGCGCGGTTCGCCGTCATGAGGAGTTCGATTCTATAGTGGAACGACATTTCCTTCTGAAGTGCCCTAGCCCACCGGGCACACTCTCGCTCGCGAACATATGTAACTGCATCATTCTGCATGTAAGCACTCCGCATGCGGGCCTGCAACACCTTGTATTTCCCGAGGGATCAGTTATAGCCCGCAAAAGGAACTTCACGTCTCCTTATCGGATTCTTAAGAGAGACTGGTTTGATGGACATATGGTGAAACCCTGCAGTGACATTGTGAAATACGCTAGGGCGGAGCACTTGCCGGCCTTGATCGCCAGGCTAAACCCGCATGTTGCTACAAATCACCACCACTACTTAAGGGTTATTCATTCATTCATTACTACATTCATTCATTCAGATTGGTACTAAGTGAGATGCAAATCCACCTAACGCACCTCTAACGTTCGGAAATATGTGAACTTACACAGGTATATTACGCCTGAAGTGGAAAATTCATAAATAACAATGGATATATAAAGCATAATAACATTGCCTTTAAAACATCTGACTCAGTGTTCATACAAGTGTCAGTTTTTTTATTTGTTTCCTTTTTTATTGTTTTTTTTTGTGTGTGCGTGTGAACCGAGTGAGACCCGGCAGACCCCGAGTGAACACTCGTGGTCTGTCGACCTCAGAAACAGAGATAGTTGAAATTTGGGATTGTTCGTTTCTGAGCTTCGGGTTGGTATAGCGAAAAGGGAACCACCAGAAAAAGAAGTACAAGACGACACAAAATACACGATCGAAAAGGTGGCTTGTGTGTCGTGTTGTCCTTCTTTTTGCGATCGTTCCCTCTGCGCTATTGAACCAGAACAGGCCGCATTTCCCTTGCATAGGGTAGCAAACGGGACATGCGTCCAATTCACCTTCCTACCTTTCCATCTACTTTGCCTCTCTTTGTATGTTTTTGTTTGTTGGTGTATGTACGTGTTCTGTAACAGTCCTCAGCTTTCCATGATGCAAAAAGCTCTCTCTCTCTCTCTCTCTATATATATATATATATATATATATATATAGAGAGAGAGAGAGAGAGAGTGCTTTTTTGCTGTGCAAAAGCGAGCACAATATATATGCGTGTCAATGTGTCTTGTGTCAATATATATATATATATATATATATATATATATATATATATATATATATATATATTGTGCTCGCTTTTGCACAGTGCGTGCAAAAGAGAGCGCACTACTACAGCGGAGATAAACGTGTAGCTTAATGCGGACTGGGCGCTGCAAGCGAGTCGGCAAGTAAAGTCGTCATCGTGCTGATATTTTATTTTGTGCCACAAGTTTAGCAAATGTAGACACTACTATCGTGTTTGGCACGTAGCCGCTGCTCTCAAATGAGAGAGCTGAGAGTAGAAAGACAATACCAAAAATTTCGAAACCAAGTGATCGGTGCCGTCGAGTCTTACACAGTCGTTGGGAAGACGTTCTGAGACATCTTTTAGGTTCTGCGACCCAACATATTGACGTGTCACAATCATCCAAATTATCCGAATGACCAACCGAATGACTATTTGATCAATTATTTGGCTGGTTTATTGTTAGATAAAACTACCTATTCATTATTTACTTCTGTTTTCTCTTGCTTATCCTAATACTAGAAAAGGGAGTCACGCTAGCTTCAATCTTTTATCGCCACTTCATGGCCGCCAGAGACTTGAGAGGCTATGGCTAAGAAAAAAAAGGAAATGAAAAATATTAGACGCAAAGTGCCGCACACTCGGGGTGCTGACTGCATGGTCGTTTTGAGAGCTTTTCGTTCGATGAGCTTTAGAATATCGCCATACCATTTGTATTTGCCCGTCCAGCATTGCCTCGAAATTAGCATCTGCTGCTTGACGACTTCATTTAAATCACCTGCTTTATGCAGATAGCAGCCATTTTATTTATTTCTTTGCTTCGAAAAGGATGAATGTGAGCCAGCTTAAGGAATTGCTGGTAACGAAAACTGCTGTAATTTCGTTGAGTAGTCCTGGTTGTTTGTTAACTCTCTCGTGCTACCAAGCTGTTACGTCCTGTCAAAGTTAAGGTTATTCACATATCACTCGCATGCTCCTTTCCTATAGTTTAACCACACAGGTGTTGCTGCACATAACAAAGACATACACACAAATAAAACACAATTAGACGTTCAATTTCAATGCGTATGGAATTCTTGGCATTGTCAGCTGAGTTTCCTTTCTGGCTATGTGACTAAGAAATCTGGACCCAACCCGAAGATTGGGAAGTCTAATAGTGTGAGCCGATCCTGAAAGCGGTCCAGTCTAAAAATGTGGACCGAACCGGGTCCCTGGAGCTCTTCAATGAAAAAAATTATTACAATTTCTTCGATGCTGGGCAGAATTGAACCTGTGTCACACCGCATTCTCAAGAACACCAAACCAACACGGCAGCTCACTGCGCCACGAATGGACGCAGCGAAGGAATGATGATTTCTCAGTGTGTGCACGCAGCGGCGTGCCACGCATGTCGAAAGCCACGCCCGCACTTTGCGGGAGCACCGCTACTCTCTCGCGCTTCGAGAGAGAAGCCCGGCTGCAGTACGGGCCTCATGCACGACGCATTTCAGCTCTTCGCGCAATTGTATAGTCATCGTAAATTAGTATTGGCCGAATATCTTTAACTGAGCCCCACTACGTTTTACCCACCATTCTTCGAATCTACGCCTCATGCGCTCGCTGTGTTTTTCTCTCTAAAGAAGGCTTTCTTGCGTAATGGGTATTAACGGTGAAGTACGCTTTAAATGAGCCCAAGAAATACGGGTGAGTAAACGGACGAAAAGAAGCTCTATCTTCTAGCACAGTCTACATACAGGGTGTTTCAGCAAACACTTTCAAAAATTCTTAAAGGATGCCTGTGGCAGATAGCACAATTCTAGTTCATTAGCTGGTCTACTCGAAGAGGCGGACATTACTTGCACAAGAAATAAAAATGCATAATCAAATAATCAACAAAAATTCACTAATTAAGTTTTAAACTAATTACCTGATGGCCCATATTGCAATTCACAAATTGCAGCCGTAGAGCTCGCGAGGCGGATCCACTTGGAACGAATTCTCGGGATGACACCAGCTTCGAGATATCAATTCCCGAACTTTGTGGAGGAATGCATTGGAGTTCCAGTTAGGTTCTTAACAAAACGTTGCTTTTTCCATTGAAGCACAAAATAACTGGAACGCCAATGCATTTTTCCCAAAGTTCGAGAATTAATATCTCGAAACTGGTGTCATCCTGAGAATAATTTCTAAGTAAATCCGCCTTGCGAACTCCATGGCTACACTTTGTAAATTGCAATATGGGCCACCAGGCAATTAGTTAAAACTTAATTAGTAATTTTTTGTTAATTAGTCGATTATGCATTTCAATTGTTGTGAAAGTAATGTCCGCCTCTTCCAGTAGACCAGCTCATTAACTAGAATTGGGCTATCTGCCACAGGCAAGCTCAAATATACTTTGAAAATGTTCGCTGAAACAACCTGTATACTCCTATATGTAATTGGCCCGGGGCGAGGTGCCTTGACCTCTCCATCTTATCGTAGACCCCATTCTTTCGTCTTACACACAAAAACAATGATGAAGGAAACGTTGGGAAGGCGATTCAGCGTCAGGTTGACATCGATCGAAGACCAATGTCTTCCTGAGTAAAACAGGGGTGAGAATGGGGTAAAGTCACTAGCGTTGTATTGCCTAAATTTTTCTGCTGCACTTTCTTCGGAATCGGGCAACATGTTTAGATGTGACGTACCCACGGGAACGCCCACATTGTGAGACTGCACTACGTTCACTACGGCTCACATTTTTAGACTGCATTATCTCCAGGATCAGCCTACGAAAGACACACCCGATATATACGGAAAAAAATAAAAAGGGGGGGGGGATGCAGAGGAGGTGGGGTGGGGGGCGGCAACTCACTAAGAACGAGTGTCCTTCAAATTGTGCTAAAGCCATAAACAATGATTGTCAATGGAAGCAAGAAGCCAAAATATTTTACAAAGCCATTCGCTTTATTAAGAATGATGGACTTCGAGGCTCATACTTGCAGTGAGGATAGTTAGGTAGCGTTTGCTGTTTCATTACGTATATCCGTAGTGGTCAGAGCCGTTAACTAGTACACATGTATCGGTGCCGGCGCCCTCGCCTGCCCCCACCCCAATGGGAGAGGGCGGAGAAGCGGACAATCCCTTATAAGAGCAGAGAGTTGGGCAAGTTGGTGAAGATTCATGGTTCCGGGCTGTGCAAGGGACGAAGACGAAGTTGCGGGAATTCCTGGAGGCCTTCTACATAAGAAATGAGGGTTACACTTGTGTCAGCTTGCCGTCATCATCATTATATGACGAAGTACCATTGTTATATATAGGTTGATGGGGCAAGCACGTATTTAGTTTCTACTAATAGTAGCAGTACCAAGTTAACCTGCCATCGTCATTGCTGTCAGCCTGGCTTACGTACTTCAATAAAACATCCGGTCGGCCTTGCTTTTCTTGGCACTTCTTGACGCCGATTTTACTATTTTGACTCACGTGACTCACTCAGTGCATATTTATGCATTTTTCTTTAACGCAATAATTTTCAGTCGCTAGTTCATCGGCGTGTTTTTTTTTGGCCTCGCTTTCTTTGTCTTGGGCCCTTGCACTGTCCCTAACCATGGACAATCGCTCCCCAGCGCCACAATACAGCGTCTGATCTTTCAGACGCGCCAAAGCTCTCGCGCGACAGCACGTGCCGACAGGCCCGGCTATTCACTTAAACGCACAACTCTGGACGATGTTACAAATGAATGTATTCGATGGTACGAATTTCTACCTTCGCACCGTCGCCCCATTGACTATCTTCGGTCGTGCAAAATTCTACCCACCATGTAACGGAGGTGAAAGTCTGACCGCCAACGATGGCCTTCCTGGCCATTCCACTCGACGCGCTCCCCAGCAGCTCGAACGTAGTAGACACTAGTTCGACCGCGAGCCGCTAGGTGCGCTGTCCACCGATGAATGCGGTGATACAACTACGTAGGTGATGCAGCTACGCGGCTGCGTAAAAAGGTACATAGGATATTAGACAAAATGAGAACAAGAGCTCGGTGGCGCCACCCACCACCCTGTTTCAAAGGGGACGCTCATACCATCCATCCATTCATGATGTACAACGTAGATGGAGAAGCTTTGAGGAAGAGAGAAAAGATTAAGTAGATGTATACAAAAATGATAGACTGAAAAGCATATACAGCCTCCCTGATTAGTTTCCGTTCACTTTCAATCTAAGCGCTTCCGAAAGCTGTACGTTAGCTACGGTTCTCGTTGGGTTAATTCCTTCGCATTCCATTAGGATGTGCTTAGTGGTCTCCAGAATTTTGCTGCTGCATACACGTGCCTCATCTAGTTCCGGATGTTTGCTCCGGTATGATTTTGTCTTTAGGCAACCGGCTCGAGCCTCAAATAGCACGGCCCTTCCCTTTGTGTTATCGTACAGATTACCCCTTCTTTCTTATTCTCATTCTTGTAAATCTCCATGGTTTTTTTTCAACTTTCTTGCCCTCTTCCTCCATTCTGTGTCCACGCTTTTCAGGTACTTGTGGTTGACCTCCCTGCCTTTCCTCTCCTTGCTCTCTCTCTCTCTCTCTCTGTGCACTTTAGCCACCCAATTATATTGATCCATGTTCCTGAGTCTTTCTTCAAAACTAATTTTTCTGGCAAACTTAGTTTTGAAATGTGGCCAGCACCACTGCGGTGGGACAGAGAGAACTTCGCCGATTGCACGCTCTCCGTACAAGTGGAACGGCCTGGGCAAGACAGCTCGTGCCACCTGATCTTGGATAAAATGGCCAACCACCGAACAGGAAAACAGACGAAAGTTCCAAATAGAGCTGTTCGCCGTGAAAAAACGTTATAAGATCACAAGAACGCCTTATTTCCAGAACCATAGCGATCATCATCAGCCAGTTTTGCTGGGAAAAACAGACCAGCATTCAAACAAACACGACGAGGATTGCTTTAGGGGAGCCCCCAACGTTGCATCGAGTTGACAACCGGATACGAGAACGAACACAAACTTGCGGCTCAAGACATACCGTACCTATTCAAATCGCCTCAAGTACACGGAGGATATAGAGCAGTTAAACGAAAGAATTGAAGGCTATAAACATTGCTTACGGTGCGAACACGTTAGCGGAAACATCATTACTTGGAATCAAGTTGGATTCGGGTTCCGCAAGATGGAAACGTTCTGAAGGACAACGTCAACATAGTATTCGAAATATTCGTTCAGCTTCTCCATTAGCAACGGTTGAATGCACAAGGAAACCAACGTAGAAAAAAGGGAAGAAAATGAGCGAGGCATATAAACTGTCTCAATGGATGCTTCGTAGTGACTTCGCAATATTTTAGCAGAGACTGATTCAGTAGCCACACTTTTATTTTCTTCACAAAGCTAATGATCAGAGAGAGTGGCCGAAACGAAGTGAATATTGCCCCTGCTTTCTGCTATCGAATTTATGGACTGAAGCTGTGATAAACGAGAGTCTTTCGCAGTCTGGGAACTGTAAATCATGGCTAGCTATTTATCTTTCTTAGGCATTATTCCCAAAAAGCAGAACAATGCCATCTGAAAAGAAATAGCAATTCTCGGCACCTAACAGAGAAGAACTGCTAGGATAAATTACTGCTCCCATTTAGAAATTGCTAATGATCTAATATTCGCGTTGCGCTACCATTCTGTGTGTTCTTTCTTAGAAATGTTTGCTGCTCATGTCGTATTTATTTGCTCTTGGCTTAATGTTCTATGATTTTAGCAATCTGTGAATGTGCACTTGCGACTATCGATGCTCTAATGCCGGCACTTAAATATTAGCAAGCCAGGCGCGGCAAGAAAAATTGCAAGGGCAGAGAAATTCCCTGTATGGTGTTTCCAACACTTTTGCACCATTTTGAACACGTGGAAGCCACAAGTGTTTCTCTAAATAGAACTAAGGTTAGATGAATGACGCAACTGCACGTGTAATCTCTCTCCAATTAAAACAAATTGCACAGAAAGAACGTTATGAGTTATATTGCAGTTTATTTATTGCAGTTACACTCAATCGCCGGAGCATTATACAGGGGTGTGGGAATACAGATAAATAAATGTACGGGAACATCACAAACACGGCAAAATAAAACAAATACAAAAGCAAATAATAAGAACGCACAGGATAGCATGCGCTAGAAGTAACACCGATTACATCAGTTAATCAATGCCATGCCAGTGAAACCGCGATCAAAAAATTCGTGTGATGTGAGGTGCCCAAGATGATGTTTGCGCTAATTTTAAGCCAACATAATGGCAAGAGGACACAGCACAGGTTAAAGCTGGGTGCTGTTGATTGTGTTGGTTTTGTCACTTTCACCTCGGCGAGGGATACACATTTTTTAAAAATTGGCTGCGTTTCATTTCATGTGCCACTTTTCACACCAATTAGTAATATTGTTAAGATACGATCGCAAAATTTCTTTATCTTTAGGGTTAGAAATTTTCCAATAAACTGCACAATCAGCATATAAATGTATGTGGGAAGAAATTAGGCTTGGGAGGTCTTTATATAGATTAAGAAAAGCAATGGCCCGGACACCGGTTCCTGCAGAACGCGGCACTTAACCTGAACGTAACCCTTAACTGAAACTAATTGCAATCGGTTAGCCAGGAATTGTTCAATCCAGGTCAGTAACTGATCAGCAACATTTAGAGCAAGAAGCTTCAGCAACATTAGTTTATGTGATACTCTGTTAAAAGCATTAGCAGAATTTAAGAAAATACAGTCAGATCGTAAGTTATTTTCAAGTATGCAGTGCGAACGATGCGTCAAATTAAGTAACAAAAAATATATGCATATATCAATATATATCTAACGCACATGTTGGTATATGCGTGAAGCGAAACTTTATTGAAGCCGTTAAATGTTATAGGATTGCATAGTATACGACTTTAAATGCTATATTTATATGCTATATGAATTTAAGTGCTGCCCAACTTTATGCGATGCGTACCATGGCGTATGTGCGTGCGCGTGCGTGTGTTTTCAATACATGCAACTTGTAATGTCATGCAAAGGTTATTTTTATCAACTGCATGCATCATGACAATTTTAATGCCATGCAATTCATATATTTATGCACTACACCGTTCAGAAGCCCTGCTAAAGTGTCAACGCCAAATCAGGCAGACGCTCAATGTTAGACATCTACACAGCAATGACAAGATCATGAAGGCCATGTAACTAAAGGAAGATTGGCGATGGCACAGAAAAGCCCGATGTAGATCAGATAACACTATTCGCATGCTCGGGTATAAAAAATGCATTTTTATGGCACTAGCGCACATTAGGTTACTGTTAAATAAATATCTTGTACATTCTAAACTTGTATACGAGACATCAGTATATGGGACCCTGATACCAAAATTCTCATCGATGACCTGGAAGCTGTTCAAAAGTAGCGCTGCATGTTTTATTATTCATGACTAATGAAAAAGAAGTTGTCTCTGGCATCCCTTTCATTACATAGAAAAGTGTCGCGTTCGTCACTTTCTTTTTCGAGATATATAACACGTTCGTGATAACAAGACGTATGCTGATTATTCCCCTCCCGCATGCATTTCGTCGCGCATATATATGACCCGCGCAACTGCCGCATTGTCTCGCATCAAAATTCCTTCATTTACGAAACGTCACCGGAGTGGATTCACCTGCCGTTCATTTTGGTAATGACTGGCACTCTAGAAGATTTGAAGAAAAAAGATTTCTGATAATCTACTCATTGATATTGGCATTTTTCTAGCGCTATTGGCAGTTCAATTTTGCACTTTTTCTGTTCCTCATACACTGCTGCGCAGTTACATTTATTTGTTGCCTGTATTTTCTTTTCAAGTCTGCGATACTTGAAGTTAGGTTGGTGCCGTACCAAATTAGGCCCAGTTTTTTATGCGTTGGAATTTTCTGTCTTATTTAACACAGCCCTCAATTTCGTCCCGCCGCATTCAAGTGAAACCTCTTTTTGTACTTGTACGAGGCCACCTGTCTCTTTTTCTGTTCAATCTAGTCTCCTCATTAATGCCATCGGGTCCAAGATGGTAATTTAAATACATGAAATAAAAAGCAAATACATTAACAATTCCATACCTCTTGTCTCACTGTGGCATATACACGTTCTGGACCATTGACCAAAAATTGGCGCATGTCCAACGGCTAAATAAAAGAATAAAGTAAGGAAAACTGAGGAGGCCGTTGAGCATCACGCGCTATTTCATTAAGAGGTCTGTGTAATTTAGATATACTTTTGACCCTACGTTATATGAAGATGGTTTATGTCCTTAATTAGGGTTCAATTACGCGGAACAGAGCTGAGCTCACTGGCGCTACTCTGACAGTCAACATTCTGGGCTAATATAAGGTGGCGTGTTGGCGCTTGCATTCGGTGCACACGTAAATAAATATTAAATAAATAAATCAATCAATATTTCATTGCCAGCAGAAGGTGTTCAAACACTCATATATATATATATATATATATATATATATATATATATGCGTGTTTGTGTGTTATCAGTGTTATTGATATGTTTTCTCTTCTTTCGTAATGGCCCACTTCAGTGGCCCTTTCTTTGTTTCTATCCAGTTACGCGAGTCTCTCATATTTTAAAACTTTGAGACAACTTACGTGGGACACCCTGTGTGCAGTGGGTCTTGTTTTCTTTTTATTTTAATTGAAACGCTACCTTTTTTTAATCCTACAACAACTGCACGAATCACGTCACTGCATACTAAGTATATCTGGTCAGGCGGACATGATTTGCAAGGAACACCAAAGCAATCCATTCACTACATATAGCAGTTACATTATCATTATCTTCTCAGCTGCAAACATTACGCCACATGTTTGTATTAGAAACGTTGCATGGAATTGTCATAAAATTCTAGTTTTTCTTGTTCCTGCGTTTCAGAATGGCCATGTACGCCGAAATAGCTGGCGTCAAGTTATTCGTTCAATTTACCAGAAAACGCACGCAACACCACGAAGCGCGCCTCCCAGAGCAACCTTCCAGTGACACAGCAGCGAGGCGTCAAATGAAGCTTGGCTATATAGACGGAGCCGCGATAGAGCGGTTCATCTCGCGCCAGCTTCTCAAGTGACTGTGCATCCAATCGGCAGTTGCGCACTGCGCCAATCTCAATACAATGGTGGAACAAGAAGGTGTGGTGGCAGTAGATTCATTTTACGCCACGCTTTTGCGTCGCGCACGGGTTGGACAGAGAGCCGCGGTTCGCGGTGTCGAGTGCTTAATGAGGTAATATGAGTGAATGATTTGACACGCAGGTTATTGGGGTCTACACTGCCATTTTGAAAAGTAGAAACACTGATTTTGAACTTGTACGACGACTGCCTGCAACTTTGCAGTATAAAAATGTGCCGTTATGTTGGTAACAAGAAAAGCAATGATTTCAATTAAGTTAATTTGTAATTGGATTGTTTTTGTTTTCTTTTTTCCTTTTTTTGAAGTTGTGTCCCCCGAGGCAGATGATTCATCTGTAGTAACTTAATTTGAGTAACTTTTGTAGGCGTTTCTTTAAAAAAGTGTTTGGTGTAAAAAAACCACGCACAGTAATCAATGATGTATTTACGCAAACAATACAGTAATGTTGTATTCTAATCTGCTCTTTCAAGTATCTCATATGAACAGCTGTAACGTGACCGCTACGTTACTCTTGTACCTTCCTATATTGGCGTATTCGTGGGATACCCTTTCAAATACCCGTTAGCACGGCAATACAGGCTGCCTCGGTCATGCAAAAACGGGGCGGTGGCCATTCATGTAAGTCACTTAAAAATATTGCGGAAGAAACAATCGTAAGCAAAAAACACAGCGCAGAAATGAAAGAAAGAAAGTTATATGCGCTTGCATACGGCACTTAGCAGTGGAAGTAATAGCAATATGCGCAAAACAGTGCATAAAGCGCCGTTTTGTGCACAGTCACTCTCCGTTAGCGGTGCTATACATGACACAATGCCGCCCAGGGGCCGCATCTTATGAATGTCCAGATAACAGGCACTGCCGCAGGCTGAGACGCATATAGGTAGGTCGCTCGCTCGAATGAGCGCGGTTCATTGGTCGGCTGACGTGACCAGCGCGTCCATCTTTAAATCCGCTGACCCCCTGCCAGGCACACACACAGCACGCTTCCGTAGGTGCCCTCCGATGATGCCACGAACGTTGTCAGCGCGTCCAAATGTTTCGTTCACAGAGTTGCCCATAAAAGAAGAGAGAAAAAAGACAAGTTGCCTCTCCTCCACAGTCTGCCCTGTCCAGACACAACGATGCTGCCTCCACGGTTCTGATTTTTTTTTTTCGTTTTGTTGTTGGTGAGCTTCTGGTATTAAGTGGAACAAGAAATGGATGTAAAACCGAACGGCGTAACTCCGCAGGCCGCCTTTTGTTCGCAGTGCATAAAAAGAAAGTAGTTTTCTTCCCCGGCCCGACGGCGCCGCCATATAAGAGCGCATGACGGGCGCTAAAGCCGCGAGTTCTGCCGCAGTATGTAGGAGACGGGCCGGCGCCCGCCGCGCGATTACGGGCGCACGCGCCAACGATCTGCGCCGATGCCGATACAGTTTATCGACCACTACAGGCCCGGCTCTTTCGCAATGCGTGTATCTGTTACGAGTACGCCACGGGGCTGCGCGAGCGAAGTCAAACCGAGAGACTGAAATGTCTTTTCTTGGTGTTGTTGTTGTCGGTGTTGTTGCTGTTGTTTTGGAAGGCGCGAGGAATAACTCAGGCGGCGGGACGAGTCCCGTGCCTATAGAGACACACACGTACGGCATCCGCCGAGGAGACCCGAGAAATGCGAAACGGCAAGACTCGTAAGGCGGGTGTTGAGCGACGCAGTATACCGATTTTGGAGAAATGACAAGCGATGCGTTGGCGACGGGCTGACGCAATGCTTGACGCCGCAGCTTGAGTCGTCCTGCACCAACTGAAAAGAGAAGCTCCGACAGGCGCAGATCGGGATAAAGAAGAAAGTGGCGGTGGCTGGAGACGTAACTGAAAAGAGAATGGCGAGCCAGCGGACAAGAACTAGAACGCGCATGGCGAACGCGTAACAACCAAGTTCGGGGGGCGGCGCGCGTGGTATATACTGACTGTGCCGGAGTTAAAAACTTGCGCCATACGCTTCTCCTCCGCTCCGCTCGACTGCGCGGAAGCCACTGACATTCGAGTCCCTAATTAACGCACTACAAATCGCTGTACGAGGCGGACGTTCTCCTGTCGTATCTCTTTCTGTGTTGTTGTTTTTTTTTTTTTCGCTCATTCGCCAGAATGCTGCCGCTACAGCCGCGCAACGAAGGTGGAACAGAAAGTGCCGGGGGGTATGCACCATCACCAGCGCTTCGAAGAGAAAGTGAAAAAAAGAAGGGTCGCTGTGTCTGTGTGCACTCGGAGCAGCCGAGGCACGCTTCACGAAGTTTCCCCAAGTGCGCGCATTAAAAACTGCCTTGCCGAGAAAGTCAGATGAGAAGCGAAATTGAAGAGAAGAGCGAATCGAAAAAGAAAGAAGCGTTAAACTGGAAGAAAATGAAGTCTCAAGCCTCAGCAAAGCGAAAAAAAAGATGCAGAGCGAGAGAAAAAATAACGGCGAACGAGCGTCACGGCTGCAAGGATAAACGGATATACTTTAAAACAAAGCGTACGTAATCTATCTTCTTTGTCGGGTTTTACGTGCCAAAGCCAGTTCTGATTATGAGGCACGCCGTAGTGGAGGGCTCCGGATTAATTTTGACCACCTGTGGTTCTTTAACGTGCACTACAACACAAACACACGGGCGTTTTCGCCTTATCGAAATGCGGCCGCCGTGGCCGGGATTCGATCCCGCGACCTCGTGCAGAGCAGCGCAACGCCTTAGCTAACTGAGCCACCGCGGCGGGTCCGTCCGTCCGTCCGTCCGTCCGTCCGTCTGTCTGTCTGTCTGTCTGTCTCTCTGTCTATACAGGGTGTTTCAGCGAACACGTCCAATGATTCTTAAAGGTTGCCTGTGGCAGATAGCCCAATTCTAGTTCATGAGCTGGTCTACTAGAAGAGGCGGACATTACTTGCACACGAAATTGAAATGCATAATCGAATAATCAACAAAAATTCACTAGTTAAGTTTTTAACTAATTACCTGATGGCCCATATTGCAACGTTCAAATTGTAGCGGTGGAGTTCGCAAGGCGGATCCACTTGTAACAATTTCTCGGGATGACACCAGTTTCGAGATATTAATTCCCGAACTTCGCGGAGAAATGCATTTGTGTTCTAGTTAATTTCTTAACAAAACGTCGCTAAATGCATTGAAGCACAAAATTAACTGGAACGCCAATGCATTTCGCCGCAAAGTTCGAGAATTCATATCTCGAAACTGGTGCCATCCTAAGATTTAATTCTAAGTGGATCCACCTTGGGAACTCCACGGCTACATTTTGTAAATTGCAATATGGGCCACCAGGTAATTAGTTAAAAACTTAATTAGTGAATATTGTTGATTATTTTGTTATGCATTTCAATTTCTTGTGAAAATATTGTTCGCTGCACTCCTCGACTAAGGGGACCACCCACTGCAGAGCGGCGGAACTACCTACGCTCGTGTGCACTTTTGATTAAAGTTTATTCGCTCTCTCTCTTCCGCCTCTTCGAGTAGACCAGCCCATTAACTAGAATTGGGCTATATGCCTCAAGCCACCTTCAATAAATTTTGAAAGTGTTCGCTTAAACACCCTGAATATATATATATATATATATATATATATATATATATATATATTGTGAAAGAAATGCTCTCACGTGTAACCAGAACAAAAATACTATCATTTCACTGACGTTGCCGATGGTCCGGCCTTCATCGGATGAAGGCCGGACCATCGGCCGAAATGTCAGTAAAATAATAGTACTTGTGTTGTTGTTAAACGTGCGAGCATTGCTTTCACAATATTCTCTCCAGGTTCAGCGCAAACTCCTAATATGTATATACATAACAATATATACACATATGCTGCTTTATCGCTGGGATTTGCCTGTCTGTGCTGCTTCTCAGGGTCGCGAAGCAGAAGTGTTACCGAGTCCTTCTGGTTACTCGATCGCGTAATCCCCGCAACACGTAAATGACTCAACTTGTTGGTGTCTCGCGTCGCCTGTTCCTCCCTCGCGCCCCGAGCGGTCCGACACGCCACATGGTAAGCGCGTTGCGCAACGGCCCGCTGTCGCGAACTGCCGCGCAGAGGAGAGAACGCCAGGCATCGCGAGTCTCGACGTCCGGTCTTCCTTTCTCGCGTCGCGTGCAACGTCGGCAGCCCCCGGAGAACGACGATCGATCAGGAGGAATTGAACCATCTCGTCGTCTCTGATTCGTGCTGTCCTTTCTCGCTGAGAAAAAAAAAGAAAAGTTTCGGCGGTCTCGCTGCCGCCAAAACACGGATGGGTGGAGTCCACCGATACATCTCCGCGTGCAGTGTGACCGATGAGTACGTGTCGCCGGCGCTTATCTCACTCTCGGTACTGGGGTCTGATAAAGGCCATCGCGTTTAGCCACGAGAGAGAAACTAACCCTGTTGAAAGGAGTGTCTGCTTGCGGCTGACTAAGGCGACAGCTGCCCGAGGCAATGGAGGACGCGTGCCTCGTATATATCATCGACGCGAATTGCAGAGTCGGGAGCCGTACTTCGAGAAGTCATCTGATGTGGTGTCTTTGATTGAGAACCGTTGTTAATAATAACTGACGACGGATAAGAAGCGTACTTGTATTCTAATAGAAGCACGGGAGGCGCATCAGTAGAAAGCTATCAGGGCTAGGGTACTGTAATGATTCTATTCCGAAGTTATTTATTTTTGGGCTTCGTCAACAGACCGGACGGCGCTCCACCTATGTCATCACTGTCACCTGCCGTTTGTGAACGGTGGGTGATACGGAAGGAATAGAATGAACCAAAAAGAATCCTTACATCTTCAAAAAGGTGCTTAAAATGGGGGGACAAGGCAAAGAAGGGAGATGGACACTGCGCATGGTGTCATGTCTTTTTTCTTCGCCTTGTCCCTGGATTTGAGCGCCTTCTTAAAGATGATTCAGTACCAACTCGCCCAGTTTAGTACTACAATCCTCACATTTTACCGGCCCCAACTTTGCTGCTTGGCTCAGATGCTTTCACGATGGCAGGTACTGAACTATCACTGCCAACTATATTCACCTGCCTGCTTTTAACCCCAACTACCAAAAGTAAAGAACAATTTAGTTGGTACCGACATGAGCAACGGGAAAGAATTTGAAAATTGCTCTGCGAGTCGCCACAAATATTGGGAAAATGTTTTGTTCGAAGGAAAGCTTAATCACTATTCATATTAAGCGAGCAGCGAAATCTTAGACAACAGTGATTTCAATATAGCGAGGGTATATGGTAATAGCAGCCGTAGAGCAGTAGACCTCCAAGGGCATCTGCTCAACAGGAAATTTGCGCGTACAGTAACATAAACTCAAGCCGCCTTGTTGGTGGCATCGCTTGATGCTTAAACATGTAGAAGCTCCCGCATAACGTGACATACACATAAAACACCACTGGCGCACAAATGTAGAAGGTGCGAAATTGAGCCTGTCGGCAAAAGTGAAATTGTTTAAGTTGACACTTGAGTGTACGACAGCGTGTTAGTGCCTCGGTTCAGAGACATGATCGCAGTTCATTAGTGCCACTTCGCCGATCGAACGGCTTGCTCGTTCTTCTCATATATATCTTGGCCAGCCCCATATGTCTTTTCTCACCCGCGACCTCTCCTTGAATCCAAGAAATCCCTACGAAATTCATGACCCTTTGGCCTCGCCTGTCTGATTATTCCCCTATTATCCTCGCAGAGGTGTGGAAGTTGTGCAAATATCCGTGTGCACACAACGCTGTCTTCGTGTGTGTGAGAATGGAGTCTTTGACCACGTTCATCCTTTCGTCACTTCAGTGTGCTAAAATGGCTGTCATTGCTCGGTTCAAAAACATGGAGCTCACCAACAGCAGGAGACGGAAACAAACACATATATTGACAGCATCCCTCCCCCTCAAAAAAAAAGAAAAAAAGGGAGAAAACAAATACTTATGCTGGAACAGTTTTTGAGACCGAATGCCAGCTAATCGTGATGCTAGACATACTGCTCATGGCAGTAATGGCTGGCCAACGGTAAGTGGCAATTACGAAGGAAAATAACCTTTTGAACGCAGCCTCAATATGCAGGATCGCTGATGAGAAGTTCGCGTTTATTCAATCGTGCAGACGCTATAGAGTGAACGCGTGCACTTTATTGCGCTCCCTGGTGTGTCGGCGTCAACGCCGTCAGCGTTCGATGGAGCGCTCGTCTGAGCCTGCCGTGTATTTTTCGGGTTCCGAGAATCCGCTAGGAATTCTCGCACGCCACATCGTTCACTATGGGCTGGCCACCGCTGGGTGGCCAAGGAGACGTGCGACGAACTGGCGAGTGACAGCCTCCTCTCCTCCTCTCCGCGCTTCCTTCCCGCCACTCACTTGCTCAAGAGCACACGCCACCCCCCTCCCCCCCCCCCCCTCAAGCTATTACCTACCACGGTACAACCAACCTATCACAAAAACCGGCCGAAAGAGCCAAATGAATTAAGCCAATCGTTTTAAAATAAAAAAAATTAAATTATGGACTTTTACGTGCCAAAACCAGTTCTGTATATGAGGCACGCCGTAGTGGGGGACTCCGAAAATTTGGAGCACCTGGGGTTGTTTAACGTGCACCTAAATCTAAGTACACGGGTGCTTTCGCATTTTGCCCCCATAGAATTTTAAAATAAAACCTGAACTCACGTCGCGAACTGCGCGTATAGTTTCATGGTGTCGTGGTTTGGTTATAATATCGTTGATTTCAACTGCAAATTTTATCTGCATTATGCGGTCGCTCATACCCTTGCATGTAGTATCATGGGACGAAAGGGATGATAATACGAATTGAATCTTCTCTCAAGAACGTGAGCTTGTTTACCTGAAAGAACAGTGTGCTCCTACATTGCTTCTTTCTCTATTGACAAGACCTCATTAACGTGCGCGCTACTACCCGCATATTACCTGATTTCCTTCTGCTACACGATATACTCAAATTCAATAGTTTTCAGAAGGCAGAAATTATTATCTGCTGTTTATGATTAACGTAATTCTGCGTACACAGCATTAGGTGCGCATGCAAAAGAGGAACACTGAAATAGAGTGATATACAGCCGGTTGAGCTGTATGTCACACTAGTGGCCCAAATGATTGACGAAGGCTCAAGAGATCACGAAAAAAGTGACGCTGAAGAAATTTGAGGGACTGCCTTCCATGCACGAAATTCTGTAATCCGGCATGGATGTCGCGGTTTTTGTCACCTAACACATTCGCAGCTGCACCATTGATTCTGTAGGTGCCTCCAATGCTAACTACATTTGCGCAGCTACTGGTAGGAAAACTACCCTTGATATTGTTGCATGCATCTAAATAAGCTCGAACAAAGGGATAAGTAAACGACGCATTTTCTGAGCTGATCATAGTGCAACTAGTCGATGCGGCCATGTTGTCGTTGTGCTTGATAACGGGCCTCTATGACACGTATATAAACAAAGAAGAATATGGCGACAGTCAGGCTTTTGGAGGAAGCGCTCTGAAAAATTCACGCAGAAACTCCTCTGGGAGTTGCCTAAGTATGCGCAAACATTGCGCCACTTGCTCATCTCCACACCTCCCGGCGTCATTATCAATGTTATGAAGCTTGATACGACCAGTATAAACGACTGCGCTGCGGCGACACGAAGTGGTGGGGTTTGCTTGCGTCGTCGCTATCGTGCGACGACGCAAGCGAACTACTGCAGGTGGCGGCGCCAGGTGCGCTGATGACGTTTCGATCATTATAAGCCGGTGTCGCTCTTTAGCGGCTTACCCATCCGCGTCGAACAATTGTCAACCGTGATGAACCGTACGCGGCGGCTGCGTCTTGCGCGGCCGCGCAAGGAAGTAAAGCGAGCACGTAGTGCGCCGTCGTCTTATTCCATCGCGTGCAAGGATCCGGGTGGGGGGAAGCAGGGGCCCGTACTTCTCCGGCGGCTGCTGCGTATTGCGCGGTCGCGCGAACCCTATCTTGAAAGCGATCTGCGATGGCAGCAGAGTGCTGATAGCTTCGTGCGCTGTGTTCTCGCCGCTTAGTTCGAGTTGAAGTGAGTGGCAGCCTGAAGTTCAATTCGCCCGCTGCAGCAGGCCGTATCTTGAAAGCGATCGTATTGCGTGATGGACGGAGGAACGTTTTTTTTTCTCTCTTTTTATTCACATACCCTAAAGGCCCATCCAGGCATTACCTGGGGGATTTAGTGCTTTCGAATAATAACTTTCAAATTTCTGAAGATTCCTCCTAAAAAAGTAAGGCCCTAAATCGAAATCCCGCTTCCAAAGGTCACTAGAATTGAACATTCTAAAATGCAGCAAATTTCATTAAAATCGGTCCAGGGGTTATCTCAATTGATCCTTTTTGCGTTTTACATGTATTTGAATAGGCCGCGTCGGAGTTGGGTCGGAGCTAGAGCTTCCTCTTAGGTGATGCAGACTTTGCTGACGACTGGAAACACTCAACACATCCATTTGATAGCGCTGTGTCCATGGTAGGGTGGCGTGCCAGCGGGCCGTCCTGAGCTGCATGGCTATAGCTAGGTTCTGCTGCCGATTGCGTCCTGTTCTGCCTGACTGGGCGCGTGGGCTCGATCGCCCGTCTCGAGCAACGCTGATGATGCGACGTGCCCATAGAATATATCTTTGTCAAACTGTCACCATAGGCAGTGCTCGTGTAAGAACAGTTGCAGCAAAGACAAGCAAGGCTAGACCCGCCTGTAATCAAACCTTTCATCTTCCTTCTCCTGAATAACGACAGCAGTTAAGGTTGTTTAACGCAGCTCTATAGACACAGATAAGACAGAGAAGCATTGGAAATTGTTAAGTGGCCGGAGGGAGAGGAGGAGCTTGGCAGATATCTTCAAAAATGCGCAATAAAAATAATGTAGGAAGTAAGGTACCTAATAGAAAATTTTGAAAATTGGTAAAACCAGCATTTATGATTCTATACACTATTGGCAGTTCAAAAATAAGGTCTGTGCTATAGGTTCGGTATGTATCATTTTTGCTGAACTTCCAATTAGCATCCAAAATTTCTCCCAGATCTTAAGGGATGCTGCGACAGTATACCACCCAGGTTGGCGCCCTTCAGAAACTTTTTCATTCGTAAACGATGTATGTCTAAGGCCGGCGGTCTTCAATAATAATACCCGTATGTCTTGGATTAGCGTTGATTGGAATTTGCTTTTACGAACAATTCAAGTGCAAGAAGTTTTGATGAATACGGGCGCAGACTCACAAAACCAGGACTGCTTTGTTGGTGCAAAACAAAAATTTTAAAAATTAAATTCTGGGGTTTTGCATGCCAAAACAACTATCCGACTATGAGGCATGCCGTAGTGGGGGGCCCCGGATTTATTTTGGCCACCTTTTTTTTTACGTAAACCCGATGCACGGGACACGAGAGTTTTTGCATTTCGCCCCCATCGAAATGCAACCACCGCGGCCTGGTTTTGATCCCATGACCTAGTGCTTAGCAGCTAAGCACCAAGGCCACTAAGCAATCAGGGCGGGTAAGAACACAAAATTATGTCCGTGAGATTTGACTTTATTTAAGCCATTGTACTGTCTCATCCTTGCGCATGCATCTTCACTCCTAGGAGCAATTCATCACCACGCTTTTAGACTCCTCAGCCCGTGGCCCCGCTAAAAGCATGCATCCTTCCGCATCACTCATAGCATGGCTTAAATTTGACAAATTGGATTGCGTGCAACAACCTTTCTTGATCGAACAGCCCATCAGCGGGACAATCACGAAAGCCGGTGAGATGGCATCCGAGGCGCTTGGCAATCATGAAGGCTTATCCTAGAGGACGAATATTGATATTGGAATTCTATCACCACTCATTGGCTTCCGGAATGCAGTAATACATTTTGTTACGTGAACAGCATCTGCAATCCATCAAAGCTGGCATATCGGTTTCCCCCGCGTTTCACCGCGCTCGCACGGTGGCGCGTGCTTCCCCAATGCGCGCTCAGCATCGTCACTTTCGTCTCGGCCGATGCAGCGGGCCGAAAGCCAAGCCGTGTCGAAGCCGTTTCTGCCGGTGGTGCTGAGGATTCAAGTCACGTACGCCGTGGTACTCGCAGTTCTCTCACGTAGCCCACTGGACTTGGAAGGTAGAGTGCTTCGCCTGAGAACAATTCTTGGACACGGTACACCTCTCCAAGACAGTTGAATGTCGTCACCAGCTCGTGGGAGTGCAAGCAATGGTTCAGCTTTTGTTGGCTGTGTGTGTTTTAGTGTTCGATTTTCATTGATGTGCTTCACGCGCGCTGTCGAAGAGAAATCCCTCGGCAGTGGAACGCGTGACGAAATGAGACGGCGCATTCAAATGGGCTGCGCGGGTACAGTGGAGAATACAAAGAGAGACAGCTGGATACGAGAAACGAAGATTTAAGACTAACGCTCGCTATTCGAATGCACGCCAAACAAAGAAAATGTCTCGTTTGGCCACCGTTGAACCAATGTAAATGATATTTATTGTATTTGAAAGAAAAGATAATCTGGTTTGGGGTGCCATGGAATTACCTTGCGAAACATTACGGAAATTGGTAGATTGTGCCACGTTGAAAATGATTTTCCTCCGCTGATGCACCAAATAACACGATCCGTGCCTATTATTTGCGCAGATGAAAAGGCACATATTCAGACGTTCTAGCTGTGAATATTTATACATTGCTCAAAAATAGAATCATAAGTTTTGAGTAAGACTTTTGTAAAGGCATCTGAATGAAGTTATAATTTTACTTAAGGCGTAAATTAACGCATTGTACTTACGTTAGTTCCTAAGTGTTGTATACGTTTCGGAGCTGGCCCCGAACTGCTGCTTGAGACATAAACCCTGCAAAACGCAGAAATGCATAGATACACAAAACACGTACAATCCACATTTTGAATTCACCACGTCTTTACGTTGTTATGGATTCGCATGAAAGTATAGGGATTGCAGAAACCAGAAGCGAACGTACCAGGACGTGTGCTAAAGACAATGGGGCGGAATTCATGAAGGTTCTCTTTCGGAAGAGCTATTTGAAACCGGTCTGCCCCCTTCTCTAACAGCATGGGCAGCATAAGGATTGGCTGAAATTTTCTGTTAAGAATGATTCTAGCTTAAGAAGTTTTTGTGAATTCGGGCCCATGTCAGTAAAATGTCCATCTCAAACACATGAGAAAGGTATCCCACACTGGAACTTCGACGAACAAATCGTCAGACCAGTAAGATTTTCGAGATATCGATTCTGGGGTACGGGGATCGATACTCCGCACCTCCACCAATTGAGAAGATGTTTATTGGCGTTGTCCTTCAAGGACGCTACGAGTTCAAGGAACGGCGAGGCCGCGAGTGGCACCGTCTCCAAATACACCAGCGACCAGCAGCGCGAGCAGAGCGGGCCGAGCGTTGGCGATGCCGCTGGACGGAGACGCGTCTTCTTCTTCACAATTCTTAAAATGTCCAACAAAACATTGGCCTGCTTGTTTAGTTTTCTAAAAGCGTCCCTTCAGGAGTTCGGGAAGATCTTAAAGACAAACTACAGAAATGACGTGGCCAAATAGACAACTTACACTGGCTCACACATTGCAATGGTAGTTTAGCTAGTGTAGTGTAGCTAACCGCACATAAGTGTGCCTCCTGCGCTTGAGCTCGGCGTGGAGCCGTGGTTAAAGCGAGTGCCCTAGGACTGGCATCCCTCTGTCTTGCTGCTCGAGTTCCTCCACGCCATTTCTAGGCCCTACGTGTCTAACGCGAGGGCACCATATATAGCCGAGAAAGTGACAAATTGCTGCAACAAATTGCACACTTGTAATCCTTGTAACCCCTGATGAGCACCGGTTTGAGTTTGATGGTTAATACCTATACTATGGCTAAGCTATACTATGGCTAAACGCGACCACTCGCGCTCGGATGGACAAACGTACCGCTATGCCTCTCTGACGAGCGAGAGAAGATATTTAGCTGCGATTGGCTACATGGGTTGTGCGACAACGACGTCATCTGTGCACGCGACACATGTATTATCGCGTAATGTATTCGCTCTTAATTATGAGGCAGAAAATTCTAGGAATAGGCTTGCAAAAGGGAAACGAAAATTTTCAGCGGAAGTAAGACAAGTACATACGCTATTACTTACTTTGGTATCCTTTTGTTCCACAAAACGGTACCAAGGTAAGGCGCGTGGGTAGCGGTTGCGAAGATATAAGCGATAATAGTCTTACAAGTTCTTGTTAGATGTGGTTTCAGCAAGCCGTGCATGCTGACCGAAATGAAAGACGTTTCACGTCTACAAAGTACAAAAAATGAAGCTCGCAGTGGAACAAGCTCAGCAAGTTTCGCATGTGTAGATAATCTCGTAAGCAGCGCAAATCAAACATGACAACAGGAAGCGCACACGGTGAAGGCGGTCCCTACTTGATTTCTTGTTTCGTGTGTGTTTAAAAATAATTGAACGGTGGGATTTCACGTGCCAAAAACCACAATACAAATATTAAACACGCCATAGTGGGGACTGCTGAATAATTTCAACCACCTTGTGGTTCTTTACCTAGCCCCTAAATAGAAGTACACAAGCGTTTTGCATTTCGCCCCAGTCAAAATGCGGCCTCCGCGGCAAGCGTTGAACCGGCGTTATCGAACTTAGCAGTGCAACACTGAAGCCACTGGGGTTCTGTGCCTGTATTGTGCGGCTGATTTAAGCATGCCTTGACAAAAGCGTCTAATAGGCATCGTTATAAGTGAACACCAGACAACTGAATAGCTCAATTAACATTAACCAAAGCTGTAATGCTCAATTCGCTGCTCTCGCGAGGTCCTTCTTTCTAGAGGCCACGCAGCGGAGGGTGTAGCGTTGGCCCCGATATTCTCATTCAGGACTACGTACACGTTTGGAGCGACAATAAGAGGCCCTGATAAGATACGCTTGGAAATACTGGTCATACACTGGAAGTTGTAAAGAATCGCATAGGGAGTATTCTACCGCAATGATTAAAAACATATGGTTTAGTAATAGCTGTGAAAGAATGAAATGTTGTGAGGAAACGGGCAAGCTACCCCCATTCGCAGCAATCGCTCTCTCCCAATATCTCGCCCAGTGCGCAAGTGACAATCCTCCCCTGCCTACTTCCATATCAGAATGGAGGTCCCACCTGAGGTTAAGGTCACGGTCCCCGCCTCGTTTTTTCTCGCTCTCTCTCCTTCCTGTTTTTATTTTGGGGGTGCATGCAGCCTGCATTTGACAGGAATCCCCCGATGTTCCTGTCACTGGTCGCTATTTGTGCGCCGTAGGAGGTGCGCATGACATGCAAGTGACTCCACATGACGTCAGTGATCATGGAGAGAGAGAGAGGTGCTGCCGAGAAGGGCTCGTGGGTGACCTTTGAAGTTTCACTTGTTTTGGAGGCATCCGTACAGGAGTCTAATGCTTTGTAAACACGATCGCCAACCTGTAAATTGTACAACGTGCTTGTCTGTTTCCGATGTCCATACCTCGTGAGGGGCTCTTTCACGCTGGTCTAATTTCATGCTATTTGCGTCAGTATTGTTTATCTGAGCTGCTAGAAAATGGAGGATAACATATGCATGGCAGTATGGAGGTGGGACACTGCTTGGGACGCCGCGGACAACACAGTTGCAAGTGTTATTGCTTAGCACTATAACAATGCCACATTACGAACGGTGCACAATTTCCGAGGGAAGATAAAGTTCAAGTATGAGCCTTATTGCACGCATACACACACACATGCACACAGACAGAAAGAGAAACATGCGCGGTGTTTGTGTGTGTGTGTGTGGGGGGGTGCAAAATGTTTCCCGCAATTTGGTGGGTTGGGAGTCAGCGCTCGTACTGTGTACTTCGTCATGTGTCGCCCTATTTAACGTCAATTTCTACGAACGTTGACACATGCTAAATTGTAAAAGAAAAAGGCTGAGAGCGCGACAATCTGTCTCCGCTGTGTCAGTCTCCGCGCACTAGAACTTTATTGGGCCAGTACGACGACCAAGGCGTTGCATCTCCCCTTGTACACGTAACGTCGCAGATGGCGGAACTGACAGAGTAAACGCAGATACCACGAAACGTATGACAGGCTAACGACTCGCGCATTTCGCTCACAGCCGACGAGGTTCCCCTATGGACGAGCTGGATTCCAAAAACAGCCTAGTGTTTTAGAAACATGTTACAACGAGTTATAGGTACACGTACATCAGTGAGCATCACTAGTAATATCTTTTTTTTTCTCTACGACGCTTCTGCAGCGTGTCCTATCTTAGGAAACTTTCTCTTAGCTTTTCAAATTATATGAAGCATTGCGAGAACAGGCAGGCTAGCCATAATGAAGGAAACTAGACAGCTGATATGAAGTTGTCATCCAAAAGACCGCTAAGGCTTGCCAATAGATCTTTTGGACAGCTCCCACGAAGTGAGTGATCGTGGCACGGGGAATAACGACGCGCTTTGAAAGTAAGACGCAGACAGGATATGTGCTAAACTCACGTTCCTGCCGTCGTGGACGTGGCCGTGGTAGGGCTTGCAGTGGCGGAAACCGAGGCACCTAAGAGGGGGCCGCAAAAGAGAGCGTTAAATGACGCAAAGTATTTTGTGAAACTTTGAAATTATATGTGACTGGTACCCTAGAAGCTCTAAAATTGATTCTTTGCACAAGGAGAGTAAAGGAAATAACGGAATAGAACAAGAGTTAATTAAGCATTTAATTAGATGGCCGGGAGGGGGGGTGGGGCTAGAGATGAGAAAAAATATTGGCTGTCCCTGTAGCCACGCATGGCGGGTAGGAAACGAGCCCAGAGAACGAAAAAATCACAAGCGCAGCGCAGGAAAACAACCAAACAATTTAGGGGCGATGAAAGTGCCGACGAAGCCACCCATGGCAAGGCGAAAATAGATACTCGTAAAATAAGACGGCTCCGCCCAGAAACGCTAGCGAATCGGGACAGGTGGGCATTGAAGACCGCCAACCGGCCAGCAAGGTGTTGGTCGACTCGCCCAGCCCTCTTGACTCGATGCACGTAAACGCGCGGTCGTATCGCCTCGAATCAGCTCGACTTTAGACTGGACCTGCTCGCACGGAGTTCGTGTACATGAAGCTAGTGAGAACCTGCATGCGGCAGCAATAAATACGCCACATGGTGTACTTCGCAGTGCCCGGTTGCTCGGGCGAAGCGTTGGGATTATGGCTCTACGTATGTTGTGCATGCGAACCAGAAGACAGCCAATTAACAGCGGTGCTAATAGCACGTAAACTTCAGTTTGATAACTAAAATCCTCGCTAATGAACGAATGGATGAATGAATGCCAAATCAATGGCCACGTTAGTTTCTAGGTTTTGCCACTTTAGAACCGCATTCACTCTCCTCACTGGCCGCGTGTTCTTTGTCACGCAGCAGTAGCCCGCAACGCGGCTGATGCTGTCAAGACCGCTGTTAAACGAATCACGAAGAATGGTCTGAGAATGGACGAAATTGTTTGTCCGTTGTGAACGTTCACAATGAACAAAGTGTCGCGAGTAAATAGACGAGGTTGTGAAAGGTCACAGGCGTTACGGTTTGTTTATCCACGCTGCGTGGCGATTTGTATGGGAGCACTTCTCGTTGGTGACTGGTGCACATGTTTAAGATCACCAGCCGGCTTAGTGGCGATGGTGTCGCGCTGCTAAGCACGAGGTCGCGCGATCAGAACCCGGCGGCGGCAGCCGTATTCTAATGAGGAGAGGAAACCGAAGCGCCCGTGTACCCTGTGTTGGGTGCGCGTTGAAAAATTAATGTTTATCAGAAGCGCTCCACTACGGCGCCCTCAATAACTCACTGTGCAGTTTGGGACACTCGCCCCAACCTCTCCCGATTTAATTTGAAATGTTTACGCCCTGTGGAACATCGCAATATAAAATATGGCTATATGAGGCAGCAAGACATTTCATTGACGATTCAATAAGAGTACCTATTTGTTGAAACTGGTGCTCGGCACTACGTTTCTTGGAAACATTCGTGCCCTGAGAGTAGGCCCACTTCCGACCCTCAAATAAACCTTGCCCCGTAACGTTATTAATAAAATGTTCAATAGTCTTAACAAATAAACATGGTACTGCCGGTTAACGTGCAAATACAGATGTCCGCCCCAGCTACGAACTTGGTCATTAAAAATTTACATTTTTTGTCAAATACCCTAGTGTCAAACAAGGACAGCCAGTCCATGCAGATACAGGTGGTACGTTCACGACAGATCGATAGATTTAGCCAAGAGATCAGGTGGAGAGGTTGGAAACAAGTCGCTTCAGCTACTCCATTTCGTATATATATATATATATATATATATATATATATATGAGTTAAGTTGCTATGAGTGATGCAAATCAGTAAACAAATGCGAAAAAACACGAAAAAAATGAAAATGAACATAAATTGTTAGTGATCTGATGCCATAGTTAAGCGCAAGGTTGCAAAAAAACAGCAAATAAAGGTCAAAAGAACGCCCACTCAATATAGTGTAAATTAAAAAGAAGAAATTGGCACTGCATTCATTCTTTAGAGATTTTAGGCGACTTTACTGCTATTAGCAATCGATTTTATTGTTCGTGGGTAATTGTTGATAGGTTATACTTAATGATTATTATGAAAGGTGGAACCTATCAAGTGCCCAGTGACCAGAGTTGGTGACAAAGAGGTTCGTTGACGAACAGCACATACTCAGTCACCCAAGTTAGTCTGACGATTGGTTTTGAACCCGCTTCCCTAGCCCAGCAGCCCCGAGTTCTGCCAATTGGCCATGTACTGCCAGTGACCCAAGGTGGCCGGACAAAAGTTACGCGCGGACATAATAGATACATTGCGACATAGAGACATACCGAAAACTGGGGGAAGTTCCTAAGCAATGTTAATACCATTAAAAAAAAAGCTCGAGTGCATAGACACTGCAGTACTTTGAAGAAAGGCAGCACGAAAACAAAAGTTCTACGCAGCAGATAATGCCCTCCTTGCAATGTAAGGGAAAGTCCACGGTCCAAGAACAGACTTGGGCAAGAAACCTGCTCCGTAAAGGGCTCTGTTGGCAGCCCTTTGGTAAAACAGTTGAAGCACACATACAAATGTATCGGCGATTCGCTCTGTCGCGAGAGGGCAATCTTGGACAGATCCAGGGTACAGCTCAACGGTGATGTTTTCAAAACACTCGAAATAGCGGCGGGTCTTCTGTTTGAACGCCATTTTTAACGCTTCTCCGAAAGGAGGTCATTTACTATTTGAGCGCGTGACGATCTATAAACGCGGTGACATTCTTTGTTCAGCTCCGCTACACTGACATCAACGCGCATCAAAATGTTTGTTGCTCAGAACTGCGTCTTTCTACTCTTTTCGTGGCCCTGTTTCTTGTCTTTGTTTTTCTTTTTTTATGTTCCTCAAATGACGCGGCTGCCATTCAGTTTAATACTCAACCTCACTGAAGTTACAGAAACGTTATTGTGAAGTATATGAAACGATTGGGTTTCACTTTGCTCTGCCACAGACGGGGCTACGAGGGACGTCGCACTGAGGGGCTGCGGACTAATCTCGGTTAGCTGTGGTTACTTAACGCGCAACTAACGCATGTTACACGAGCGCTTTTTTGCGTTCCGCGTCAGTCGTAATACAGCCGCCGTGGCCCAAGAACGAAACCGCGAGCTCGTGTTCTGTAGCCGAACGCCTTCGCCACTTAGCCATGACGGTCAATCTCGTTGTCCGTATTCATTAAATGCTTTTTTTTTCGAAATAAGGTACCAATTATACGAGTAAATATTAGACAAGTAAAACATGTATTTAGTTATGTATTGCGCAATTACGGAAATTGACGGGAATTCTGTTTTCAACGATCTCAAGGAGCCAAGATTTTTTCCCCTTTACCTACAAGAAGGGCAGGTTCTATTCGTTCGTATCGTGGCGCAACTGCGTATTCTTACCAGAAGCGGGTGGTTGCGAAATAGTTAATCTTCGCAATGGTCTTTACCTCGCACGACCAAGCATCCATTAGGTTTGCTTCGTTTTACCCACGGGCGTCGGTGCACTGTGCCGAAGCTGTTCCTTGCACGCGTCTCACAGGCGTCCCTCGGAGCCCCCGTGTATACCAAGGCTTTATGTGGGCACGTGCGCTCGCCTGAAGCATTTCCTCTCGGCTTTTGTTTTCCTTCTTTATTTTATCGAAGAGCAATTTTTCTTAGTCTGCCTGTCCAAGTGGACGAGATGCAGTTTGCGCGTCCTGTTTTTTTTTTTTTGGTCCTGTTTTGAACGTGTAGATTTAGAAGCACATAGATCTGTGAATAACCAGCACGCAATATAGTTATCTCGTGCCGCGAGCGACGAGTTTCCAAGGTGTTATATTGCGCTTTGAAGCGTATTCGAGGCTTTGCTTTGATTTCACTTGGGAAGTTCTTCCTTTGTTCTGAAGATAGCATTTGGGACCAGGCCGTCCTGAGTTTCTATTCTCGAAGAACAGAAAGTCGGGCCACTTAGCACGAATTCATGGTCGACTGAACAGCGCGCAACATGAAAACGCGAGACGGTTAGTGCACCGCAAGAACGCTGACTTCCAAATGATCTTTGTTGCTGAAGAAAACACAATCAAACCGCCCGTGAAAAAAAAAGAAAGAGGTAACGCAATAACTTAAAGTTCACTACAGTACCAAAAAAATTATACTAGATGTGTTAGTCATGCAATTTTCTGTTAAGCAGCGGTGTGGCATCCGTTAAGAAATCTTTTCACTTATCGCCCTGATTCCTTGCTTTGTCCTATTGCTTACGTGTTCTGCGCTGTAAAATTGTAGTTACCTTTACTTTTTGTATTTTGTAATTTTGGCAACTATTTTAATGTGCATTTCCTCTGTGAAAAACATCAGTTTGAAGTCATTTTCCGTCCAGTTTACTTCTCGTCTCGCCTTCTTCATTGTTTTGCAATGTTTAGTCACTGGCCCCTCTTCTTTTTTTTTCCTGGATTACAGTATACCATTAATTCTAGGCTAAAATGCATGTGTTAGTGAATTGGGACACACATGCTGGTTTTTTGTCAGGCATTACATACAGTATTCGCAATTTAGGGACTGCAGGATGAACCATCGCGATGTAAAGCGGCTGCGTCTGGCAGCAGGCACAAGCAACACGCTCCAAGTTTTTCGCCGGAATGGAGGCTCTACGAAGAATTAAACATCCCTTCGCTTCCACCAGGCTTTTTTTACCTCTCTCTCTCTCTCTTTCTCTTTGTCTGCGTGTGCTTTTCTTTAGCTCCCCTAACCCCTTCCCCAATACGCAGGGTAGCAAATGGATATCTTCCGGTTAACTATACTCGCCTTTCACACGTCTTTTATTTTTCTCTCTCTTCATTTCTTTTTTTTTCTTTGCGCCAATTCCGTGATGCCTCGGCAGCCATTGAAATAAAGTATATTTCCTGTTCTCGAGATCTGGGTGGTGAGGGTGACTTATTTCATACACTAGCCGCTCACCGCGGGCAAACTTTACAGAAGGGGCCGAATTCACAGCGCTTCCCAATCGTAAGTGTACACAGTCACGTGTATATTGCAATTGAACAGCCGGTTTTATACGGCTGCAAATCTAACTGTAAAGTTTAAATTTGCAAAGGGAGATATTCATATGGAAAGATGCTTGCATCGGCAGATGGGTGACCTACTCTGACTCGAGTACGGCTCTACAAATGCTAACATCGCACTATTGCAATGGAAGTTGTTTATTACACTACGAAATCTCAAAGCTACCAAAGATAGCATTTCTGGTTGGCCATGAAAGCTGTTTTCAGTAGATTCCTGCCCACGTCGGTGTTGAAGAAAATGAGGCTGCAGACAGATTGGCGACTGCGGTAGATAATCTGGATACATTGACCCCTATTGAGTATTCAGTATCAAATACCCAACCTTTTTTATCTAGACTGCGACAAACGTTGTATGTATGTATATATGTATGTATGTATGTATGTATGTATGTATGTATGTATGCATGTATGTATCTGTATGTATGTATGTACGTATGCTGCGTGTGCGTGCGTCTGTGCGCGTGTGCGTAACCAAAGCAGTTTTTCTTTCTGTTCTATTGTAACAGTAAGAGAGATTACAAAACATCTATATACAGGCGAAAGTCACAAAGTCAAAGACTGCAATGAAACATCATGTACAAACTGGTCGTAAGAAAGCAAAGAAGGCAATAGTTGCGTGAACTCGTGAACAGGACCCACACCTTCTTTTTTAGGTTTAGATACACCCGGTAGTCAGTATTGATACGCAGTCCTCTACTTAAGCATCCCTCAGCGTTAGTATTGGAACGTTCAAAACCAAAGACGATTACCATTGTTCTGCCACTGCGCCTGGCTGACTACAGTCTCATCGAAAGAAGTGCAGAGAAATCTTCGGAGCAAGTAATGGAGGGTGATGCCTCAGGCAAGTAGGTTGGTATTGAACTAGCAACAATGACACGCTCTGTATCAACAGGAAAACGCGTTAAAACGACGCGAACTAATAGCACGGATTTCCACAGCTTTGCACCTATTTAGTCGCGGTAATATTGGGTGTATCGCGTTTTGGTTACAACTTTCAAGTCGAGAAGCAGCAAAGAGAGGAACGAGGCTGTTATACGGGCTGTTTCGCTACTGACTGGCGTATAGACGTAGGGAAGGCAGGCGGCCGTAAAAACGGTGAAGTTGGTCGAACAAGTAGATAGCAGCCCGTGGCGCCAGTGAGGAAAGCAGTGCGAATATTGGGCGTGGGCAGTAAACGCGCTATCGGACGTCACCTGGCCATTCCGCTCCGGCATACAGAGCCCTTTACCGCTTTGTGGTTTCCGAGGCTATTTTTTTTTCTTATTTGATAGTGAGCATTTTTGTTTCTTTTCCCGTTTGTCAGGAAGAGATAGAAATGGTCGAAAACAGCGTAGCCACTCTCGTGCCTACTTTTGCACAACAATCATTAAGAGAGATAGGAAGCAATGCTGCAGAGAAACTTTTATAGCACGAAAGATCGCGCACCGGAGGAGTTCTTGCTGATGTCTCCTTCCAAGTTTCCATTTCAATATCATCTCGGAACGAACCTGTCTTTGAAGAGTAAAACTACAATGTATGTTTTCTACTGCCAGGAGAGAAAAGACAAAAAAAGAAGGGACAGGTGGGCACGTGACGTACGAGACATTTGGTACGGTCAATTTCCCCTCTTGGTCTATCAATGCCAATTATTATAATTTCTTTGCTTTTCCTTCATTCGCTGTGTCTTCTCGACCGTGTCTCACTCCATTTGTGCTCGTGGAAAGGGATCGCTGCAGTGAACCAGGCGCTGTTATAGCGAACTATAATGAGCCAGCGTGCACCCCTCCAATTCGCTTATCGTTGAGGGAGTAACTAGAGCTGCGTCATAGTGTCGTCACCGCCGCGGCAAGTAATACTCATTGTCGGTTTTTTTTTGCTCTCAGACTGGCGCTTGTGTAGAGTTTGCGGTTCCATAAACTTGTCTACTTGAGGATCGTTCGTGAGGAAACCAAAACTGCGACGCCCCGCTGAGTTGGGATTCTTGCGCTCACATCAACTTTGCTCTTTTAACGGCAGTATTACGGCCCTCCGATAGAAACGGCACGTGCTTATTAGCAGAGTTTAAATGACGAGAACAGACGACAATGGGAGATCGAAAAGCGCATGCGTGTTTATTCTACAAATAATAAGGTCAGTTTAATACTTTCGTACTCACTATTATATGAAGGGAAAAGACAGCGTAGCCAGGAAAAGCATGTGGCAAAAATTAACTGTAACTTTCAAACGAAATACAATTGAAATTGTACTTCAGACACGCGAAATTCCAGTAGCCTTGGTAAGGAAAAAGAATAAGTAAGAATATAGCCTTTGCGCATGCTCTAGATGATATCTGAAATGAGAGAGGATATAACCATCGCGCTCAGGAAAAAGGGCACGACGTCATCTTTCAGCGGCTTCCGGGTCACTGTGAGATTGTCGGTAACGCCCTCTCTGACAAGACAGCCCGGTCTGCTCACGGAGGCACTCATATTATTTGAATTCCACTGGCACGGACTGAGGGTGCTAGAGAACTTCGTTTGTTTGCTCGCGTATCTAACTCCCGCCTACGTAACCTGGACTCATTGTTACGGCTCCAAGCGCCAACTAGCCTTTCCCATGGGAATGCAACACTAATCTACCACCTATGACTGCGTGAAGCATCTGCGAACCCGTATTTATTACGTAGACAGGGGTAATTGGAGATCGCAGGAAGAGGCCTTCGTCCTGCAGTGGACATAAAATATAGGCTGATGATGATGATGATTTATTACGTCGTGGAATGTCCGATACACCAATGTGCGACACCTGTGGTTCTGAACAAACCATCGAACAGCCGTTGTGCACTTGTCCTCAATACGACGTCCAGCGCAGATATTTTCGCACCGCACTCAGTCGACTGGACTGTAGCTGAGCATTTTCTGAAACAAAAAATAATTTTACCCTGCCCCATCCGTCGATGGCGCAGAAAGCTATTCGGACGCTACTGCAGTTTTTGAGGAACGACGGCCTCAATGATTGATTGTACTACTGCTGTGTATGTGCAGTGCTCATTCTTTCTATCTCTCCCTCTTTTCCTCTTAATATTCGCCCTTTCCCTTACCCGCAGCGCAGGTTGGTCTTTCCTTCCTTTGTTTTTTTCACTCTCGCTCTCTAAGCCTGGTTAATTGTAGTGAAAAGGAGTCAAATAACAGAGCCGCAGGAAAAGGGTTTCCTAGCATATACGGGCTGTTTTTTTTTAGATAATACATTTTTTCATTAAGTCGCCTGTGGCAGGTAGCGTAATTGTAGACCGGGAGCTGGATTACTCGAAGCGGCGGACAATTACTCGCAAGAGAAATTGAAATCTGCATAATCGAAGAATAAACGAAAATTCACTAATAATCGTTTTCAACTATTCCTTTTTTCCAAGAACTGTCTTTTTATCGAAGTTAAGAAATGCATTTGGCGTGAAAATAGGCTATTTCAGAAATACTTTGCCGCAAAAAGTACTTCAATGCGTTCAGCAGGAGCGGAGTTATTGCCAATAAAACACGGCGTCCGCTGTGCTCTCGTTCCTTGTTCAATGCCTTGCACTGCGAAGGCTACGGCGGAGTGCTGCGTGGCCACAACGCCTCGCCTTCTAAATGTCACCATGGAGTGCAGTTCAAATTTCATTTCGGATGTTAACGTAGACGTTACGACTTCCGATTTTGGTGCCTACGACGCGCTAAACGTAAGCCAAACGCGGTTGTCCTCAGCGAGCCGCCGTGCGCTTAGCCAGTGGAATCCTGGTGGCACCCCGCGGCGGCGGTGGTATCTACCCTACGTAGCCGACCGCAGCTACCAATAGCAGCCGCGTATGCGAATCCGCTTTATTTCGAGATCAAGCGTCCAGAAAAGAGAGAAGGTCATGGCTTCGGTTGAAAACATAGCGTTTGAGAGAAAGGTGACTTCGCGCTCCGATTGCGAGCTCCACGCACCACGTTCGACAGCAAAAGTTGGCTGTGATGTTCACAGCAGCGTTTGATACCAGCGGACTATGTCATTTTCCCAATCCCGAGGGGTGGTTCAGGGCCCCTATAACGACTGGAACTTCATGCCATCCCCAATTGTACCTACTACTGATTGACATGTGCTACTTTTTTCTTGTGTCTATTCAAATGCTTTTATACACACCCTGCTTGGACCTCTGCAATATCCGCAGTATGGTATAAATAGATAAATAAATAAATAAATAAATAAATAAATAAATAAATAAATAAATAAATAAATAAATAAATAAATAAATAAATACTTTATGGCACATACTGCAATTTAGGAATTGCCGCCGGTGAGTGTCCAAGACGTGTTCACTTAGCACCAACTCTAATGATCGCACATGTTTCGGGATATGCACCGTGAAACTTGAGGTAAAAATGCACTTTTGTTCCACTGATTATATTTCGCGTAATGGGGTATATAATGCCCCATTACGCGAGAATCCTTCGGCGTCGGCGTGACCGAAAGATGGTACCAAAAATGGCCGACGGCACAAAGAGTAAAACATTTCAAAAATGCCCGGATTGACGCCACATTTGTCAGGCAGGTCGCTGTAAACAAAGTAAATTATTAGCTTTCAAAAGAAAATTTGTATATTTTGGTCTGAGTAGGAATCGAACACGGGCTTCCGCGGTGCGAGATGAGCACGCCTCCCAAACGCCACGATGGCTCCACGTCTGGCTGACTAAAGGTGTGCCTAGTGCGAGCATCATTGGGCACGTGACAGCGCAGCCAATGCGGAGGAGGTGGAGCACGTTGTGAGTGTATAAAATGACTTTTACGTCTTTACCGCATGAAAAGGGACGAGAGACAGAGGTACGACGCGGACACAGCGCTAACTTTCAACAATTGCTTACAAATTTACCAAATACAAATTTACCAGACAATGCATACAAATTTTACCAGTGTTCGCATTGATGTAGCAGATGCGGGAGACAGTATCTCGGTCAACTGCCTTTTATCGTGCGTCACGTGCACCTTTTTGTAAGAACCGCAGCCTATTCTGCTGCAGTAATATCTCATGTCCACAGCCAACAGATGTATTGGAAAGACGAGCGTTACTGGCTCTCCAAAGATTTCTAGAAGTGAGCAATATTCTCGGAAACTATTGACTAGAGTGTTTATCTGTAGTAAGTTCTCTCTATGGGATTAATTTGACCCGACTTTGGCCCATTCAATGGGTGGATTCATGTACCTTCTTTCGAATTTAATCCTTGTTTTCTTATGTGTTCTGATTTTAGTCCAGTTATGTGACCAGACTTGTGTTGACTTTACTGTACTTGTGTGACTGGACTTTGTATTGCGTTGTGTCTGAGTTGACTTTTCGTTTAGTGCTTGTACGTGAATATATATATATATATATATATATATAAATAATGGGGTTTTACGTGCCAAAACCACGATCTGATTATGAGGCACGCCCTAGTGGGGAACTCCGGAATGATTTCTACCACCTGGGGTTCTTTATCGTGCACCTAAACCTAAGTACACGGGTGTTTTCGCATTTATAGCCCCCATCGAAATGCGGCCGCCGTGGCAGGGGTTCGAACCCGCGACCTCGTGCTCAGCAGCCCAACATCATAGCCACTGAGCAACCACGGCGGGTATATATATATATATATATATATATATATATATTCTAAGAAGCCAACAAACAACGACACCACGGACAACATAGGGGACATTACTTGTACTTACTAAATGAATTACTAGAACGAGAACACTCCCAGGGTAAGTTCTAGTTGTAAAACATGAATGCCTCAGAAAGTGGATGGGAAAACGGCTCGGCGGTAGCTCAAAGGTGAGAGCATCGCACGCGTAACGCGAAGACGTGGGTTCGTTCCCCACCTGCGGACAGTTGTTTTTTTCATCCGTTTTCATTTTCCATTAATTTATTATTTCTTTAATGCAATTAGTAAGTAAAAGTATTTTCCCCTATGTTGTCCTTGGCGTCATTGTTTGTTGGCTTCTTATGATATAATTAATAAAAATCGGGCCCCTCGTTTCCCTTTCTTCTCGTTCATATATATATATATGTGTGTGTGTGTGTGTGTGTGTGTGTGTGTGTGTGTGTGTGTGTGTGTGTGTGTGTGTGTGTGTGTGTGTGTGTGTGTGTGTGTGTGTGTGTGTGTGTGTGTGTGTGTGTGTGGTGTGTGTGTGTGTGTGTGTGTGTGTGTGTGTGTGTGTGTGTGTGTGTGTGTGTGTGTGTGTGTGTGTGTGTGTGTGGTGTGTGTGTGTGTGTGTGTGTGTGTGTGTGTGTGTGTGTGTGTGTGTGTGTGTGTGTGTGTGTGTGTGTGTGTGTGTGTGTGTGTGTGTGTGTGTGTGTGTGTGTGTGTGTGTGTGTGTGTGTGTGTGTGTGTGTGTGTGTGTGTGTGTGTGTGTGTGTGCGTGTGTGCGTGTGTGCGTGTGTGCGTGCGTGCGTGCGTGCGTGCGTGCGTGCGTGCGTGCGTGCGTGCGTGCGTGCGTGCGTGCGTGCGTGCGTGCGTGCGTGCGTGCGTGCGTGAAAAGGAGTAGACGGCGCCAAGTAAAGGCGACAACATTTCTTAAGCACCATATAATAATGACAAAACAAGAATCCCCGCATTTTGCTTCCGTGTCTCGAATTTTCGACAATCTGAGGAAGAGTGTGAGCCCGCCATAGCTTCTAGCTCGAGAACTGCTCCTTCCCTGACGCAAGCCTCAGAACATCCGCGATCATTCTCGGCACTGTTTTTGACTAGCGAGCATCGAGGGCATGAGCTTACAAATCGCGCGGTTTTTAACGCAAGGGGTCGTTAGAAAAAGAAACCTTAAAGATCGCGCTTCCAGCGACCCGCTTCTTGGAAATATGGCATGCCGATTCTGCCGCACCGTTGTGACACGGGCTCAAATTAAAGTGTGGTGATTTGCGTCGATGAGTCGCGCTTTTCACGCAGGCATATGAAAGCTGTTCAATAAATAAAAAATTAGTAATGATAAGTCAGTGTCAAGCACTAAAGCAATAAAGGACGTGCTGTGAAAGTGGAGTAAGGAAAATTTTGACGCAAGTATTTCATCGGCAAGTAAACGCACATGTAGAGCAGACCTTTTCGACATATGGATGCTTCAATTCCTTCCGTCTTATTAGACAAGAAAGAAATACATAGTCATGACAAACAGGCTGCAGCTACTCACTAAGAAACGAAAGAGACAAAAAAAAAGAAGAGAGAGAAAGAAAGAAAGACAGAAGGAAGGAAGGAAATAAATATATGCGCGTCCTTAAAGAGTGACAAGGCCTTGAAATTTCATTCCCTAAAGTCGGCGCTATGACGGAGGCTTTCCATTCTGCTTCGGAATACAAATGTCCCTTGTGGTGAGAATTAAAGAGGCGCTCGTGCCAGACAGCACCGTTTGTATGCGGAGGACGGGGGAAACAGTCGGCGTTTTCTCGGCCCAAGAAAACGCGATCTGGCGTGAGCCCATCCAATTGCGGGGACCCAGGCTATGGGTGCGAACAAACGGAAATACCGAGGCTGCATACCGCCAGCTTCTATCTCGGCCTTATTTTCTGGTCGAGTTGAAGCGAAAATAATAAATAAAAAAGAAGCGCTGAGAAAGCTGAAGAATAAACCTGAAGTGGCACGCTATTCCATCCAGCAATCAGTCACGTACAAAGCTTGGCAGACCTTTAGGCGACGTGAAGAAATTTGCTTGGCAAGATGGGACCAAGCACAAAAATACAGGGCTTGACTTCAATGGGTTAAATCTGCATTTTGGAGGCATTTCGATGGTTTCTTTTTTTTTTCTTTTTGCTAAGCGTCGAATACTTTCGATAACTCAAAGCTGTTGTTTGTGCATAAGAAATAGAGTGCATCTTTTCAGGCAATTCAGTGAAGCAAAAATTTCCTGAACCAATTGTTATAGCGTTTATCGCAGTCCTACCAGTCTGCAGTCACTACCCCGTGACATTATGTTTGGAGTGGTCGGCATTTTAAAGCTTTTGAGATCGGTACCTTCCCGTTTTTCCTTTATTTTATAAACATATTTACGAAACTACCGTTGCACACTTTCTTTCCTTTCAAGCAAAGGCTCCTGGCCTTTCTTAAAAGCAAACTGTACAGTGTCCGGGCGTGAGGCGATAAAAAGGCACCTGGAAAGTGCGCAAAAAAAAAAGAAACGCGTAAGTTTATCTAAAGAACCAAAGCTTACATCAGGAGTGATGTGTGCTGTGAAGCTAAGTGGCATAAAATTGCACGCTTTATCACAATATCACGCGGCCCAATTACAGGCATTTCAAGTCACAACGAGAAGAGCACTGAAAACACGCTGCACTTCCTATGCATTGAGACTTATTGGGGTAGCAATTATATGGACACTCCAGGCGCATTTCTGCCGTCGCCGTGCTGTTCCATAAAATGTCCGAGGGCGCCGCGCTCTATGCCGTATGTGCGAGTGAAAGCGCGCAAGATTGAGTCGATGATGGCGGCGCAATTTCGTGCGCTCAAGGAAGGAAAGCGGGGAGGAAGCGCGCCGTCTTCCGTCGCGCGCAAAGCACCGGGGGAGGTAGGGGGCGGGGGGCGTTCAATGCCAGCGGATGCCGCGTGTGCCGCGGCCGCACGGGCCCTATCTTGAAAGTGATCTGCGATGGGGACAGACTGGGCCGAGAGCTGATTAGCTTCGTTTGCGCTGTTTTCGCCGCTCGGTTGGCGCTGAATTAAGATGCAGCACGAAGTTCAATTCACTCGCTGCTGATGCCGTGCTATCTCACTGCAGCGGCATTTTGACTAAGACGTCTTCTTGTTTGCTTGTTTGTATGTGCGCGCGTGACACCATGCTTGTTAATTTAGTTAGTAAGCGAATGTTTACGAGGCTATACGACCGGTTAACCTACTGTCCTTACTTCGAATAGCCGCCATCTAATTTGCTATTGCAATCAATGGCTCGCTTTCGCATTTTTTTTTATTCTACCGCGTTCACTTCCATCGCTTTCGCGAAGGATGCTTTCTCTACACGACACTTGCCGCCACGCGAATTGCGTGTGCGTTCTCTGGCCAGTCCCCTGGCTGCTAAAAATAGATGCACATGTCTGGACGAACTATGAGGGCTAGTATCACGTGGCTCAGTGCCACATGATTATGCCGCACCCAATGTTGCCACAGACGTGCTGCAGCAAGCGACGTGATTCGTTGTAGCTCAGCCACGTCATGCTCGTCGGCCGTCTGAATCGGCAATACAACCTGTCTCACGTAGACATCCTTCTCTGTCGGAACGCCTTCCTTTGTGCGTACGTTTTCCGTATTCGCTCCCCGCTGCGACGGCACGCGCCATGCTCAATGTGGAGCAATGTCGAGTGTTGTCGGCATCATTTGTTCTTCCTCATCTGACACTTGGATCACACAGAAAAAAAATTCAACAAGAGTGGACACTTTCATAGAGCTCAACGGCTGAATTGACTCTAGCGCACCAAGCGGCTGGTGTGAACTGAACCACACTTCCTGTTTCGGTTTCAGGTGCTTAAGTTGAACGCTGGCTAGTACGTGCTACGCCGGCTGCGCTGAGCAGTGAGGCATTTTTTTTGCTTTACTTCTCAACTACACCCTGTATATGGTGCGGTATCTTTACAAGCCTTCATCGAAGATGTCCTCTGTGCAACGTGCAATTTCATAAACTAGACGAAGACGCTTTGTCAAATGAGGAAATGTGTATCTTGCATCATAAAAATGGTCGTTTTCAGCTTTTTGTGCGTTCTTCCATAGTTGTGGCATCAGGCAAACAGCAGTAGTTCCCGTATGAAGCTCCGCCGGAGGGCATCAGCTGAGGAAATTACAAGCATGTGTCATTTCGGTATTATAAACCTTATGGGAAACTGCGGGTAGAGGCGAAACGTGCGGAAGGTGTGAATGGCGACAATACGAACAAAGGCAATTCGCTTTTACAAACATGGCGTAGAAAGCATCTAACGCATTCTTAACAGTGATACACAAAAAATATGACGGAGACATCTGATTTCCAAGCATTTCCCCATTCCCGGACGTTATTACAGCGAAGCTGTACGGGGTATTTTCTGGTGGATCGCGTCCACGGACAAAACGACGGGTAGAACAAGAAAGTGGGCCGATCCTGGTGATAGGACAGAAAGGATCCAAGCTTAATGACCCATAACCCTGCGGGCTGGGGGACCTGTAACGCGCTCTTGAACTACCCTTGGCAGACATGGGACCCAAAGAGACAAAAACAATGTGCCGGAGCGGTAAACGCTGTTACCAAAACGCGTTTTTCTATAACGATGCGCGTCGAAACGTCAGCGATAAAACGTAACATTCTATCAACCAATAGCTGTGTCTCATTCCCTCTTGACATAGTCACTTTCCTAGCGACGTCATCAGTTGCCTCTTCGACTCGGTATAGGTTTGGTGGTTATGTTAAACCACTCACCGATACCATAGTGATGACAAGGGGGTGGTTACCATGGTCACAAAATAAATGATGAACACTGGGATATTTGAGTGTATGTCTCTGTGTTCGCTCAATATTGTCAATAATGATAATATATAAATTCACTATAGAAATATTCACTATTATAGCAAACCCACCATAGTCACAGCTTCGCTGGCTTTCATCTTCACACTAGTGGAAGGGCTCTCAATTTTTCTCTGCTCTTTAAATGAACAAATACACGGGCGACTGGGCATTTTCGACACAACTCGGCCTCAGCCGACGCGGTGGTACGCCGACCACGTGTACAGAAGTCGCCACAAAACAGGCTTCCAGCCAGACGCTCGCGGAATACCTTCTACGCTCACTCAAGATGTCCGTGGGCATAAAGCGTGTGTTCACTCGTTCAGAAGACGTAATAAAAGATATTGTCCGTTAACATCATTTCGCATTCTATTTTTCCGATGCTCGCGTCAGCTAACGCATGGTGTGAACACTAGGCGTGACATGTTTCCTGCAAGCCAGTTTTCACCGAATGCCCGCTCTTGTTCAATTTCTTTCTCTATGCTTGGATCTTTATGCCACTCTTTTTGCCTTCCTCATTATAAGGAGTCGGTAGCGGCGGGTACCTGCGGTTGACGCGTCTTTCATTTCTCCTAGAAGACCGTCCCTCCAGCTGATCATCGTTTTAATCAGTGAATTTGCGTCCATTGCCGGACGATTACTTTTCCAGAGACATCCCGTTGTCCCTGTGTTGCATCATCTCGCGTCGCCCCCCTCACCAGCCAATTTTACGTCCCTTCTTGACCAAGGCCCCTTGCGGCGATATTTATTTACCCCTGCTTTGTGTCACCATATGCCTGCAAAATTCATGCTCTAATCTTTAATTAGGATAGGCTAACACCTATGGCTGCGTATCGCTTCCGCTGGCACATTTGTGGCTGCTGCAATAGGCCATGGATTATATTTTCTACGAATTACATGCCCAATTCTACTCCTTCATCTTATTCTCACCTTTAGATTGTCCGCCATCCGCGTTCACTCGAACCTTTTCTCTAATTCTATTGCCCAAATGACATCTAAGAAAAAGCGTGCTTGCCTCTGCATAACGAGCACAAGAGTCTTGATTACCACTCAGGACGTAGCAGAATTTCAATTTACTTTGACCTCCATACAAATTAGCCATGCCCCCATTTCAGAATGTAGAAGAGCATGACGTCAGTTGGAGAAAAAATTATTTCTTTGATAACAATAGATGCCAGTGCAGTTAGCTTCAGTCAGATAGTATGCACTTAAATAAAGTGGAAATAAAACATAAAAAGGATGGGTGAGATACGGTAAACTTGCAATTCTCGAGGGAAGCAATCTTGCAGGCGTATACACGGGCGTCGATTGATTACTGCGGAATAATGTCCCGAAAAACGCGGGGACTATAACAGCCGCCACGTGTCAGGTTTGACCACCTGGGGTTCTTTAGCAAGCACCTGAAGCTGAATACACGTCTGTTTTGATACCTAAGCATTCCTTGGCGAGTACCCCGGAGAAACAGTGTCTGTCCCGCAACGCCTTGTAACTGGGAAATAAGTGCGTATTTGCTAAGACATTTAATTGTTATCATAGTGTAAGTGTAGATGATTGGTAGCTTCAGAATCGATAATAAAACTACTGCCTCGACGTGGTCGCATGTGCCGAGATGAGTTCTTGCAATGGCACCAAAGAAACGTAAGCTTGAGGAAATGGAGGAGCAGCGTAGGAACGCTGAACGGCAACGGGAATATCGTAGTCGGCAGAAGGAACAACGAGAACAGTGAATGGAACTTGGAGATAACCAACAGCAAGAACAGGAAAGGAGGTGCTCAGAAGCGGATCGGAAACGACGTTATAGGCCGACGCTCGATAACAAAAAGGCTACAGAAATTCTGAGAATTGTCCACTAATGCGTCGGCATTCCTTGGCTCCACAAAAAAAAGTGATGGATAGACATGCATAAGTTAGCAACAGAAGTAAGCAAAAGCGAAGTAACACCCGAGCCAAGGAATGCTTGCGCGTTAGCAGACAATTCTTAGAATTTCTGTAGCATTTCTTGCATTCCGCCTCCATCGGAATGCTCTAGTCACGGCAGGGAATCGAACCGGCTACCCTGTGCTGAGCAGCAGAATGTCATAGACCCTGAGGCAACCAAGTAGGTAGTAATGAAGCTGTAGCGTTGGGAAAGTTGGAAATATGGCAAGGTGGATTATAATGTGATCGGATGTTGCAATCTTCACTTTGTGTTTATAATTTCGCGGCTGGCGAATCGTCACTTTAAAGGGATGACGAGACTGCTCCGAGTACTTGATATTTCGCGACATCTTTCGTGACAAAGTACCGAGTTGTTAGTAGGGGTTGTGTAGTGTTTTTTTTTTTTCTTTTTTTCATAGTTCTGCACCAGTTCAGCTGTGCTATGCCACGGCGGCACGGTTATAGGGCACGGTGACGTGCGCGTACTCTGATCACGCTAAAGCACTAAACTCTCTCACTCTCTGTTTGCCCCTTCCACTGTAAAAGAGAGAGAGAAACTAAGAAGCGGAAAGACAGGGAGGTAAATCAGACGAGCGAAGGTGCATATACTCTGCGTAGGCGAATATACGCGGACAAATCACATCTCGTTTCAACAAGCAGTTTTTGTTTATTCTGACGCATGACCGAGGGAATGTGTTCAGAAATCCACAAGGTTCCGGAGTATTCGTAAAAACGGAAAGTTGGCGTCCGCAATCATTTGCGGCGGATGCCAGCTCTTTCCTATATCGTGTCAAAGCGCTGCACTGCTTCTTCGTCGGCTTCGCAATAAGCCGCCATGATTGGCAGCGGCGTGCGCGTGCCTAGCGCGATGCTGCCATAACGAGATGCATCGAAGGGCGCGACCTTCGCAGCTCTCCACACGACGCGGCTCCACTGCTGCAGGACCCGGAGGGCGCGTTATCTTGTCAATGTTTGATTTGCATCTTCACCGCGTTTCTTGTGGCTTTCCGTCCATCAACCCAAGCTTTCCGTACGAGGTCGAGCTTCGCTTCTTCTTCTTTTCTTTTTCGTCTGCAACGTAGCATTTTCTGCATTCCTTCACTCCACATCAGCCTCGTAGAGGGATCGCCTAAGAATGGTGAACTTCCAGGGCGACGCACGGAAATGCTTATTAAGTACCAAGAAAGCGAACGAGAGTATAAGAAACGGTCTTGCTTCCGCGAAAGTATGGGGCATGTGATGGAACTGTCAGGTAAACAAACAGCCCGAGTCTTGGCGGCCGAGGAAGAATGGGCGAGGAAGTAGGCGGTTCCTTTGAAGGGAATAAGGAAAACGGAATGCCGAACGGACGCTAACAACGCCGCTGTGGCGAGCCCTGGTCACCGTGGTAATATTCTCTCTTTCTTGTTGTTGGTCATTTCTGACCGTCGAATTCTGAGAATTCAAATTTTGTTGACCGCAGACCCAAAGAGCAAAGCTTAAGTTGCAAAAAGAAAACGAGCGATGTTTCTGGTAAATGGCCTAAAATTGCGCGTGAAAGAAAAAGAAGACAAAAAAGGAACTATTCATTGAGCTTTTTTGCTTGCTTAGAATGGAACTACTGAAAATAGCAAGCCCGCGAATCGAAGCGAATACATTTCACGTTGAATGTTTCACCTGGTTTAAGGAATATATTTGCGTAGAAGACGTCACTATGTGCGTCCGTTTGTGCGAATGAGAAGTGCTCATATGTGTGTGTTCAGTTTTTGTGCTCCGTTGCTCTATTACGTAGGTATGCTGTGCGAAAATGTAAACGAATGCCAATCTTCTGACTCCCTTTTGTTCATCATAATAAAAGTGGACGTAAAAACAACCTAATATCACTATGACCAAATAAGTGACTGATCAGAATGCAAGGACACGTGTGATTTGAATGTGTAAGCGCAAATAAACTTTGTCGCTGGGCACGCACTAGATCAGTGCACTTTTAAAGGCACTCTGTTTTCATTTGGAGGTATTGATCAATATGCCCGAAATTGCTATTGAAGCCATGTGGAAAATGGCACATACCTACTTCCTTTATGGTTGACAGCACTTTTACCAGTGTTACAACAGTGACGTGGTGTAGGCCCCGCGTTGCAATAGCGATTCTTTAATGACGCGAAGGTACAGCAAAGTGAATTTAAATTTATGTGTGTGTAGTAAATAATATCGTAAAGTTGCCTAATGCACCATTCTGCCACACGAGAGTTTTGAAGCTCGCATAGAGAAGATACGATTAGCGACTCTCTCGGCCTGGCGTTAATTGCGGTGAGCCGCGAGTCAATAACACGAATGCGGTTGGTAGATAGCTTAATATTATTGCGATAGCAATTATATGAACACTCCAAGCGGGTTTCTGCCGTCGTCACCGTCGCCGTGAGGTTCCATATCAAGTCCTAGGGCGATAAAATCGTCGCCGCGCGCCGTATTCTGTATGTGCGCGTGAAATCACGCGAGGTACGCGCGCTTTCACGGGGAGCGAACGCACGGCGGAGAGCTAACGCGACGTCTCCCGTTGCGGGAAAGGCCGCGGGGGAATGCGAAAGAGGGAGGGGGGGGGGGGTTGCGACGTTTTGCTGCGGCACCAAAGGCGTATCTTGCGACCGGGCGCAAGGGGAACTGGAATCTCGCAGGCGAAAGGAGGAAAGTGGGAAGGCCGCGTGGGAGGGAGGGGGTGTGGCTTCTTCTCTGCGAGCCCTGCGTACCTGTACTTTGCGCGGCGGCGGGCGGTCACGCGCACCGTATCTTGAAAGCGATCTGCAACACGGCTCGTACCTTTGTATGCGCTGTGCCTTTCGTCTCTCAGTTGCCGTTGAAGCGACAGACCGCGCGGACCTGTGCTCGTTTCTGCTGGCGCGCTTGCTCACGCCAGCGTTGTGACAGCGGTTGTGTGCGGTCATCGAGTATGATCTATTCATGTTTGCTTGTGCGCGCTGACACCATGCTTGTTAATTCAGTTAGTATTTTGGGCGAAACTGCGGTTCTTTATTGATGGCCACGCTGAAATTCGTTACCAGTTGTGTATCACTCCATTCCTAGCAGGCATACCTGAATCGTATTTACATCTCTAGGGTTTCGAAAAAAATAGAGGAATTTACAAATTGCAGTTCCGTTTGTCACAATTCTCACGCCGGTGAGCGAATTCACATGGCACTCAACTTTTGTTCCTTTTAGTACGCTTTCAGTATGGTATCTTGTAGTGTAGCGTGTAGAACCTCGATGGCGCACAAGGCACACCGAAGCAATTAGAAAAGGCTAGGTTCAAGTAAAGAACAGTGCGTCGAGTAGTTGGCGTAGAGGCGCATCTTGGTCGAGTTCGTTGAGCTCTACTTTGGACTACGTTCAGCCACCCGAGCCGAGCCCCATGTGGCTCCGGCATCATCTAGTGTAATAAAGAGCACCAGCACTTTACACAAGACTGGGCTATATCGACATGACATCGGTATAGCACTGGAAATATAAACGGGCTTCCTTCAACTTGCCTTTTTAACAGCGGAGCTGTTTATGCCGAGCGTAATCTGTCTGTCGTAGACAGAAAACTGTGGGCCGATCCAGGAGGTTGTCCAGGTAAAAGGTCCAAGCGCAATGGCACATACCCCTGTGAGCTAGCGAAGCTGAGTCTGGATAAGACTAGCTAAGCATGGTTAGGAGTAGTTAAGCTTAGTCAGTAATCGATAGCCAATCAACAGCCAATTGATAGCCAATCAATAGCTAATCGATAATCGATTAACAATAATAAATTCTGCAAAATGCTGGGGATGACTTGGTAACTAGTGATTAGCCTAGCCCAAATACATGGCCAATACCTTTTGATAGATAATCGATAGCCAATCAATAGCTAATCAGTAATCGATTAATAATCAATGAATTCTGGAAAATGCTGGGGATGGCTTGGTAGTGCTTAGCCTAGCCCAAAAGCAAGGACTACCTAGGTTCCCATTAGCTGCGCTGTCTCTTTAGCATTGCGCCTCCAGTACAAGCTACCTTAAAAAAAACTTGCACTTAAATAAGCGTTAAATCCGTGAATCATGGGGCAGCGCAATGATAATTAAGATCTAATAAACACTTAATAATGCTTCTTAGTGTACCTTAAACAACGAAAAAGAAAGCCAACTCCTGTTGTCGGAAGGCATCAAGCCACGTCAAGAGCACGAGTGCGCACGCCTGCGCTTTTTTATCGTTTCAGAACAGTGCTTTGATTATACGGTATGTCTGCGTGCGCCTCACCACAGCACTATGTATCAACAGTAGGCCAGTTGCGGTGCTGTTTTTTTATTTTGAAACGGTAAATCTATGAACCCACAGGAGCTACTCGAGTCATTTCACACCGTCCAGGTGGGAACCCCACGGTATAGTTATTAGCAGCAAGACAACAAAATGCCAACACCACTGGTCTACAGTAGATGATGCCTAAATAAGCCGAATAACGAAACGCTGAAAACCAAAAAACACCGTTCATCGGCTACATTGTCATCGCCCACATGACATCCGTATCTTCCTGCGACCTAGGTTTCTCGGCACCCGTAGCCGTCCGATTAAGGACTTCATCGTTGAACCGTTATACTGTGCGCACCTCCTTTGCCTGCAAACAGACCTTATAAGAAGACGACCCGTTTGCGATCTTTATGGGGAAAAAGGATCTTGAGAGCAATTCGTGCTCACAAAAAGCTGTTATGTAGGAAGATGTTCGACTTTTCCAGACGGTATGACCCCTTGTCTGGCCCCACCGCTTTCATGGCAGCATGCTTATGTTAGGCCTTGAGCTCTTTCGTTGATTTGTTTATACCGTTATACGGAAGCAGTATCCTCCGCGGGGGTATTGGGCACCAGTGGCAGGCAACGGTTGAGCAGAGAAGTGTTCTAGTTTATGACGTCCGTTCCTCGTGAGATGAGCGCAGAGAGAGCGTGCGCAGATATCTCCTCGGTCGCCTCTGACCTCGTGTGCACATATATATGTACGTAGGCTTTAGAGTACGACGGGGAAGGGGGGGGGGGGGGGGCACTGCGCACGACCGATCAAGAGATACCGAAGCAGCCGTAAAGTTCAACTTCTTTTTTTTTTGTCTCGGATGGGCGCTGACACCGCAGCTGGCGATGTTATGAGGCGGATTCCGGGACCCTTCATTGGGTTTCGTTGGGAGACGCTCATCCAATGATAAGCTAACATAACAAATAACAATAATGCTCCGAAAAGCAAAGGAAAGAAAGAAACAGAGAAACAGAAAATATTCTCGCTTTACTCCGGAATTGCCGCGAGGAGGGGACATTCAAGCAGCAGGCGGACGCACAGGCGATTTAGACCGAAACGAGAAAGCAATAGCCGCTGCCTTTCGTAGGCTGCAGCCCTACTTTCCTGAACTCGACGTTTACAACCGCAGAAACCCTACCGGTGCTGTTTATATATATATATATATATATATATATATATATATATATATATTTTAGGGGGGGGGGGTCGATGTGGTTTCCTGCATTGACCCGGCTCCCGACGTTTCATGCTCTCCAGAGCATCAGCAATAATACGCGTTCCGCGTGCTTCCAGTCGGAGCCGGATTCTGGTGCACATTTCGGCCCACGTTACGAGACGCGTGGGCAGGGGTCGCAATTCTCTACGGATGAAGCACGGAAGACATGAGAAGCTGTACGCCACGCGCATGGGTTGGACATAGGGAAGTGATGTTGCTCTCGCACCATTGCCATGGCTCAGGCCTTGCTTGGAAATAAAGGGGAGACATCTCCCAGCGTTTGCGCTTTGTTCGTGGATCCAGAAAGCACTGAGTATAGCGTATGAGAAAAGAGACAGCAAAAAAAAAAAAAACTGCGCGCGCCTGTTTTTATGTGGCACCAGGCGCTTTCCAGCAGCATTGCTTCACGTGCACCATTTCAGTGCCTCTCCGACTTCATCATCACTGACTGAACACATGCTTCATGTACGGGCTTGGAGGATAGTAAACTAGCAGTAAGCCATTAAGCTGCTCGTGAGCTATAGATTGCTGCAAAAATTTAAAAAAATGCAGGCATTGCGTTAAAAGGGAATACCAGATCAATCTAAGGAGATAGAGTACTCTTCAGTACATATTGTCCTCAAAGAAACAAGCAAGTGGGCACGTATAGCTAGATACATGAAGGTCGTGGTTCCAATATAGAATTTCGCGTCCAAGGCGTCCATTAACTTTGGTATGAAAGTGAAGTGTAGGATTTCGTGTTAATGGATTTCGCGTAAGTTCGAACGAATAACAACATCGCTGCTTGGTACGTGCGCTCTAGAACTATAGCGCACCAGCTAGCTGCATCACCCGCAAAAAAAAGGAGAAAAAAAGTGTACAATAAAACCTTATAACCTTGCGCGAATAATTATTTTAAGAGTTCGCATATAATGTGGCTTCAGATGGGCGAAAATTCCTTCATGAACGATTGAAATTAAGTCTCAGAAGTACTGTTGAATGAACAAAGTATGTTCGCCATACGTGCGCCATAAAGCTTAGCGTGCAGTATAGTATTGGCTAATACCATAGCGTCCATTATTTAGGACATCGTTCTGTAGGGCGTCTCGCTGTGCATGCCTCTGACCTTCCGTGTACCTGTAGTGTATAAACGCAATGATGACGTCCGATTACGGAGCGCCGTGAACGTCACAATCGCTGCTGTATGTTACGTTGTCCGAGTATGCGTCTTTGGAGGGTTGTTTCTGGCTCATGCATCTGGACTCGCCGGAGAACTTTAAACTTCAATACCTCACCGATAACTGTAAGCGCTATTTGGTGGTTAAATTTGCAGACATACAAAGTTGCAAAGTCACAAAAGTTTCGGTGCAGTGCACAGTGGCACTTAAGCGGAGACCAACTTTGACCATTGCTTGTGTAAGTATTGGGTCTGTTTCACTTCTACATGTACTACAACCAACCAACCATAACCTTAGCCCTTCTGGGGTTACGTTGTTGTTCGCTGTTTAGTGCCTTATTGCCTCCAAACGGGCTCCATCTTGGATATATGGGTCCATATTTCGCGAAACGTCTCTTACGTACATGGTTTGCCCGATTGGGCATTGCGGTGGCTATCGTCTAGGTGTGACGTCGATCGCAACTATTATGGGGCGGCCAGTCAAGACAGTCTCTTGCGTAAAAGAGGTTATGTATAAACAGGCCCCGCTTGCTTTATCTACCAGCTTACGCGTTATAAGCTTGCCATGCAGAAAGGGTACGCCCCGGTGATATGCAAGTGGAATCCTACTGCGCTGCAGGTGTCTCAGTTCAAGTAACTATACCACAGGGGCAGGCGGGTTAAACTGCTTCCAGTGACTAGTGCCCTTTCACCCTACCTTCTTCTCGTTCGTCAGACTGGATAAACGTTATTATTTCGTGATAGAGTGTTGCTGCATATGGTTGTATAGAGGAGCAGGGGCCGGATCCACAAAAGCGTTCGTAAGCTGCAAGTCTTCGTAGAAGCAGGTATCAGCCAATCGTGGTGTCGGACCTACGTACACTAGCCCCTGAGGCCGAATTCACAAACTGACATGGCAGCTCCTTCAGCATATGTGTAGTGAAACTTCTGAATGATCATATTTAGATGAAGAGTGTCAATTAGAAAATTGTCGAGCAACATGAGAAACTCCCGATACAGCTTTCTGTTGCTCAATACGTGCAGCATAAAAGTGTTTTTCCGAGCGTGAAAGAAGCCCGCGAGTACACGCAAAGTGCTTTGAGCGGCCAGCCGCGCAGCAATTTTGCGTGTACTCGCGGGCTTCTTTCACGCTCGGAAAAACACTTTTATGCTGCACGTATTGAGCAACAGGAAGCTATATCGGGAGTTTCTCATTTTGCTCTACAATTTTATAATTGACACTTTCATCTAAATATAATAATTCAAAAGTTGAATAATTATTTAAGACTAATTATCTAATTGGGCGTAATGCAAAAAATAATATGAGTATCTCCAAGCGGTGGCAAACAACATTACCTTGGTTCTCTCTAGCTACGTGGCATTTGCATATTTTAAAAGTTTGGCCCAAGTTAAGTGAAACACCCTGTAGTTAATCAAAGATGAAAGAAGACGCTTGCGACTTCGTCGACTAACACTGACCTCATTCTTCTTTGAATGGCATCGCATTCCAGGAGTTTCCAAGTTAAGCCACGTGAGTTTGCCTTTATCGGAGCGCTGCAGCTTCTCCTCACGACCGTTGACTTACTGAATGTACAGGGATTCCGTTTTCTTCTTCCTGTACAAATGTGACACTCGCGGAAGAAACGTGCCACTTTCTACGTTCGACGCGTAGAGTTAGAAGCTGCGTATATAGGTTGTTGTTGGCGGTAAAATAATGCTCCCTTGTCCCGTGCACAGGGGGCCCGTTAAAGATCCCCTGGTGGTCAAAATTAATCCGGAGCTCCCCAGTACAGCATGCCTCATATTGAAATCGTGGTTTTGGCACGTATAACCCAAGAAATAAATTCAATTCAAAACAATTCTCTTTTTTTGTCACTTTATGCGCAATTGCACTTTTGTTCCATTAGCTCAGCGCTGGAGATAAGGCGTTTCTTGCCCGGGCTTCTGAATGTAAGAGCAACGCGCAGAAGGTTACCAGAACTTCAGACCTCGTCTGTATTTTTATCGGCATTCCTGGCGGTGCATACTTGAACTCCCCTTTTATGTGCGCGTTTGAGTGACGAATGCGAGTAACCGAACATATATTCACAGACGTTGAATTAGGTCTACAACTGTCCCCACACAGATCACCGTTTCAGGCGCACGCCAAGAGATCGCACGTAGGCTTCCACCTTGACCCGCCTAATGTTAAGCTAACGACAGTTTGAACGCCCACGCAGATAAAAAAAGCACCACATTTACCTCCACCATTGCCCCGATTCACAGTAGACGTGACCAAGCGCAATTTGTCCGACAGCGGAAGGAGGAAAAAAAAAAAGCAAGAAAATACAAGCTGGAAGCCTGTCGCCGTTGACTAACGGCTGGATTTCAAAGAAAAGTTCCGCAACGGGTCGGATAAAAGAGCACCGACTGCGGTCGTTGGCGGCCACTGCCCGCAAAGCGAGGCTCCCTTGCGGGGTTAGTACGTTTTGAAAGCACCCACGGGGCAAACCAGGCCTTGCAACAAAACGTCGGGCGAATGATGCGTGGCTGCTGGTACAAAGCGGAGCCACCTGCCCATTGCGCCAGGGATTTATGCAAGTTTTGCGCACTTCATTCGCGGCCCATTGCGAAACGCACATTGTATGGGGACACAATTCTTTTTTTTTATCTGGCCAATAGCAACACTATGGTCTCGTACCCCTTTAACGGTACCGCGCCTTTTTGGTCCAAGTAGTCGTGACGACACCTGTCCACGATGGGAGCCGCCATTTTCGGACTGGTTTAGCGTCTTGAAATTTCTGCAAATAGCTCACGTGTTTTTTTTGAAAAAAGAACTTGCATGCCTTCGCGCACTCCTTAGCTAGCAGAGCGCTCGCAACGGATGAAAAGAAAGGGGGTAATCGAGAGTCGCATGACAATGGTTTTCGTAATTCGTTCCTACGAAATCTTCTCAGCGGGTTGCATTCAACAAGGCACGTCGCAAGCCTTGCTCTATTGAAGCCGGTGAAGAACAGTTTCGGCGTTTGTTCCGTTCAAGTACTAGGTATATCTGCATAAAAAACAAATACCGCGAAAGGCCAAAACGAAGGCGCTTTCATCTTCTTATGGTCGCCATACCAAGGATCACTATAAAGGCATCTCTGCTAACATTAGAAGACATGTGAAACTATGAGACCTACCTTGTTCGGTCGTCAGTGCTCTTCAGCCACCAAGATATTTCTCATGTAGTAGTTTGCTGTCTAGTAAGAGAATATTTTATTTATTTATTTATCTATTTACGTGCTCCAAAGGCCCAAATACTTTCTATAAAAGAGGGTAATTTTTTTTCCGTACACAGAAAGGTTAAAACGTGGCTTTTATGCAGGCGACATCATCAGTGATTGCAGCAATGTCAGGAGGGAGCTAGGTGACTCCAGTAGTTGCTTGTGCATGATATGATGGAATCGAGAAGAAAAAAAAAGGTTGGCCCGGCATGTGGGAACTCCAACTTTGAATTCCTGGTCGCTGCGAGAAGAAACGTGGATGTGAAGCAAAAAAAGCCATCCTTTAAAGAGAGGGTAAGTGAAACGCATCTTATGAAAGAATCACAAGGGAGAACACATACGGCGTGATTTGGGAGTAGGTAGGCCAAGTGTTGATTTTATAGAAGGTGCGTTGATTTCACGTGAGTAATGGGATACAACAACACGGGCGGCACGCTTTTCAATGCTTTCGAGAGTACGCGATAAGGTAGCAGTGGCTGGATTCCAGAGATAACTGGCATACTCGAGCTTTGTTCTCACTAGGGACTTATAAAAGCAAATGTTTCACATGCTTCACATTGCCTAAACAGGTTAAATTTTTTTTATTTAGGACGCGACTTCCAATGAAAAAAACTGTTATTTCGTCCGAAAATAACCCTATCCAGTTGGTTTCATCGGGCTATGTCCTGCATATTTAGGTTTTTCGTGCTTGAGTACGCGAAATCAAAGAATGGCCGCCTGATAGCCCGCGCGCGCGTCACGACACCAGCGGCCCCAAAAGTGGTTTGAAACAACTAACTACGCTCATGGCCAGACTCGGCAACTGCCTGATCATTGCGATATACTGTAGGATGTGATCGTCACGAGGTACAAGCAGATCACGATCAGCGGAAGCCAACACCGATAGCTTGCCGCTTCCAAACGATTGCCGAGTCTAGCAATGAGGTGAGTTAGTTGCTAAAAATTACTTTCGTGTCCGCTGGTGTCCCGGGGCGTGGGCGAGCAATCACGCGGCCGTTTTTTTTTTTAAATTTTGCGCTCTACGGGTATATCCAACCTAGCGCCGAAAAAAAATTGCGAAGAACATAACGCATTGGGAAAATGACTGAATGGGACGCCGTTGCAGATTCTCTCCACTACATTAATTAAAAAATAAATATTTTGTAGTTGAGGTAAACTTGTCCTATTACCGAATAATTGGCACACAAAAAATTATCTTGCTTGTAGAAGCGGTCCACAGGTCTCATATTTGTAACCGTACAAGATTTATTTCACAGCTTGGCTCACGTTAGCTGGGACACCTTTATAGCGCAAGGAAACATGCATCAGCGCTATATCCTTACAAACATCTTGGCTTCGCCATAGCACGTGGGAATACTCGTTTGCGCACGAAGACGGCAAGAAGTAAAAATAGGCACGCGACACCATAATTGCTGAGGCCTCCGTGAAGAAAAAGGCCACGAAAGTTTTGTTATATTTAGCTTTGTGTAGACAGAACGCTTCGTTTTATTCCCTTCAAACACGGCGGCACTATTGTAACGCCTTTCAGGTTGTTGCATAACTAAGTACAACTGTTACACGAAAAGATGTACTTAAGCCGAACAAAGCCAGTGACACTTCCCTTCATTTGAAACTCTGCATGCTCAAAAGTATAATTTCACAGAAAAAAACAACAACAGCGTGACAATCGCGCACGTTTTCTGCATTGTTTAACTCACACAAAGGGCAGCCTGAAGGCACGAGCAAGTTGGGTGTCCACTTTTAATTCATTCATTCAAATGACTAGCCAGAGGCGTTAGTTCTGAGCGTCTCATGACGCCACTTTTTCGCAACAACTTGGAACTTGGCGCAAGCTTGAACGTGTCGCTATTCAAGAAGCGCAGAGTAGAGTCGCGACAAAGGAGGTGCATTTTTCGGAGCTAGGGACTGCTATTGACAAATGTCATTTAGTTATGTTTAACAACACTTGGCTGGTAATTATACTGGGTAACAACCATTTACTATAGTCGACAGCGGCTATTCGTCACGTAAAAGCAGCGTAATAGGGTTCTGATACGCCTCTCGCTCGGCCAGATCTTTGTGTTTCCTCCTCTATGGAGGCGAAATGCAAAAACGCCCGTGTGCTTGCGTTGTAGTGCACGTTAAAGAACCCACAGGTGCTCAAATTTAATCCGGAGCCCTGCACTACGGCATGCCTCATAATCAAAACTAGTTTTGGCACGTAAACCCCAGAAAGAAGAAGTTTCCTCTTTTGTTTTGATCGTTCGCACCATAAATCGGAATTCATCCCCGCTCGAAGTGTTGCCGAATGCAGCAAAGCGATTTCCCCAACGTTAGGGAAAAATATATCAAAAGACCACCACAAACGGAAACCATCACTCAGTGCTGTTACCTGGATGCTAATTAGTGCTAATTAAAAGAAAAAGAGCGACACACTGAAAATCCTTTGTCGGAAAGCTCTCATGTGTTTACAAATATAATACCAGTGATGAAATAATCATATTCACTAACATGTTATTATTCTTGCAATCTCACGACCTCCCGCCAATTTTTGGTATCTATCTATAGAGGCTCGTACGTGGATCTGCTGAAGTTTATCATTGCTGTTACGCCACGCCTTAAATAGCCTTGCACCATCTCATTATAGGGAGGGAAGATTGATATAAAAGTATGAAAAAAAATGATAGGTAAACTCAAGGATGCAACTAATATAATAGTGATATATGTTTACATGAGCTGATAAAGAGGGAAGAGGAGTAGAAAAGAATAAGTGCACAAGTAATGCTCGTACGTTCAATACCCATCTGACGCACTCTATCCATAAGTCCCACCGTAATTAGCACCAAGGATTGTGTATGTACAAACCTCGCCATCGTGTTACATTTAAAGAAAAGCCCACTAGTGGAAGTAAACAGTCAAACTGGGCTTGGTTTGGTAAAGACAACTTAAAATTTGACACTCGTCCTGCGTCTATTCTGCATTGTTCAGTCTGAATTTAGCACCGGTAAATCGTGTTTCAAAAGGTCAATAGCGCATGGACACATAGCAGTGCTCGGTACTATGCGTACAAGAAGAATTTTGAATCTTCGCTCCTAACACGACGACGGCTGCAAGGAGCACTATCTCGCAAAATGAGCTACCTGATCTCGCAAACAAAACAAAAAAAGAAAAAAGTTCGAGGCAGGTTCCTCGTGCTATGACAAGAGGCACCGATTCGCATTGTCGAGGGATCATGGCCCGCACTCACAAAAAGCTCTCACGCTAGAATTGTTGGGAAGAAAAAATTCCAGCGAAGCTCGGGCACAAATTCACGAAGCTTATCGCGTGCAACTGTTCTTTGCTATTGGGTAAGTGTTCTTAAGTATTCTTTGCCTTTTTTATCAATATGTCCAGCATCAGGATTGGCAGGAAGGGAGACAATGTTATTCAATATTTTTTCTTGAATTATGTTCTGAAGGTTTCATCACAGAGATGACCAGCCCAATGAATTCAGACACCGTCTTCCTCAAGACAGAGAGGGTGCCATCTTGAACACAAAAGCTTGGAACATAATTTGTTAGCAGAATTTCACAACAGACAAACCGCTGTGTTCAAACAAAACTTTCGTAATCCTCCTCTGCGAAACTCCAGCATCGTCCGTTATGCACAAACGAACGCGATGGTGGCCCTGATAGCAGGAAATTATGTCATCGATGAGTTGGTAGCCACTGGATAATTTCCACGTTGAATTGTTTGAGGCACCATTTTATCACATTACGCATTTCATATCCCCAGGCGTTATGCCCCGTTGACGATGAATGTCGACAGAATGTCGACAGAATGTGGAACCCTCTATTACGCACAGGAAGACGAATGAGCGGGTGCTGGCTGTAATCGATGTGATTGCTAGAATCGCAATCACGAGGTGCAAATGGAACCATTCTTGTTACGTTTATAGACATTAGCGGCAGGCGAGAGGCCCTCAGATGTGATAACATGTGGGAGCAGCATTGCGATTCCCTCATTGTGCACGAGCCCATGTGGTACAGTAATTACAGTCACTTCGACCAATGAGCCATCTGACAAAGACATAATGGAAGCACCTGATAAGGCGGCAGCCGGCTAATGACGTGCGTTGGAATGTTGAGAAACAAATTTAGAAGGTAATCGCTAAGGTTCTTTAAACTTGTTCCAAGAACAGGTAATTATTCTTCCTGATGCGGGATATCCACGAAATGTCTGACATTTTTTCATTGCACTACTGAGCATACTATTGAAGAATTCAGCCCAATGTATACGACACAAACGACAGATCCTGCATCTGAGTAGTTGTTCACGTACAGGTACACATGCAGGTCACGCAGTGTATTTTTTTCTTTTTTGGAAACAGCACGAGGCGTGCTATATGCACCATACCGGTAAGGTTATTATCGTAACTCCCTCATTACAACAGTGAAATTAATGCCAAAAGTGACGATGCGTCGAGTGCCCGAGCTTAGTAACTTGTCTGTTGCTGACGCCTATATGGACTTCAAGTGCGATCAGTTTTAGAATATTCTGGTTACTAGCCAAATTCTATGCTATGGAAGATATAACAAGTTATACCACAAAAATAAAGCGCGACAATTACATTATATCCGCAAGCCATTATATCCACAATTTTTATGCAAGAAGTGATGACAGTTTAACATTTATGCAGAGCATAGAAGCATAAAAATGCATAAAAGATTGAGCGCACGAGTAAAGAAAATAAAAAAGATAGCGCACAATAAAAATCGCAGTTTCGCCCGAAAGGCGAAGCATCACTAGCAATAGCAAATTAGTAGATAGCTATACAGAGTAAAGATAGCAGTTTCATCGGCTGTATAAACTTGGACACATTCCCTTACTAACTGACTTAACAAGCATGGTGTCAGCACACACAAGCAAACATGAATAGGTCACACTCGATGATCGCACACAACCGCTGTCAAAACGCTGGCGCGAGTAAGCGCGCCAGCAGGAGCGAGCGAAGGTTCGTGCGGTCTATCGCTTAAACGGAAACTGAGTGGCGAAAGCACCGCGCATACAAAGACACGAGCCGTGTTGGAGATCGCTTTCAAGATACGGTGCGCGCGACCGCCTGCCGCCGCGCAAAGTACGAGTACGCAGTTGCACGCAGACATTGTTCTTACACCGTGCTTTAGCGCAACGGAAGACGTCGCGTATGCTCTCCGCCGTGCGTTCGCTCCCCGTGAAAGGGCGCCTCCTTCTCGTGCTTTCACGCGCACATGCAGCATACGGCGAGCGGCGACGATTTTATCGCCCCTGCACTTCATACGGAACCTCACGGCAACGGCGACGACGACGCCGACGGCAGCAATCCGCTTGAAGTGTCGATATGATTGCTATCGCAATAAAACTCACGTCGTTTGGTTGTACGTGACCCTAGCAATGACAACTTTAGATACACAATTTAGTCTTCTCTTTCACATTATTTACGGACATACACCTTCAAAACACGTCTTCGTGTATACGTGACGGGCCCTTCGCATAGCCTATAGATTGTGCTGCAGTACTGAAGTCCAAGCTGTACGTCGTATGCATAGCCAGCGAAGTAATATGCCTTGTATGTGGCACGCATCATTCCTATGCTGTCGGTCGTGGTTGTCCGCACGTCACAAAAAAAAAAAACGCCCACTCTTCACGCTGCATGCATATGCCTGTGGAGTAAATTGATAAATTCAACGTTACAGGTACACGATGAGATGGAAACAAGCAGATCTGCATATCCTCCTTCTTGACAAGCAGGCAAAAGTATAGAAATTCAGTTATGCTGTAAATTATCGCCAGTGCGTTCAGTGGCACATGCGATGTGTTGACGAGCTTTGATTGTATTACAACTCAAAAACCTTACAGTAGACTTCCCAGGTTTTACGTAACTAACTCCCCCCAAAATTCGAAGGCTTTAGGTGCCAAACTCATGATATGATTATGAGCCATGCCGTATAGCGGGGGACTTCGGAATAATTTTGACCATCTTTGATTTTTTTAATTTGCATCTAAATTTATGCCCACGAGAGCTTTTGAAGTTCGTCCCATTGAAATGCAGCCTCTGCTGCGGGAATCAAACCTGTGATCTTGCGTTCAGCATCCCAACGCCATATAGCCACCAAGTTACTGCGGCGGATGAAACAAACTTTTCTTACAGCGGCCAGTTCACTTAGCAGGGACATTTCGCATCCAACAGTTTATTTTGTGAGGCGAATAAGACAAATGCCAATTAATGAAAATGTTGACGCACACGGACACCGTGGCCTAATGCTAATAAAGATAGTGTGAGCATTCATTTAGCTACAGAAACAATGTAAAAGGAAGTACTGCTGCAGCAAACCTGGCGCAATGTGACTCGATGTGATGTGGTGTCTGCGATGGTTCGAATACGATTTTGGCGCGTTTCTAACAGCGCCAAGGTTGAACAAAATTCAGCAAAAAGCCAAATATTCCTCGTCTGCTTAAGCCATCGCACCGTGGGCACTGCCAGAGAGGTCGCCGAAGGTAGTAGTGTCAGCATTGCTGCACCAATGCGTGTTAGTGTGTATTCCTGCTTAAAGAGACACCAAACAAAAACACCAAATCAGCGTAGACGGGTGAAGTATTCTTTGAGAACAATATTTGTTGCAATGTTACGGTATGAGGTTGTTTACAAGAATGAAAAAAAAAATGTAGATGGAACTTTCAAATGTTTCTTTTCATTTCACGCCAGAATCTCACCGTTGGTATACGTCAGCGTGGCATCGCCGATTTCAAAGTACTTATTGGCCTTCGGGTTGTCGTGCAGCAGGCAAAAGTGCTTGAAACTTGCTGAGTTCACATTTTAACTGCTGTCTATACAACGCAGTCAAGCGTTATTGATAAACAATTAACTATGCCCGGAAAGACGCCGTTTTCAATTTCCATCACGTGAGAGCGAGCTGGTGCAGGAAATTCACGGTGGCCTCACCAGCGGCCATCCGTTTTCACGTTCCTTCTGTAATAACGCGGTTTTCACAGTAAGAGCGGATTTCATGTTATTGTAAAAGCGTAACTGCGCTAAATTTATTTTTATCTTTAGTGTCTCTTTAGGACAAAAGCCGCGTAAAAAAAGGGAGAATCACGGACGAGCAAGACTGTCGGCTTACTGAGGTGCGACCAAGGAGCCTTTACGCTGTTTTTCTAGAATGAGACCCCGTTTGAGCATAAAATACGCCTCGCAGACCTTGTCACATTCATTCCCACTTGGGTTGCGATATCCAATGTGGGCCACAATGGAACGACGAGCGAAGCAGTCCGCGAGGAGCGCCCAAGTGCGGTTATCTGAGTTCAAACACACGCACGCTGAGTAAACCACTCCTTAAATTCCCACCTGTCTAGAACGGTTGCCCCACCTCAGCTTCCATTGTAACGCCAGCCAATTTAACCAAATGACGCCGCGGAAGTTCCTTCAGCGGCTATTACTGTGGGGGCGTGAGTTCTCGAAATCGGTGGAATATGCAAACGAAACCAGGTGAGAAGCAATTATGCAAATCGCGTTCTGTGCTGAATAGGCGGCGCTCATTAGGGGTTTATTGGAATGCTTCAAAGGAGTGCCGGCTCGCTCGAAAGTACATGTTGACTCGCTATTCTTAGTGCCTGTTTCTCTCTCTGTATAGCCGCACGTAGCCGTGTCTGCGTAATGTTGAATATCGTCTCGGCTTTTTGTCGGTGTCGCTTGTCTCGCCCTCAAGCTTTGCTTTTTTGCCGAATAAGTTTCGTTTCTATTTTTACAGCCAGTAGCGCTCGTGTAATCTGGACAAACGCGTCCTCCGCGGACGCAGCTGACAGCTTGGAAATTTCGCAGTGTCAAGCTGTTTTTTTCGGAATTGTGGACATGCAAGCACTTTGAATGCGTTACTTGATCAAAGAAAAGCCACTGAAGTAAAAAAGAGAAAGCGAAGAGTGGCGGTCATTGTCGCCAACGTGGGCCAAAATGGCAAACGTAAGCTTTGCGGAGTGCTTGAGAGTGTACGTAATGGTTTTGTGCAATTGGAGCGCCCGTCTACGCCATTTTTTTCCCGCACCCAGCTTATCGTCCTCAGCCACGTTGCCTCACAAACGTACAAGCATACTTCTTCATGTGCGCTACCTTCAAAGGCAGTACGCATTCGGCCTGCCACGCAGGGACATGTACACAGCGCGAATGGCTCTCTCTCAACTATCGCTCGAGTCAATTTGGCACGTGTGGATCCTGGAGCATTTTTTTCTCTCGTTCGTTCAAAAGCGGACGATGCGGTTTCTGAATGGAAATAGAATGCGGCAGTTTCAATTTCGAATCGTTCACACCGGCTTTGACCCGTTCTCCTAAACTTTCGCCTGCATAGCTCCGCCGTCGCTGCGTGTGTTTTCGCGATTTGTTTTCTCTTTCTGAAGTAAAAGTTTGCATTGGCTCGAACTGGTCGTGCTTACTGTTTCCATTTCGATCATATACCTTACGGAGGAACCCTTTTGCGTCAGAAACAAGAAAAAAATTTTTTTTCACCTGTATTAAAGTTAGGGTTGCTGTAGTCTCGAGGTAAATTTATGCGTTGTTGAGCAGGCTAGCGGCTTCGGGTTTGCGAGAGGCAGGAAGGCACTGCGTGTTTCGTGCATGTTGCATGAAACCCAACAACAGTTATTCCCGTATTTTACGTGTGTTGATTGTTTTCTTAATGTATAAATAAACGCTGATATAAAATGCAAGCATAGGTGCGCATTCTGCCGGCTATTACACAAAGCACGTATGTACTTTTTTATAAACAACTTTGGCAGCACTTCTCCCGTTTGCCTGAAACTATTAGTAAATACTAGAATAGGGCTAATATCTACTTTTTCGAATACAAGTCGAATACGAACAGCAAGTATCGAATATCGAATATTCAAGCTCAAGCACAAATGTTTACAGACGTAATATTTACTTCGGTATAGTTACGTATCAGTAATATATAAACTAGTGCAAGAAAGACAGCTAACCAACAGGTACAAAGAATCCGTTTGAGACACAAGATCACCAATTGTCATTAAAAAATGCACGAATAGCCTCTCTACAGCTTTAGAGCCTGGTTCTAAACAAGCTATTTAAAAAATAATTGCTGCTGTATAACTAGTTTTTCAAGAACGCTAAATAAGCCGTTGCCTTAAAAAGTCATAAGTTGTGTGAAAAATAAAAAGAACGTGCTGTAGCACTTTTGTGTCGTAAACGCATGTGAACCGCTTGGTTGCAAGTAAACAATCACATGCTGTAGTGTAAACTTAAAGGAAGGAAATAAACTAGGAGGGAGCATTACGTCACGCAGCCTGCAGCCTTGGCAGAAGAACTAGAAGATAGGGAGCCTACATGCAACGCTGCGTTGCATGTAGGCTCCCTAGTCCGTGAGGCCACACCCTTGTTTTTTTTTTTTTTCGTTCGCAGTATAGGCCTAACACGTGACCTCTGGTACTCGGTGTATTTCCCGTGATTATCTGGTTTCAGGGGATTTTTTAATCGATAGTGATTTTATAATCGGATTCTCTAGGGTGCTATTCAGCAGCGGCGACAGCGTAGCGTGCAGCATCTGAGTCGCCTCTTTTCTTGTACAGGTTAGTCTTGAAACTACAGTTTTTGTTTTTTCATTCATATATTAATATTCTGCTGTCGCTGCTGCTGCTACTCTGGTTCTCTCTTTGTACTTTGCACTTCGTTCGTGTGCATCGTTGCCGAATTGTTGGTGTTTGGGCCCGCTTTTGCCCGACTGTGCAGAGGATGGGTGGGAAAGATGACGCCAAGGAGATAAAGGATCTGTCTAAACAGCTTGAAGCCTTCAAACGTGACATGCGAACGGAGTTGAGAGAATTGAAGGAGAGTGTAAAATACTGTGCCGATACGTGCGATGAAGTGAGCGAACTCAAAAAGGAATTCCTATCCTTGAAGGATGAGATTAAACAGCTACTCAAAGAAAACAGCACCCTAAAGGATGAAAACGAAAAACTGACACAAAAAATCGAAGAACTTGAACAGTATCAAAGAATGAATAATCTCGAAATCAAGGGTATTCCGAAAACTGAAAAAACAGATGACGTCATGAAAATGGTTGAAAAAGTAGGTGAAGCTCTTGAAGAAAGCATCCAGGAAAGTGACATTGACACATGTCACTGGGTCCCGACGCCGAAACCAGATGTGCACAACATTGTTGTTCGCTTCGTCCATCGAAGGAAGCGCGATGAATTGCTCGCCAAGGCCAGAAAGAAGTGGCTGACATGTAAAGATCTTGGTCTGGAATCTAAAAACTCTGTGTATGTAAATGAACACCTGACACAAAAAAACAAGAAACTGCTTGCAGCCGCGCGCAAGAAGAAATCCGAGGTGAACTGGCAGTTCGTTTGGACATCCAAAGGACGGGTGTTGGCACGGAAAAATGAGGCTTCAAGGGTCATCCGCATAGCCTCCCAAAATGACCTCGAAAAATGACGTCAGAGGGCGAATAGATTGTCAGGCCCGCCTACATTACCTCGAAAATTCTTTTAAGATGGGATTTGGATCGATCAGTGAGACTTATTATGACGTCCTCCGTCTCAACAGAGAAGCCACAGGTTTAAAATATTTTTCAACTATACATATTAATGCCAGGAGTATAAGGAACAAAGTAGACGAAATTGACAATCTAATGTCGTCAATAGAAAATAAATTTGATGTTTTATGTTTTACCGAAACTTGGTTATCACCAAACGACCACATACCTTTCTTTGAAGGGTATCGCTCGCAGCACATAACTAGAATCAATCAAAGGGGAGGTGGTGTAGCTATGTACATAAATGAAACGATACGTTTTACAGTAGTGGAAAAGTTCTCTGTAGTTAGCGAAGACGTTGAATGCCTTACTGTACATTTAGGAAAGGCCTCGGCATCGGTAATATATAGGCCTCCTACTGGCAACAAAGAAAAGTTTTGCAATTTTTTAGACACGTTGCTATCACATGCCTGTTCTAGCAATGAGCCTGTGATAATCATGGGAGATATCAATATAGATATGAGCTCACATGATACGTGGGCATGGGAACTGAAATCACTTCTTGCTTGCCACGCCTGCACAAATCATATTAAGTTACCAACCAGAGTTACAGCGAATAGTGCCACTTTAATTGACATCTGTGTTACAAACGTAAATGAAGATGAAGTATTTGCCGGCGTTCTTGCAAGTGACATAAGTGACCATTTACCCCTATTTTTCTTTACCAATTTCACTAACAACAATCGCTCTACCCATGCACCTTGTTATCGCCGAATAATAAACAATTTTTCTTTAGAACACTTTCGGGAATCAATTGTAGCTATAGACTGGCAGGCGGTCTACAATGAAAGTGATGTTAACACAGCTTTTAACATCTTTCTTTCAAACATACAAAGTTCTTATGAATCGGCTTTCCCGCTACGATATGAACGAAACAGAAATAAGAAAGTGCGAAAACCTTGGATAAACCGTCATTTATATAACGACATAAAAACGAAAAATGCGATGTACCACCTTTTTATAAAAACACGTGATCAAGAACAGTTCGCGGCATTCAAAAAGTTCAGGAATCACCTACAAAGCAAACTGAAGAAAGCCAAACAAGATTACTACCAACAATTGTTTTCTGGCATACGCAACGAACCAAAACGGATATGGAACGCTGTGAATAAAATAACGAGTAGAAAGTCCAGTTGCACGTCACAAATACAACTGCTGAACAAAAGTCAAATGACGAGCATGAACGAACATTTTGTACAAGCTGGATCACGTGCCTCGAGAGGAGGCGAAAGAAGCATGGTTCATGTAATCGATATCCCGCCAGTGACCAGCTCTATCTTTCTGCAACCCACAGATAGTGCTGAGATACAAAATCTGATAGACAAAATGAAGTGTACAGCCTCGGCAGGACCTGACGGAATTCGGCCGGAGCCGATTAAATTTGTTTCGGGCGAAATAAGCGTTGTTCTAGCTTACATTGTCAATTTGTCAATATCTTCAGGAATTTTTCCTGATGCGCTAAAAACCGCTCGAATAACACCAATCCATAAAGGTGGTGCGAAAGATCAAGTCTCAAATTACCGGCCAATATCGGTCTTAAATATATTTTCAAAACTTTTTGAAAGTGTCGTGGTTGACAGGTTGTGGTCTTTCTTGACCAAACATAACGTAATCTCTAAGTACCAATATGGTTTCCAAAAAAATAGGTCAGCAGAGCAAGCCCTTCTAGATATCAAAGATAAAATAATTGAGAACATTGAAAAACAGAAGGTTACACTTGGTCTTTTTTTAGATTTTCGGAAGGCTTTCGACTCGATTGATCATAAAACATTATTACATAAATTAGAAATCTACGGGGTACGTGGCGTCGCTAATGATTTAATAAGAAGTTATTTAACGAATCGAAACCAATTTGTTCAGATGAATTCCGTTGCCTCTGACATTTTACCTATAAAGCAGGGTGTACCTCAGGGCTCGAAACTGGGCCCACTATTGTTCTTAATTTATGTAAACGATATTGTACGAATACCTGACTCACCCGACTTGGTAATGTATGCCGATGATACCAACGTATTTTTTACATCCAATGACACTTCCGAACTTACTAATATTGTTAACGCGTATCTAAATCGCTTGTCAGTTTGGCTGAGAGAGAATAGTCTAGAATTAAATACTGCAAAGACAACATGCATTTTATTCAGAGCTCGTAACAAGAACATACCCAATGAGATTAACATCTATTTTAATGAAACGGCTATTAACCATGTCCAAGAACAAAAATTCTTAGGCGTATGGTTTGATGAACATTTATCCTGGGGTTCACATATAAGGATGCTTTGCAATGACCTGTCTAAATCTGTCGGTATCATTAATAGAATAAAACATCTAATTCCGCTTTGGCTCAAACAACAGTTATATAATGCTCTTTTTTACTCTAAACTCTGCTACGGGGTCTTGGTATGGGGTACAACTTCAAAAACAAACTACAACAAATTAATTCTTTTGCAGAAACGAATCCTTCGTATGTACTGCAATCACCATGGCCGTTTCGTAGACCTTGAAACAGCGCCATTATTTCAGCGCTACTCCCTTCTTCGAGCAGACAGAATATACTATAAGAAGCTTCTGGTCACCATACACAAACAAAAATTATTCACCAAAACGGACAATGATGAAATATCTCGTTACCCTCTACGCCGGAAAACCAGGCACGTTCCAAAAACAAGAACAAATTATGGAAAACAAACATTCCTATATCAATCGACAGAAATATTGAACAAGGTAGGAGAACTGTTAAATTTTAGCGCTTGTGAAAGCTCGTTCAAAAAAGAGCTTAGTGCATTATTACTAGCCGAAGACATTGCTTTCACTAGTTATTGATATTTGGTTTCTTTCACATCTGTGCGTATGCATGTATGACATAAAAAGTTCATATAGGTACCATTTGTGCTAACTTTTTTTTTTTGGTTTACTCAATGCAATGAAGAAATGTATGTTATCACCGCTGTTGTAACTGTGGGGGCTGGGACCTCTGTCAGGCCTCTGTGCCTTTAGTCCCAGTCTCCCCTCGTTTGAACGAGAAAATAAAGTTCATTCATTCATTCATTCATACATCGGCAGCTTCCGCCATATTATCGAATTGGCCATCTTGTCAGCTCTGATTGGCCTAGGACGGCTGCTGCAGCCTCTCTGATTGGCTCAAAATGCCGGCATTAAAGAATTTGACAACATGGCGGAATTAGACGATGACCAGAATAGCACCCCCGGGATAAATCTGCCTAGAGGGAGAGAGAAGAACTTTATTTCCGGCAGATTGCTGGGCTGGGTTCCCACCTAGGAGCCAGCGGAGAGAGCGGTGGCAATAAAACATACGGCACGCTGTCGGAAGTGGCGATCACGTGTTGGGGCCCGATTCCCTTGGTTTCAAACCTGTTGCGCGATTCTTCCTGCTATTTCATTCCTTTCTCGTCCGTGAGCGTAAAAGATAAAACTGTTACATGACTGCCAATAACACTAAATGGCACACTACATAAAAAAGTCAAGGGTTCTAACATAGGCTTCCGCCTCGAAACCAAAACCATAGCTTGTATTTCTTATTTTGTTTCTTCATTACTACAAAAACGTTTGTCGTTGTTCTCTACTGATGGTACGCGATTCTTTGTTCAGCAGACGGACAACAGTAAGCAGACCATAACCATCAGGCTGTCGCGAAACATTTGGCTAGTTTCGAATGTTCAAAAATACCGAATAGTTCCTTTTCGAATACAAATAGTTAGTGGGTAGAAGCGTATTAGCATTCGAAACTTCAAATATCCTCCAACCCATAGTAAGCACCTTTTATTTCTTCTTTTGCTTATGAACAATGTAAGTGTATGCGTAAACGACTCTATACGGGTACCTACCTGGCTATCTAGCATTGATTGGAAGGAAGGAAGGAAGGAAGGAAGGAAGGAAGGAATAGACAGAAGGATAGGGACGTTAGCCAGTTCTCAGACCGGCTGGCTACCCAGTGCTGGAGAAGGGGGGGTAAGGAGAATAAAAGATAATATAAAAGAGATGTTACAAAAAAGAAAAAAAAGGAAAGAACAGAAAAAGGGATTGTTTGGGTTTCCGCAAACCGTTACCAGCTGAACCAACGTGTTTATGTAAATTGAGTAGTCTTGCGTGTCAGTCACGAAAGCGCGCGTGTGCGAAGACACCAGCACGACGGCGACCACGTCGAAGACGATGGCATGGCATCGAAGGCATGATATCTAAGCAAGCCGTTCGACGTGAGCTTACGACTTGACGAATGTTGGGTTCTACACAGGTAGTGGACGAGGGTTAGCGAGAAAAACACGGATTGTGACTTCATTAGTGACTACGTGTTGTACATTCGTTCGTACCTATAGGACAATGTCGTGTGGCTTACGTTAAAACTACGATGGAATTTGTACTCCAGCGAAGAAATGGCAAAAAATGATTAATTTGGACGATCATGAAGTTGGCAGAACGTCGCATTGTTTCTACGCAGCGTAATAACTACTGCATTGAAAGTGCTGGGATAAGTGGGCCGGTTTCGTAGATGTGGTCTAACACGCCGCCTCAAAGCGCGAGCTGTCACGAGGAAAGAACGGCGAAAATTGGCACGAGGCACACAGCCAAATGTTTCAAAGAGCTGGCTGCCTTTGGAACGAAAGAAGTGTGCGTGCGATCGTGGCCTCGTGGTTAGAGCACAGGGCTCCACAACAGAGGTTTCATTCCACCAAGGTTCGCACAATATTTGATTTTTACTAAAAGCGAGGCGATACAGGAACCTACCTACCTCAAAGTGCCAAGAATGAGGCAAAGAATGCTTCGCATTAAATTCATAATAAGATCTCACACCATCGTTCCGTGACATCATGACTTTCGAGGGAGTATCTTTGTAGGTAGTTACTTGCTTATGAAAAAGGAAATTAGGATATGTCGTACGCAATGAAATGGTCGCTCGGAAAACCCTAGGGGAAAGTTCGCGCGTAAAATTGACCAAAATACTCGAAAAAAACTGGGAAATGCGTGATGTCGCACTAACGTACATAGGCAGAGTGGTTGCAGCGCGAAATGCAAAAAAGTTTTTCCCCACTTTCGACGATGATAAAGTATTTTTTTTTTCTTGTTTTTTTTTTTCTCTTTTTTTTGCAGACGAAATCTTCATACAATGCGAATCACTCGACTAGTCTGAAAAAAATGGTGTAGTGCTCCCTTTAGCGTCCCTTTTATATAATATACTGTTATTTGCGGCCCACTCTCCGAATTGAGAAAGAAAGTAAGGAAACAATACTGCCCCAAGTTAACGACAATTAACATTGTAAAAAAAAGAGGCGCCACTTAATCCAGGAAACTGGGCTAGTTGGAACTTGGACATTTTAGGCATTTCCAGTGCTTCCAGGGAGATGAGAAACACCTTAAAGAACTGTAAACACTCCTTCCCACGGAAGGATGCCGCAACTTTTATTCTCTCCCGTCATGCTTAATGCGCGTCAGAAAACAGCATGCACACTCCTTTCTCTCTGTCTCTTCCTCTAGTTGTAAACGTTAGTGCTCGAGCCGTTCAAGGTCACCACGGAGAAAGCTCACCTCCAACTCTCGCCCCAAAGCGCTGTCAAAATGGGGTCCAGCGTGAACGCAGGTCACGACGTCCGTGCGTCAGTGTACGTGCGCTCGCTAACCCGACGCATTATTCCATTCAGGCCAGGGTCGAGCTCAGCCCGCCCCCGCCGCAAGGTGCGGCTTCCCCGGTGGCGCAGTGCGCCTCTACCAACACTGCCCGCGACGTGACGTCTCTAACGCGGTCGCCTTGTTGCCAACACAAATCGCGCAGTGGACGTCGTTGTTCGTGACCGCCGCCGCCGCTTGCGAGTCACGGTTCGGCGGATGGACGTGTTGCCAATATTTCACCGCGGCCCCGCAGAAGGCATGTATTGAGGCATCGTTCAATGAGGAAAATCGCGCCTCATTTCTTTGAGTACGCGCTGACGGCGGCGAATGCGAAAACTCGCGCGACAACCCCGCGCGTAAAAGTGCCCGTGACGGTGTGCATGATATACATCTAAGTTCGCATAACTCGTTGTCTGGGCGTATTTATGGTATGTGCGCATGCGTGCGTGCGTGCGTGCGTGTGTGTGTGTGGGATGGGGGAGGGGGAAGGGGGGAGAAAAGGGTCTCGGTGCATTTCAGTGCGTCGGCATGTGCGTGTGCGCAAGCGAAGTATGGGCGACGGAAGACGCATTTACTGGAATGCGTGCTGCAGAGCTTCTTAATGACACTCGATATCGAATGACCGAAGGGACGTGCGCTGTGTTCAATATCACCGACGAATGCTCGTCTTTGCGCTCAGGGCTGGGAAAGTGCACTTATGGCACCATGCGGCCTGGAAGCCGATAATTACGAGGAAACGACGGAGCTTACACCATGGCCGTGTTTGTCACTTTCTGGGGATTGTTTCTGCCACCGCGTTACAGTGACGCCTTTCCGAAAGAGCGCTGTCACTTATATACCGGAATCTTGTTTTGTATCTTGTTTTTTGAAAAAGATTAGCGACCAAGGCACGGTGATTTTTCTGATCCTTCGACGATACACGTTTCAATACTAGGTGTCTTTAAAGACTCAGTGTCGCTTTAAATAATTGGAGTCGATTGCTCGGGGGATGATGCAGCTATTTGGACGCCTATAATTATTTATTTTAGGTAGATTTTGATCATACTGAAAATGATACCAAAGCATGTCGATTGCATTATCACAACAGTTTTGAGATAATTCAATAAATTGACGAGAGGATAAATTCTAGAAATAAAATATAATGAAGTAGCGAGAACAGTAGACGCAGTGATCTTGGACCTGTGTACACTGAGGCGCAATAATGCTAAGCGAGAACAAAGCATTATTAATTAATGAACATTTTAACCGTAATGTTAAAGTAACGGACCCCCCCCCTCTCCTTTCCCCTCAAATGCCCCCCTCAGTAGAATTAATACTAAATTATGACTCTGCGCAGGATTTAGCGATGAATTGAAAACGTTTTTCTGAATTTATGGAAGTCGTTGATCGCCACACTTCGCGAGAAACACGTGTATTCGAATTGACCAGCATGTAACCTAGCTACCCCGTATATAATACCCATAAACGGCGTCCTTAAGGTACTAAAGCTAAATGAAGTGAGGAACTGAAACACACTAAAGCATAGGCAAAGAACGATATGAGGGAATGTGCATAGCAGAGTAGTTATTATTGATTAGACACAATGGCACTCTGTATAAAACATTATGAATTAGCGCACTTTTCTATCATTCTTTTTTTAAGATACTCACCATGTCTTTTCATTATTCAGCTGAAACATGTACGGCGTTACAAGGGATATAGCTATTTATTTTTTATTTATTATTTTAAGGATACTAAGGACCCCGAGGAGCATCGCACAGGGGAGGATTTTCAAAACGACAAAAATATCAAGCAACACTACAACTACATCGAGAAGAATATTCATGTGGGAAGAGCAAAAATTGACAGTTGGTTAACACCAATACGAAATAGAGCATCGGTTGAGAAAATGAACTTTACATAGTATACATATCATCAAGTGTAATAGTGATTATGACAACGTGAAGAACACAACAAAGATTGTTGCATATGATACAGCATATGAACCCTTTGACGTAACTTTATATAAAAAGATGAATAATTATTTGGGCATACATAAAGACAAAAGGTGTACACATTTACAAACAATGTGCACTTTCTAAATGATTTAGTAAATATGTCTGAAAGGAATCTGTTTCGGTTACTTCGGCAATACTTGAAGGTAGGCCGTTCCATTGTTCAATTGACGATGCATATGGCGAGTTTGTGATACTTGCTTGTGTGGACGAAAATGGACTGTACCTTGTGTACTGGTCAACACGCGGTGAGATATAGGCTGCTCGCCTAATATGGTTGAGGGAAAAGGGTGACATGCTGTTATAGAGGCAATAGGAAAATGGTAAAAGCAATAAAATGTGCGCGTTTAAACAAGCTTAGTGATTCTTCGGTACACTTCTTGGGCACATTTTGACTTACATCTTATGTACGCACGTGTTCATGCAACAGTTGTTTGTCCTTGAATTTCCCAGGGTATCACTTTTTGTTTCGGCTCAGTGAATATTTGCTTGAGGCGGCTTTACTCGTGCTTAACTATGCGATGGTATTAAATTTTGGCGCAGTTGAACATTGAAGTGTTAGTTCCACTTTTATAAAGCTCGACAGTCAAAAAGTATTTCAATGGTGAAGTAGGAAGGGCGTCTATGAGTCCAGGTAAATATAGCTGCTGCGTTTAAGCGGTGCACATGAGTAGTGGAAACTGGCGCACATTAATGACTGATAAAGTACGGATGTGCATATTTGAACTTTAGTGTAGCGAGTATTTTTGCTTTGTGCGTAACGTTATTTGCTCTTTCGTCCTACGCGCTCAGAAACGATAGTCAACAGGAAAATAGCAGACACAACACGTTGACGGCTGGGTAATATTTTTTTGTCATTTTTTTCTAATAACTGTTCTGCCTAGATGTGCACTGATATACATGTATGCTGTATCGCCCAACTGCCGAGCTCTCAAATGAGAGTAGCAGTATTGTAAATAAATAAAATAAGAAAAATAGCCTCTTCTAACCTGCTGTCGCAATTTCTCACCACACCAAAGCTCATAAATCCAAACGGGACGCTAAGGCGAGATAAATTCCGATTTGGACGCCATGTGTGGTCATCCAGAAATGAACACGTCCGCGTGTCGCCATGTCTGACTCGGAAAAGAACGTTTTGGGCAAGAGGCTTCAAATGAGGGTGAACGCTCAAAGAAACTCGATGGCTACCTCCACTCAGGTGCATAAGTTGAAGTGACCCTTTATGCGATACCGACTGTTTTACAGACTGCCATAAGATGCGACGCTGTTCACCTGCAAAGTCTGAGTTTGTCCAGTGCAAAAACATGCTAATAAAACATCGTTTTGTGCTCGATACGCCTTTCAGCTTACTTTTAACGAGTCTACAAATTTCACCCCGGGTAGAAAATGGTGTGAGAGTAGTTCCGGAGGTTTTTGCCTTGCATACAGGTACTTCTACCAGCAATTGTATGTTCTAAAAGCGAAAATTCTGAGGGTATAGGAGGTTAAACACATCACAACTCGCATAACGACTTCCTAAAAAGCAAGTACGTAATACAGTACGCTAGTTGGTTCATTCTTTAATGATATACTGGGCTACGGGAAAACACATGGACGAAAAAAGGACACGTAAACACGGACTGTGCCCGTCCTGATTACTTGTCGCTGCTTCGTCCGTGTTTTATTCGCGAAGCCCTGTCTGTACTTCCAAGTGCGTGAAAGTTCACACTGTCGTTCACAAAATGTGGCTGCCCTTGTCAGATTCCCTGCGATCAGCGAATTCATCCACTTTTTTGCCTATCTAGAGTTGCCACATTTGGGCTTTTTCGGAGTAGCCTGTCAGATTTGGGGCTTTTCCGGAGAGGAGGGGGGGGGGGGCATGTTCTTAGCGCCAACCATTGTCTTCGTTTGTCGCCTCTTTCGCCGTCCTTTGTCTACGTTCGCGCTGTCAAACATCATGGATCAACATAAACTAACTCGGTAGCATACTTTGCTGCTAACTATAAGGTCACAAAAGAGAACGGAGGTCCTGTGCTTAAGGTTTACTATAGGAGGGCAGCGTAGGCTAAATAATTGCCGGGTCAGACGTGAAGCTTTAGCTGTTTCGCATAGGCGAGCTTTCAAGTGGTTCTGTTTGTGTCTCAGTATTCTTAATTTTTGGGAAGGCCCCGTCCAATTTGGCCAAGGGTGCTCACTTTCATCGTCACAAACTTTTCTGGCAGCTTATCTTTAAACACAGGATTAGTGATGTCTGATCTTATCGTCGGCAGGATTTGCCCAATAATTAGTTCTTCTGCCACTGTAATCCTGCGCAAACAGAAGGAGGGGGGGGGGGGCAGCGTTCAGCCCATCAGCGATGCCAGCTATCACCATGGCCGCATTAACGTTCATCTAGAAGCTTAGCCTCCCCACCCACGTGTTTTCCCTTTACAATCTCAGGGCAATATAGGCTCCAGTGATAGAGCAAAGTGGCGCCAGATGAAGCCCCTCCAATGAGAGACTTTATTGATTTCGAGGAATTTGAATCGCCTCTTCCCGTCGGCGGCCTAATTAGATTCCGGATCCGTCTATGAAAGTTTGAGGGTTTGGCGAGGCCTATAGCGAACAGTCCCGAGAGACGTCCTCATATCGCGCACGATATGGCATGCGTTCTTCACGAAATTGTGCGGATGGGCAGGGTTAAAAAAGACATTTTCATTGTTATGTCGTAATCTTGGCCAGACCAAAGCGCCAGTGCTATATTAGAGGACGAAATAGTGGAGATTCTAATCCATACTAAATTGTGAGCGAGGTTGAACCGCGCCTCCCAAGCGCTCCTTAAAGTACAGCCGAAACGGGCGTCGATCGAGTTCGAATTGTCAGGGCGAGTGGGGTTCGTGCGCATGCTCAAACTGGGCATATGCCTCGATCTGGACACCTGCTCACATGGAATCTCTCATGCTACAATATTTCGTGAGAGCCAATGCAATACAGATTCCGGGCGTATCATAGGCGAAGGAGCCAGGCAATGGCAAAGAGAACGTACGAAGGAAAGATTTTGTGAATTGTTTTGTATATTTCATTCGCGTATACATCATTAGGAAGCATCACTTTCCTTCTTCGCAATGATGTGTGAACTCGTTCGTTGCGATGGAAGCAAAGAAATGCGAAAACACGCGGCTCTCGTAACAGTAAAAAAAATACGTCATATGGGGCCGAATCTAAATAGCTTTTTGTTTGTAAGATCCCTTTGGATTGGTCAGCCGGCTTCGTTAATAATATCTTCAGCATATCCATCACTTGAGAGAAAAAGGTCATGATGTCTCTTTTCAGTGGATACCAGGCCATTGCGGTATCATTGGCAATGATGACACAGATAAGGCAGCTCGGACTTCAAGCCAAGGAGACCGCCGCCTCCCCATTCCTCTCTCAAGGACCGACGCTGCGAGACAGCTTCGCATTCTAGCACGCACACTCTCGTTAGCTGAGTGGAATACTGCACATACACGGCGCACCAAACTGCACAAGCTAAACTCTACGCTGCAACTCGGACCTCCGGCCGGACTGCACCGACGCGAAGCGTCTCTTCTGCGTCGGTTGTGATTAGGTGTTGCCTTTACGAAAGCTTATTCAGCACTAATTGGAATGGCTGACAGTCCTGCATATGATGTCTGCGGATGCGAGAACATTGACCACTTATTGTGCCGGTGTCCTCAATTTGAAGTAGAAAGACCATCTATGTTCAACGCATTCAGGAACCTAGATAATCGTCCTCTGAGTGAACAGATTATTCTAGAACACCATCCCCACCGATCAACGGCTCAGAAGGCTGCGAAAGCACTATTGTGCTTTCTAAATGCGTCCGATTTGTACTGTGGCGAGGTTGCCACACTTAATCACATGTTATGGGAATGTCAGGACATAACAAACAATTCGGGCAGTGCCGACACCTCCGTCTCTTCCACCGCCGGCCTCCGCTCGCGTTGGAAGACCGCACTGCTCAGCTCGAACCTGACAGTACAACTCTGGGCCGTCCAGCGAGCCGAGGAAGCCGCTTGGAGACAAGGTCTCGGAACCGCGTCCGCGGCGGGTGCCCAGACCCACTAAAAAAGACGCCGGACGCAAATTTGATTGATTTGATAATAAAGTTCTTCTGTACGAGCGCCTTTGACTCTGTAGTACGGTCCGTGCACGTCTATATACCTCTCTCTCTCTCTCTCTCTGCCTTCTTTCTCATCCACTTCTCTTCCCCCAGCGTAGGGTAGCCGACCGGACTGTTGACTGTCTAACATCCCTGCAATCCTTATATCCCTCTCTCTCTCAGCATAAGGATTGTCTATCATTTGCTATTACGAACCATTCAAGCCTAGGTGTTCTTTAACACGAAAGTGTTTGAAGCTGGGCACCACCGAAAATCTATCTGATCTAAGTACGTCACACAATCATCATCACGCAACTCCGCGAGAGCGCGAAACTACCGTTTTTGTGTCAACCTTATGTTTAGGAAAAAAGTCACAGAAAGGTTAGAATGCTTTGCTTTATTAAATACAGTGTGCTCTTGATAGTGTATATTCGCTGTAATGAGGATGTACAATGAGGATATATGTATATATAAAGCTCTGCGCCACCAGGTGGCTGGACCATCCAGACCGATCCGGCCCTTCACGTACGACTGCGCCACGCTGTAAGAAGGTACTTCTTACAGCGTGGTCTCCGCTAAAGCTCCATCACAGCAATAGTAGTCTGGAGGGGCTTTAGTTTACGCCTCCACAAATGCCTCAAAACGCCCAGCTTGCGTGTGGTTACCGCAATACTGGACACGCTCGGCTCTGCGACAGGACACTCGCAACGCACGCTGCTTCGATAGCTCTCGCTTGGGATCGACTGCCTGGTGGCTGGCGGAGAGGTTGGACAGGCTTCGCGCGCTGACACCAAGACAATCGGAAGTAGACGACACGACGTCCCATCATGACGCAGAGCCAGTGAAAGTGCCCCGAGCGCTCGGCGAACGAGTTGAGGAGAAAAAGCACGGCTATGGACAAGGATAACTTGTAATCGTCCGTAGCTCTCTTAATGTGAGACGCTTCACACAAATTGTGGTGCGAATGTTTTACTGTAGCTGTACACTACGCGTCTACAACATTCCCGCCGCGGTGGCTCAGTTAGCTAATTAAGGCGTTGCCCGGCTGAGCGCGAAGTCGCGAGGTCGAATACCCGCCGCGGCAGCCGCATTTCGATGGAGGCGAAATGCAAAAACGCCCATGTGCTTGCGTTGTAGTGCACGTTAAAGAACTCCAATTGGTTAATATAATCCGGAGCCCTCCACTACGGCGTGCCTCATAATCAGAACTGGTTTTGGCACGTAAAACCCCAGAAAGAAGAACGTGTCTACAAAATTTGTCTGAACCATTTCAGGTACCCTTTAAATGGGACTTCAGCAATAATTAAGTCACTATATTGCTTGAATGCTAATCGCATTACCGTAGACAGTCGTCGAGAGATAATATCTGCCGCAATTATTTTATGTTCGGCTTTGACACCTCTGGGGCAATAGGTCTCTGCCCACTTCATGGGGTTGTTCGGTCTTATAAGATGCCGATGCGAAGTTGTTTAGACCGCGGCATCATGCATCGCAGGTTCACGATGCAACATTTGCATTCTTGTAGGTTTTGAAATCAAGCGATCTCTGTGACCATTACAGGTGTGACAGGCACATACCCCTTCATGTGCGAACAGCTATGTTCGCCTATCTCTACCGTTTTATTCTGTTCTGCCTCTTTCCCGTGGCGTAATAATACGGACACCGACCATGGAGATAAAAGTTTAAAAGAAACAAAAGACGTTACGGTTCCTGCACGGGAGCCTTGTTGGCAAGCTTTTTTTGTTCACTCAAGATTCTGAACAAGGCTCCCGTAAGGGAACTGAAACGTATTTTAAAGCGAGAGCTTTAATAACTTTGTCGAGCGAGGTTCACCGTCGCCAGCAATTTGACCTTCATTTTACCGCAGCTGCGCCGTAGCCTTGCCAAAGCATCACGTGACTCGCCTCGCCGAGATCCGCCGCCGCCGCTGGCTGCTTGGCGCATGCGCTCTCCGCAGCTGGGTCACCGCCTGACTACGTGACTCACCGCGCGCCTGGCTAAGAGGACCGCCGCACTCGCCTAGTCAGTGCGAGCTTCGCCATGGATGAGAGCGTGGCCGGGCCGTCTTCTCTGAGCGTTGCGCGGGAGCGGGAGGCTTTGAGCCGTCGTCGGCAAGCGGCCTCTGACCACCCCGCGGTTATCGACCGGCGATCTGCTTCATTGAAGAGGGTCCGGAATGCCAAGCGCGCGAAGCTAGCGTCGGAGACTGAGGAATAGCAAGCCGTTCGGCTCGCAAAATGCTTGGACTTGTCGGCTTATAATTTATACCTGGCTTAATGATGAGTGTATAGCGAAGTATAATAATTACAGCTAAATTAAAGGTTAACCAAGGGAAACCAAGACTTAACCAGGCTAAACCAAGCTTTCGCCTTGCATATCCCGGGTTAGCTGAGCTAAGCCGCATCCATTTTTGTTTCTTTGAACCTTTTGTGTCTTTGGCCGGTGTCCATTTTGTGGTGCCATGACCAACCCTGACCTAAAGAGGTTTCGTCAAACGCTCGGTTGCTCTATTTTCCCTGCGTAGGGTAGCAAACAATATGGAGAATTGGAGTACTGCGAAAGCTACACTTCAGGTCATACAGTCAATAGTGAGATTCAGAACGAAGATATATCCATAGTTCTGCGCTAATTCTCCTGTGTGCAACTCTGGCTGTGTTCCAATACTCGCCGTAGACGGTAAGGTAGACGGCTAAGCGAACAGGAGCCATCCTAAGTCTCGTTCCATTTTTCACGAAGACGTCAAAGTAGACAGCTTCGCGAAGACAGCATCGAAGTCAAAAACGATGCAGGTTATTTTCCTGTCCAAAAAAGATGGCCGCTGAGCAGGACGTTTGAAAAGCCGACAGGAAGGTTGTCTGCGCATGTCACAAAAGTGCGCGTAATCCAAGCGCGTGCCGAATGTCACGCAAACCAGCGAAAGAACACGCCGGCCCCGCGGCAACCTCAACGGAGGGGGATAGCGCCCACGCCTCAAGCAACAACGCTAACAACGGCGCCGAAACGTCTGGAAGAGACTCGACGAAGCGACGTTAACCGGAGAGAGAGAGAGAGAGAGAGAGCACACGCGCGCGCCGAGACACCTTCTCACCGGCGAGTCGACTGACATTACTACCGCATGAGCATACACCAACAGGATGAGTCATCACCCCCCCCCCCCCCCCTCGAGAATGCTCCGACAGCGGCGGTCGAAGGTACGAGAAAAGAGTAGAAGCTTCCCAAGCTTTGGCCATGCTACGAGATCACGACACCGATAAGAATGTTCGAGAACGCCTGTGGAAGCTATATAACCGCCGTGCGAGAATCGTTCAGTGGAATTCAGGGATTCAAGGAGTTCAGAGAGTTCAGTCCGCACCGGTGAAGTGGTGTAACGTGAAGACCGAGCGTCTGCGGAAGAAGGGGATTCCCCGGCAAGCTAGTCGACGGGTTCATCGAGCGTCTGCATTTCCGGAAGAAGTTCCTTCGAGAATTGCGCGAGCTACGCCGAGATCGTCTGACTCCAAGACCAACCAGCACGGTGAATACGATTGGACACCTAGTGTTCCTATTTATTTTGTACTTTACGTGTTGGACGTGTTGTGCTTGTCGTGAATTATTTTATTGTGTTTGTTAATACCCATCTGATTTGTATTGTGTTGTGTCTAGCCTAAGCGTGCAAGTGTGTGTGTAACTGGCTTGTGTGAAGAATATATTTTGTTGTGTTTTGACAACTCTGGGCTCTGACTCGGTCTTTGGACAGCAACCGGCGTTCGCTGGCGCACCAGAGGGCCCATTCTTAATTGTCCTTGCTTTCGTGGGATTATTTTCGGAAGCTGATAATTCGGCTTTGGAATTTGGTCCGGCGTCTGCGCCTCGTTCACGGGGGTCTGTGACAGCGCACAAGAAAACGTAGACACGCTTTCCTACAACTTTAATGTAAGTCACATCGTGTTTTTCTGAGGTTCGCAGGCACAAAGGCTTGAAATACAGAAATAACGTGTGCTTTTCTCAACTTTTTTCGTGTCGCCGCGAGTTGGCGTTACGTTGCAGAAGTGTCTTCCAAACGGTTCGAAACGCGTTCCATTACATGGCCTCGAAGATATCTCGGCTATCTCCATAGCTGTATATGTGGACTGTCTCCACTGATGGACAGAATTGGAACACACCCTCTGACTGAATCGAAGGATCAGAGAAGGATTAGCGGAGCACAGTGAGATAAGTAAGCCTTGTGCCCGTGTCCTGTCCGTAGTGTCCTGCGTATTCGCGCAGTACTTTCCTTATCACTTTGTTCTGTTTTTGAGACGCGCAGCGTATTCTGGTTTCATGGACGGAGTAGAGGGTAGAGGGACAGGGTAGAGCGAGGAAATACCTCAGTGCTTCGCTGCGCTTATCGTCTTCGCTTCCCTCTTTTTTATTTTTATTTCATCTTTTTTGCATCTTATGAGAGTTACTGACGTATCTAATTACTGTGGAGAAAGAGACAAGATGTGTGCGCAAAGATTCGTAGTTTGGCAATGGGGAGATATTGTTCATTGATCAAATTAAGCTGGGACAGCTTCTGGACCACTAGGGAACTTCTTGTATTCATAGGAGAGCGAGGCACTAAACGTTTGCAGGCCAATAACTTCGGCAGCCTTGTGCTTCTAAATTTCGGACACGTTCTTGAAAGTCCCGAAAACATGAAAGGCATTCCTGGTTGGCGACATCCACGCCCTTTCAAAGGCCTTAATGCTTGTTTGGAAGCCTGAAGGCGAGGACACGCCGCTTGGCGCTGGATGGAGCTTGCAACTTAGTTTATGCTATCGCTTACTCTTCCCCGAATTTAAAGGTTAACGTAATTATCACGAAAGCTTAGAAATCTCTGTTAGGAAGTTTGCATCAAGAAAGAAGAATGTCACAATGCAACAATTCACAAATAAAAAACTTAACTTCCACCGAATTTTTATAACATCATGTCCCATTGTGAATAAGGGATGGAATGGGAGGTTGCGTGTTCCTTTTAAGGTATTTATTACCATTGTGCAAGGGGAATGCAGGCATCATGCATCTTGACCTTATTTCAAACGAGAGAGAGAGAAAGAGAGAGACAAATATCATGAGTGAAAAGCACAGCGTTTCGCCTAGTATAAATAGTGAGCACCATCTTAATTTCGGACACACACACTGTGGTCGATTGAGTCCTTGCCGTTCAAATTGCATGAAAACTTAAGTCAGCTTCCACGAAAGGTCATTCAACTTACCAGGTCCTGTGTGCAGACGATAATTATACCAAGAAGTAAATAGTGATTGCCCTCCCGTTGGCGACGCAGCCTACCCCACCCCCACCCTCTGCCTGAGCAGCCCAGGTAAACTCCAAACCAACAAGCCTACTCCACCCAAACAGCCTAGCGAAGCGCCTACAGAAAAAAAAATCCATGAAGGACAGAAGGACACTCTTCACAATGGCTGGTGGCCACGAATAGAATTACAAGGAATTGAGAATTCTTTATAGCGTTTACGACCGCCAAGCGTACAGACTGAAAAAAAAAATAATTCACTGCTTCAAGTAGGCGGGTCACTTGACGCCCATACCTCGTGGTATGGTAATGATGCGCTTTGCAAAGGGAAAGAAACCGCGGAAATAACAGACATCCGCCACCTGAATGATAGTTCGCGTTCTTTAGGGTTGAAAACATCGGCTACGTTGTCGAAGTTCATCATCTTGTTTTAGGTACTTTCAGTTTTAATAGACACTCAACGAAGAGAAATTAAAGTTTGTCTTGCTCTAATTATCCAACTACCGAAAAGAGAAAGTTAAGCCATTTGGTGCTGACATGACATCTTCAGCAAATAATTGCTTCTTGTATAGGTTTACTGGACAATTCCGCGGGAGATAACACAGACTTTCCACATTACAAAAGCAGTTCAACAACGTGTGAGCTAAGTCATCTAGCGTTCACGCTGTCACCGAAAGAAACGTATACACTTGAAATCGCCTGATTTATTCTCGATTTTTGTTCCTCGTTAGTTTTCTCTTTTTAGTTGTCCGTAATATTGGCATTGTGGTGAATTTCAGCAACATGTGTATCTTTGTTCGCATGTGGATAAACATTAGGTGAGAGTCAGTGCTTTGTCTTGCCTTTTCATACAAGTGATTGCTCATTTTCGTTTTCTTTTGTTGCCACTATAAGCCTCCTTTTGCAGTGCAAGAAGTTGCACATCTTTCACTACTGGAAGAAAAAAAATATATTCTGCAGTTTTACGTGCCAAAACCACGATCTGATTATGAGGCACGCTTTAGACTCCAGGTTAATTTTGACCTCCCGGGGTTCCTTAATGTGCACCCAATGCACGGTACACGGGGTTTTTTTGCATTTCGCTCGCGTCGAAATGCGGCCTCGGCGGCCGGGATTCAAACCCACGACCTCGTGCTTAGCAGCGCAACAGCATAGCCGCTAAGCTTCCCCGGCAGATTACGACTGGAACAGGCATACTAAATGTAGAGCGCTTGCGAATGTATTCCGTATACATGTATTCCTTAATGATCTGGACACCTTGATTTCTCAGAGTGAGTGAGTGTATGCGTGAGAGAGAGAGAGAGAGACGAAATAACGGAGCAAAGTACAGATGACAACCAGAAAATGAAATCAAGTTAGCTACCTACAGTGTAGGACGGGGATGGGGACCTAAGACGAATTAAGTGGTTACAGGGCAGCGACAGAAAACTTCATTGAAAAGCAGACCACGCTGTGATTGGTTGGTGTGAGCTGCTGGAATGACACTACTGACATTACTATAGTTAAACGCATTTTCTTGGAGAATTAGGTTGAATGATAAATTAGTTTAACACCGAGCAACATGTAGTAAGTAATGCAATGTCGCCGGTTCTTGAGAACTTACTAGCGGCTAGTGATAATAAGAAAATTGCTCCTGCGGCAGTGTGCATAAAGTTTCCAAGGTGCTCAAACTTTCGTTCAGGGAGACGGCGGAACAAATAGTCTATAAGATATCCTGAATGCAAAAATGAATCCAGAAAACGTTACTTCCTTGTGTGTACTGCAAGTCTCATGTGTATCAAACTACGTGGTCGCTCCTAAAACACAAAATTGAATTGTACTTGTCCACAAGATAGTGCAACATAAACAATAAATATACCGGCTGTTCAAAGTTAAGCTTTACATATTTTTTTTTAAATCGCCTCTGGCAGGTAGCATAATTTTTATCGTTGAGCTGGGTTACTCGAAGAGGCGGACATTAGTACCACGAGAAATTGAAACACATATTCTACTAATAACCAAAAATGTACTACTGAATTCTTAGTTAATTACTTTACGACGCTTCATGCAAATTACGAATTGTAGCCGGTGAGCTTGCAAGACGTATCCACTTGAAATGAATTTCCTGGATGACGCCAGTTTCGGTATATTTCCAAAAGTGTGGGACTAAATACATGGGCGTTCCAGTTACTTTTGTAATTCAATGTTTAAAATAGCATTTTGGTAAAAAAGTAAGTGGAACAACAGTGCATTTTTACGGCGAGTTTGATGGCGCATATCTCCAAACTGGTGTCATTCTGAAAATTCATTTCAAGTGGATACGCCTGACAAGCCCACCGGCTACAATTCGTAAATTGCAGTATGTGTCGAAAAGTAGTTACCTAAGCAGTGAATTAGTAATTTTTGTTAATTAGTTGAATATGTGTTTGGATTTCTCGTGCTACTAATCTCCGCCTCATCGAATAACCCAGCTCAACGATAAGAATTAGGCTACCTGCCACAGGCAATTTTTAAAAATTCCGTAAAGCTTAATTTTGAACACCCGGTCCGGTATAAGGTGCCGTACCAGCTTCCTAATCTGCTTATGTAAACAGTTCTATGAAGTAGGCAGCTGACGGCTATGCGCAAAACAAAATACACAGGGACAGAAAATGAATTCCCCCTGCTCAAACGTGTTGTTTATGTGTATCTAAAAGCATCCGCGCCCGTTTTAAATTGCAATTTTAAACATAGGATTACAAAATGAAACTCAATCACATTAACTCAGAAAGTATATATTTTGGTTAGGGCTCAATTCTGTGACAGCTTACCTTCCTCAAATGAAACCTCGCTCTTTCGATGTGAGAATCACGTAAATTCAGTTAACACCATTAAGACTGACGTCTGACTAATATTGACGTCACACAATCACTGAACTCAGATTTAATCTGGCTCAAAAGAATCAGGCTTCTTCACTTTCAATGAATCTATAACTGTAAGAAATACATTTTGGTAATTGAAAAAAAACGAACTGAGGGACTCCGACTCAAACGGGCTAGTACTCTTTTAAGTCTCTCTATAAATCGGTTTAGCTTATTTAATATTGTTGGAGGCAACTTGAAACAAAATTCTTGTCTGCCACGGACACACTATGAGCGCCCGACGCAGTCTATGGTAGCAGGTCATCAACATGCAATTTGCAGCCTTGATTACCAGGCAAAACCCGCCTACATTTACCCCTGTCAGCGCCTTGGCCTTCGAGTCAGGCTCTATCGATAGGTCTCTGGAAACCTCACATCATTTAAATTACGTTACATAATCAAGAAGTGCGAAGAAGCGACCTTAGAATCGCACTTAATCCAAAAGAAACCCGAAAACAACCGCCGACTCCGCCGTGCACGCTGATCACCGCACTCCACTCACGCATCAGCGACAGCCGTCGTTTCTGCGGGACCTTGAACAACGCCTCGGACCGACTAAAGCTTGATTGATTCCATCGATCAGAGGTCACTCGTAAAGTCCGCCTCGCCACTTCCCCCTCTCCCACACCTCTCAGTTGCACTTGCACGCTTCTAAAACGATGCGGGGCAACCGACGTCCAGCTTCGGCGTGCACCGCCGTGCCACTGCAAGTACAGGGGCGGCCGAGACCCGAAGGAAGGGCTGATCTGACAAATGGCCGCGGGCTCGCGGCGACAACCTGGCGCCGTCTGCTCGCTTAATTCGAAACGCGAGAGGGTCGTTGAATGATCAGACAAGGGTACGAAGGAAAGGGCTTTAGGATCGCCCCCCTCCCCGGCATTGCTCCCTCTCTACTCATCGACGATCCCGCAGGGTGGGGAAGCTCGCTCCCCGCCACTCCTTTGTCTTGGGAGGAAAGGAGCAAAGATACACGACGGGTAGTTAAAAGACGAGCCCTTCTCTACCACCACTCTCCGTTTGTCTGCGGCCATCCACGTTTGAGGTGGCGTTAGCGAGCCCCCCCCCCCCCCCCTCTTCGTTTTCGGAACAAGGGGAGATTCGGGAAAAGAAGGCGCATAGTGTAAAGGTTCCGCACGTCTTACTTTCTGTCCTTTATATTTTTTTCTTCCTCGTTCGCCCTGTCGGCGTTGGCTACAGCGCCAATGAAGGGGTGCTTCCCGATTTCCCCACGTTCCCCTATCCATCAACAGGCGTCCGATCGCTCCTTTGAGGCTTCTTCTGCCGTTATATCTACGCGCGTGCCGTCTACGGCCTTCGCGTGTGCGTGCGTGCGGGTATCGGTGCTTCTCGCTCCAAGAAGTCATCGTGGCTAAAGAAGTGCTTCCGCCCTCCTACCGCCCATCCTCTCCGCATCGTCCTTTCACGGGGCCTGTTCTTTTATTTTCCGGCATCAAAGGGAAGTCGCGTTAGAAGCGCAATTGTGGCGGTGCACTGGAGGATAGCGCGGCTGCCGCTGCAGGGGGTTGCCTCTTTAGCTCACAAGCGCTTAGTGGAAGAGAAGTGTATCAGAAACGGCTGACTTCGTCCTCACCAGTCGGATACTACAAGTCTCTCTGTATACGTATTTATTTTCTGCACTCATTCACTCAATTTCAGCAGGGGGCTGCACAGTAAATATTCACCCTTTATGGCTAAAAATAGGCAGTCCAGTCTTTTTTACAGCGCAAGCTATTATGGGCTCATTCCAATAGCCGTTTCGGTTCGCGATGATGCCGCCACCGGTATTTGGCCGTAACCGCTATCGCCGGAAATGCGAAAAAAAGTCCCCGCTCTCCGCCGTGATCGAGCCCAGACCCGCTGCGTGGGAGTCGGATACTTTACCACTGAGCGAGGCAAGCGCTCGCTATCGCGCAGCAGAAATATTCCCTTTAAACGCGTGGCGCGCAGGTGCAGACGACCCGAGCGTCCGCCAGTATGGTGGTGCCATCTAGTTAAAGTGCCTGCAACCGCCACGCGCGCAGGCGCAGACGACGAGATGCGATTCAGACGATTCGCGCAATCAACACTATCCCGATGTTAGATCTGCGCCACGTATTCTGGGTACCTCTTTGGTACACGTTATGACGTCTCCTCGCAAGGTACGAACCGCTGCTGAAGAAGCGAATAGTAGAGCTACGTGCGCGGCTACAGCCGGGCATCATTGGGCTCAGCAGACTGCTGTGCAGAGAGCATTACAAGCCGCAGCTCGCCGTCGACACCGGGCGGACAGTTCAGATTGTTCTCGTGAAAATCGAGGCGAAGACACTTTGCCGCGAAGACCCTGTTGTGCGTGGTGCCGAAATTGGAGCTACTCTGGCGCCGCTCAACCAGCTAACGCTGCGACTGTACTGCGTGTGCCGCGCAGGCTTGTGACTTTTTTATTTCGTCACTGGGCAACACATTAATGTTAGGAGGAAACCATGAATAAGAAAATTTGCTAAATTCAGTGAACGTCGAATGAAAAAATTGGTGTGGTTTAGCTTTGCTTAACCCTGGTTGATAGCGAAAGCTTCACTGCCCTGGCTAGGCCCATTGTTAAGCTGTGGCCGAGGTGTGGTTTTGCAATAATATACACACATGTTTGCAATGAATCCAGTGATTTTTCATCATACTTTATGCCTATGAAGACACTGCAGTGATCAGTAAAGTTGTGAGACTTGGTTGCAACTCGCATCCGGGCCCAACTTTACTCGGGCAACGGCGGCAATGTCTCCTTTCAGGGTTTCGTAAAGGCCTAAATATAGTTCGACGTAGCGTGAACGCGCGCACACGTTATGTCACGTTGGCGAGATCAACAGCTGCTATAGTTCAACCGATGGTTCGACGTATAGGCGCCGCCAACATAACCGGACGCGCAGCCAATGCGCTCGGACGCGCCCGGCATGTGATGATGCTCTCTCACACACACACACACACACACACACACACACACACACACACACACACACACACACACACACACACACACACACACACACACACACACACACCACACACACACACACACGCACACACGCACGCACGCACACACGCACACACACACGCACACACACACACACCACACACACACACACACACACACACACACACACACACACGCACGCACGCACGCACGCACGCACGCACGCACGCACGCACACACACACACACACACACACACACACACACACACACACACACACACACACACACACACACACACACACACACACACACACACACACCGATAATGTCGGACTATAAACGCGCCTTAATGCTCTCTTGTGGTTTGACCTCTCGCTCTCAAGGTGAAAACTGTGGAGTCGCCGACGGCTGCCCGAGGTAGCGTAATGAAGTTTTCGCTTCAATATGCGCAGATGTACGCAAATGAATGTACGCGACAGAGCGTTATTAGTCGAAATCACCGTTGAAACACCTGCTAGTGCTAAATATGTGCTAGGGCTTCACAAACACGACAAAAGGAACTAGGTCCCCTCCTTTTTGCGCTCATCAGAGTGAGTAATGCCCAAGCGCGAAATCAGGGCCAAATTTTCGCATTTGCCGAAATTACAGGCAAATGCAAAACATGTGCGTTTGCCTGCAATTTAGATTTTTGTTTCCTGTCCTTGCTTTCTCACTCTCTCTCTCTCTTTGTTTTGATCGCGGATACGGAAACCATGCGATTGGCCAGCGGCATTCTGTCATTGCTCCACGCGTGTCTAGTCTAGCTGCACATAGATTGACTTAATTTCCCGAAGTTTCGATTCCCAACGCAGCACACTGGTTATCTACCACAGACACCGTAGTGGGAAGCTTCGTATTATTATTGACCGTCTAATGTTCCTTTAACGTGCACAAAAACCACAGTAAATGATCATGTCGGCATTTCACACCCTCCGGAATGCGGTTGCCGCGGCCGGGAGTCGAATCCGCAACCTTGTCCACAGCAGTATAACGTCATAACCACTGAGCGAGCGCAGATGTGACACTCTTAGGCGGCTGTACATGCAGGCCGTAAAGGATATAAAGGACATAAAGAAAAACAGTCGCAGTTTCGCCCGAAAGGCGAAGCATCAATTGCAATAGCATATTATTAGATAATTATAGGTAGTAAGGATCATCGTAGTAAGGATCAGTAAGTTTTATCGGCTGTATAAATTTGGACAAATTCGCTTATACCTGAATTAACAAGCATGGTGTGAGCGCGCACAAGCAAAACATGAATAGATCACACTCCGATGACCGCAGACAACTGCTGTCAAAACGCTGGCGTGAGAAAGCACTCCAGCAACAGCGAGCGAAGGTTCGTGCGGTCTATCGTTTCAACGGAAACTGAGCGGCGAAAGGACAGCGCATACAAAGGTAGGAGTTGTATTCAGATCGCTTTCAAGATACGGTGCGCTCGACCGCTTGCAGCAGCGCCAAGTACAAGTGCGTACTTGCTGGCAGAGTAGAAGCCGCACCCCCTCCATTCCGCGCTGCCTACCCTCTTTCCTCCTTTCGCGTGCGATATTGAATCGCTAGATCCCCTTGCGCCGGGTCACTAAATGCGCAGTTGGTTCAGGAGCCCAACGGCACCCCCACTGCCTCGCCTCCATCCCCCCGCGGCCTCTCGCGCGACTGAGACGGCGCTTTTGCTATCCGCCTTGCGTTCGCTCTCCGTGAAAGCGCGCGTCCCTCGCGCGCTGTATGTGCATCCCTCGCATAAATAGCGCACGGCGCGTGGCGACGATTTTATCGCCCTTGGACTTCATACGGAACATCACGGCGATGGCGACGACGACGGCAGAAATCCGCTTGGAGTGTCCATATAATTGCTATCGCAATAAAAGAATGGAGCTGGTCAGGCCATATATTGCATAGGGAAGATAACCAGTGAACCATTGGGAAGGAAAGTGCAGTCGACGACGGGAGAAAATTTGCAGGCCCAAGTTTGAATCAGCTAGCGCAAGAAAGGGCTCATTGGAGGTCACTGGGGCAGGCCGTGCTGCAGTGGACTTCAAAATAAGCTGGTGATTATGATGATGACATAAAGGCCTTTTTGACTTACCACATGTTACGGCGTGAATGCTGGGAATATTCTTTTCAGTTCGTCTAATTAACCTTGATATGCAGCAAGGTGCAGTTCAATATGCAGCAAAAAAAGGTCGACCTTCTTCAGCGAGTTCTATAAATTCATGCAAATTTCTCCGGCAGTTTACAACACGACAATACGGCAACAACAGCGTTGCTACATATGACCACGGCGACGACACGACAAAGCAGAGGGTGACGACACACTACAACGACGACATGATGATCATAGTATGACGACCACAGCAACCGAACGGTGACGGCGGCGTAATGACTTCACGGTGTCCAAGTAAAATGTCGGCTGTGATAACCATATCTTTTGCTAAATAAACGATGCATCGATCATGGCCCAATGTGTAATGCCGCAGCGTCACGAAGTGAAAAGGGCGCATGGAAAAAGGAAAACATCGCATTGTGTCCATTCGGAGGCCTAGCAATTTTTGCTGTCCGTTTCACGGCCTCTATTACCTTCGACAGACCATTGACAACACTACCTTCCCGTTATTAACCACGTGGTCCCGTATGTACTATAATGATTCTGAGAAGCAGCACATATTCAGTGCCATTAAAAGAAAGTGCGTCGGTGAAATCATGGCTAAATTTCCCCCATGCTAATAGAGATTCATTTTCGCGCGATCTTTCACACATAACCGTAAAAACGCGCATATCATATATATATATATATATATATATATTCTTTTTTTTCAATTATGACCATCCCAAGCAAATTGGTGCCTCGTACTACAATCGGATCCAAACCAAATTTTCAGCGCATAATCGGACTCAAAGTTTTGGTGTCGTTATTGTGCATGGGTACCACAATGATCATCATCATCCTCTAGCGTACAGAGAGGATGTGCCACCTAGAGGCAGCATGGGTTCGGCCGCAATAATTCGTGAGGACAAGGCAAGCGAGTGCGCGCTTGGGCGGCACATGAGGTAACATGCTGACCACGTGAAGTGCATGCTATTGGGAAAGTGAATTTTAATGCGAAAGCGTAATATGCCCCATTACGCGAAAATCCGGCGGTGCCGTTGGCGGCGTGACCGAGCGATGGTACCAAAAATGGCAGACGGCGCATAGAGTAAAAACACGTCAAACATGCTCGGATTGATGTCGAATTTCTCACTGAGGTTCCTGTAAACAAATAAATTAATGCTTCTAAAAATACAATTTCATACATTTGGTCTTGGTGCGAATCGAACCCAGCCCTCCAAGCAGCGAGACGAGTACGTTTCCCCACCGTGACGGCGGTTCCCTCGTTCTGGCTGTCTAAAGGTGGGCTTAGTGCACCCGTCAATGGGCATATGGTGGCGCAGCCAATAGGGAGGAGGTGGCGCCACGTCATGAGCGTATACATGAAGAGCGCTGTATTCCGCGCGTCACTTGCTCTTCGGATTTCATCGGTGCGGTGTCTAGTGCTTTGGACTGTCAACAAGGTCGATCCACATAGGTCGCGAAGCTTCGGGCAAAAAGCGGTTCAGAACCAATTGTCACCAACATCACTAAGGGTGGTTATGGTAGCAGCGATTGAAGCGCGACTATGTTTGGAGGGAATAAACACTGGGAAAGAAAAAGGCATTTTTTAATTTAGTGAACGAAAATAAAATTCCTAGTCCATTTTATATACGCATGGCGAGAAGATACAACTGTATTTTACTTGATCATTATCAATAAATACCTTTTTTCAGCGCACACCCTGAGAGCGCCCATCGATAGCGGCGGGCGTCGACGCCGCTATCACTTGCAATGCAATCAGCTCTTGGAGTGCGCGGAAAGGCGCGCTCGTAGAGTTCACCTGGTACAATACGCCCCCCTCACATGTTGTGTTGTTTTGCATGTCGACGTTTGTCTGAATTAGGTGACGCGGGTAGTTTTATTGTTTCTTAACCTGTGCAGTCAAAAGTAGTGAGTTGCGACCGTCAGATACTTGTTTATTTTAGTTGTTTACGTGTGACAGCGCTGGCCGACGCGCTTGGCATCCGACGAAAGGACGAGCACTCTACGCAATCTACGCCCAAAGCGTTCGTCGGCCTCCAAAGAAAGTATGTTCTGTGCAGCGATGCGATTTCAACACCCGTACGGTGACCTTTTCCTGCATCGCCTTTCGCGCTGAAAGCGCGGAACGCTCATCAAGTCGAATGGCGGGGCAGTTGAATATACAGCTCTAATCGCAGGCCTCCGAAAACAAATTTCGCGCCTATGAGAACAAAATGACGTCACTTCTGTTTTTAACGAATATGACGTCAAATCATTTTTTATTCCGTCGGGAGTGTTCCCTCCTCACACAGATGGCGCTAAACCCCATGAACCGCCGATAATGCGCGATGTTCTGAATGTATGGGCTTCTATGGAAGCTTCGCTACCAGGTGCATTTACCTTTCTGTCGACGCCACTTCATAAGTGTATAACATGAGCCGGTCTGTGGTCAACGTATACGCAAACAGACACGCCGGAGCAGAAAGAACTGTTATGCATGTCGAACACGTCAATCGAAAACATTTCACCAAATGGACTATAATGCTTGCGCAGTCCCACACGTAAGCAGTCTTAAGTGCATATGCCGATTTTTTTTTTCTTTCTCCGCAGTGAAGCAGCAAAATTTACGAACCGCGCAAGCAGTACTCGGCTGCCTTCCCGACTAAGGTGATTAGAGCTGCAGAAAACATTGGTAGGTGTGGCAGCTGGAAGCAGTTTAGCATGACCGAGGGGAGCATTCGCGGTTGACGACGACAAAACCCTTTTCGCGCGCAGCGGAACGTTTGCCTCACTGGGATGATTTTTTTTGTCGCTGTTCGCTATCCTAAAATCTCGGCTCGTATTATATGCTGGTTCTTACGGTAGATCACCGCATGACCCTGCGCATTTCCGGACGCATGGAAAGTGGCCGCTGAGCTTCAGATATAGCGGCGCGAACGAAATTGGACAAAAGGAGGCGGTGCGGTACCGACCTTGACGAGGAACACCGCAGCGTGACCTGTTCGCAACCAATTTTACGATCACGCGGAATACGCCTATCGCATCTCAACGGCGACTTGAGGTCCGCGCGTAAGACACGCAGTGTTTACGTGTCTTACGCCGCTTCCACTATTTCTAGGCTGCCCGCTGACGCGGCTCTCTCGAGAGTGGTCTAAGCATCGTATCTTGTTCTCCTCGTGGCGTCTACAACCGTTACTCGACCCACGCCCTGTTGCGTGCTCTGTCAGCGGGCTTGTGATGCTTGATCGATGACTATACATGCTCCAGTGATGCGAAAGCCGCGTCTGGTATACAGTGATTCGGTTTACGTTATTTTTCATTTTGCCCTCAGCTTGGCGTGCGTGGACGCGATTGTTGCATTTATCAAAAAAAAATTATAGGGTTTTACGTGCCAAAACCAGTTCTGATTATGAGGCACGCCGTAGTGGGGGACTCCGGAAATTTAGACCACCTGGGGTTCTTTAACGTGCACCTAAATCTAAATACACGGGTGTTTTCGCATTTCGCCCCCATCGAAATGCGGCCGCCGTGGCCGGGATTCGATCCCGCGACCTCGTGCTCAGCAGCCCAACACCATAGCCACTGAGCAACCACGGCGGGTTGCATTTATCACCTTACGCCAATATACCGGGTGTCCCAGTTAACTTGGACCCAGATTTAAAGAAAAGACCACGAGCTCTAGAGAAATCGTACCGACTGCATAGTAGCGACAGTCGTGTGTAGTTACAGCCATTATTTTTTTCATCACGAAGTATTAATAAATAATTGTTTTTATTTAGTGAACTTTTTAATTTTTGCTTGCATTGCAAACATGTAAATTACAAAGTTGTAGGGCACAACAAAAAAAAAATCTCCGAATCAAGCATTTATTTCGTTCTGAAGTGTGCCTGGTTCTTTTTCTAAGAAAAAACAAAAGCCCGCGAAATATGAAATAGATGCACGCTCGCGCGCCGCTACTAAAGCGCTCCCAAGCGAATAGCCACTGATACAGGGTCTTATTAGCGGCCCCAGCTCGATACAGGGCTTCACGCTATTTGATGCTCACGGCATCATGAGAACACGCCGTTGACGCATTGATAAGTGTAGCGGAGCCGTAAGGGGGAATTTTGAAGCCGGGAAACCGTGACGGCGCAGATCTGACGCTTATCGCACCACGCTAGTTAGGTCGCGATACCTCTCGAGCCAACCTACATGACGAAGCCTTGTACGATGCGGCGATAAACGAATGCATCCGTATATCTTTCAAAGGTTGATTGGAGGCGCTTAAGTAGCGGCGCGCGAGCGCGCATCTATCTCGTATTTCGCGGGATTTTGTTTTTTCTTAGAAAAAACAACCAGGCACACTTCAGCAAGAAATAAATGCTTGATTCGGAGGTTTTTTGAGGTGCCCTACAACTTTGTAATTTACATGTTTGCTATTCAAGCAAAAATTAAAAAGTTCACTAAATAAAAACAATTAATTAACTAATACTTCGTGATGAAAAAAATACTGGCTGTAAGTACACACGACAGTCGCTAATATGCAGTCTGTACAATTTCTCTAGAGCTCTTGGTCTTTTTTTAAATATTGGTCCAAGTTAACTGGGACACCCGGTATATGTAAACGTGCATAGGAACATTTGCATAGGAAAGTACGTTGTGATTTAAGTTGAGCTCATGATGTATTTCTCTCATACGTATTCGTCTTAGATGTATGCCAGCGACTACAAAAAAAACAACCACAAGGAACCAAGAAATGTGTAGTGAATAGAGCGCGCATGTGCTTCGTAGGCCCCAAATGAATAGCGCGTAAGGCACGTGCACTATTTTTCCCATGCACCAGCTGATCTAAGGGGTTGGAAGCCGGGCATGGAACCCGTGACCTTTTACTCTGCAGACGGCGTACAGCCACTGAGCCACCATGACGGGTGCCATTTCGATGATCTGAAAAAAGAAATTAAAACTCGCAGGCGAGAAACATCCCGTCTATTCCTCCCGCAGTCACGGTTATATAGATTGCAACATATCCTTAGATCATGTCAATGAAATATATATATATATATATATATATATATATTTCGTGCATATATAATGCTTGTACACACACTCTTGATGAAGGCCGGACCCCGGCCGAAACGTCAGTAAAGTCCTGTTATGTTTTTCCTGCGTGCTTCTATTTTTTTAACTACTTCTGTGCCGCCTCCTGGTATTCTTTACTTATCGGATATATATGTATATATATATATACATATATTAACTAGAAGCATGCAAGTTGTTACGCTGTTAGTGAACTGTCACATGATGCTAATTTCATGTTTTGAAATGCCGATTTATGTATTCTCCCATTTGAATCGGGTTTCTGCTAATCACTATCGCGCCAAGGCGATGATATCCAAGGTTTTGAAGCGACACTGCTTCCTTTACGGGGGCATACCATGCGCTATCCTACCTACGTTACCTATTCCGAAATAAACCAGGCTTCACTGCACGCCGCGGAAAGGACAGGCACACCCGAGGGATCAGGCTAGTTGTGGTTGAGGGAGAGGCCACCTAGAAAATACAGATTTTAAGCGAAGCTTTATAGGCTCACCAGTGTCGGCGGTGGTGGTGGTGGTGGTGTCACGCTGAAAAGTGGGCCGATCCTGGCGATAGCGCAGAAAGGGTCCGAGCTCAATGGCATATACCCCTGTCGTGTGGGCCGATCCTGATGATAGTGCAGAAATAGTCCAAGCTCAATGGCACATACCACGGTGCGAATGTTTTGTCAACAAATCCGTGCAGGGGCGGGGCCTCGCCTCAATGACGTATCACCATTTTCTTTTTTTTCTCTCTCTGTATGGCGGCCCGGTCGGTTGTGCCCCGGTGCCGCTGCGGAAGCCGCGGCGCCGGACGCCGACGCGAAGCGGTGGTGGTTGGGGTGTTGCGGAGCGCAGCGTAGCAACACCCCAAATAAAAAAATACTGCTCCAGTCAGGTAGACTGCTCCTTCCCTGATAGTGAGCTGATGTTTGGATCATCAAAACAGTGATGCATTTATTTAGGAATACCATCGAGCCCTTAGCAGCCACAGTTGTGCCTAGAGTCACCAACAGCCCAGCGTGTTCTCCGTTCCAACGCCGGTGTTGGAATGCCGCCAAACAGAGAGGAAGAAAAAAAAACGAAAAATGGTGATACGTCATCGAGCGAGGCCCCGCCCCTGCATGGATTTGGTGTGAAAACAGTCGCACCCCACATAACAGGGACAAGAAAGAAAGAAAGAAAGTAAAAAAAGAAAGACAGAAAGAAATAGACAAAGAAATCACGTGTGGCGCACACCCGCATTGGATATGCTACACGCGTGATCACGGATCACGTGACATGCGGGTCCCGTGACACGCGCGCGACCAATCAGGTTCGTTTGGTGTGTTGCGAGAAAGAACATGGAAGAAAAGCGGGCTGGCGCGCACTCCTCCGGGCTTCCCTCGCCTCAGATCAATTTCGGCGCACAGATGGGAAGGCCACGCCTGGTGCGTTCTGCAAAGCAGCAAACTGTATTCGATGAACGCCGGCGTGAATCCATCGAGAAAGGGCTCGTCGTCGACGTGCCGATTCTAGCGTGAGGGCTTCCGCAGCCGACGCTCGCGTCATCGAAGAGCCGATGATCCCGAGGCGATCGGCTTACGAAGCCGAGGCCCGCCTCCAGCGACGAGCAGAGAATCCCGAGGCGAAGGCTTCCGAACGTTATCCTGACGAAGGTCAGATACACACAGACAGGCTTCGCTTACCCCCATTTTCTCGACACGGGAAGGGCTGGTGTTTAAGGATGTACTTCAAGAGAATTAGTTCCAGTTGCAGACGTCAGAAAAACGAAAATAAATATGTACCTTAGAAATAACTAAAAATAACTAATTATTTAGAACACGGAAATCCCAGAAACCCCAAAATACGTTTAGTGCAACGCAGCCTTCCGACACTAAACAGTATAGGCTCTATGTCAACCACACGGACGCTTTATGGTGACCAAGACGTCGCAACGTGTTGCGAAATATAACGCAGGCAATAGTCTTCTTACTAAGTCGTGCATCGCTGATTACCCGCTAGGTGGTTTCTTTTTTTGGGAGGACGTGTTCTACATACCGAATTTCTTTGAGAACTTAAGCAATGAACGCGGTTGTTTTGCGAAGGCATCATAATTTTTAGGCAGCAAACTTTGTTAACGATGCGGGAAGGGAGGTCCGAGTGCAGACAATTACTTCGTCCTGCATCATACACTGGTGAAAAGTAACCTAAACTGCGAGGAACTAATGATAGCGGTGAAACCGCTGGAGTTTCTAAGCCTGAGCGAATGCTGGTGATCAACAAGGAGAAATGTTGGATCGCTGTGGCGCCGGCCCGCCTTGTGGTGCAGAGTTACACTTGGTACTTCTTTAGCACAACTGTGCTAGTGTGAGAGGCGGATAAACTTTCCAGCTGAAATGGATGATCTCCTGTTTCATCAGCACGGCGTCATGCACAGAAAATGCGAGGCTCTTTCGTAGAAACAAAAGGTGCATATGTTTAGCGCCGCAGGAGGCACGAAAGAAGTGACCATTTAGGAAAGAAGCAACTAACAATTGAGCGAGGCGCCTAGTTTGTTCCGAGCGTAATTATCTTTGCAATTTAAGGAAAATAAACTGGAGCGGCACGCTGCAGTTCCTTACGCGAGTGAAAAGGCCGTCGCTGAAAAAGTGTCCGTTACAGGAGTACTGACACACAATTTTTAAGTGGAGATAACTTGTGAGATGATTCATTTGGACACACAGACATCTTCTGCGGTATATCAACGGCGAATATAGCTTAGAACATATTTAAAATTAATTTTAAAGTACGTGCGTTCGGCAACCGCAAATCGCAGCACACCTCGACTTGGACATCAGCAGGATGGGTCTGTAAACAACGGAGAAAACGCTACGTCACGAGTTGGTGTTCGCTCCCATGCTTCTTGCATGTGCTCTTCTTCTCAGTTATTGTTCTTAGTGGGACGCTCTCCGTGTCGTTGCAACAGTTTTTGTCGTGTCCGTCAGAAGATTTCCTGCATTCTCGCTTGGCTGTGCTGCACTGACCACGCACGAAGTGCGAGTACAGCACAATGCCGCATGTATATTGGGTCAGCACATGCCGCATGTAATTGTATATTGGGACTTGCGCCCATCACATCCAGGGTTGAGTATAGTGATGCATAATTTTCCCCGCGATAAGGGCAAGACACATGGTGCGGTATACTGCGCGCGATCCGTCGTACGACCATTCGCACCAACAGCTGCACTCAACAGACACTCAACAGGTTCCGACAGTATGCGGCGTCGGATTGCACGCCGCATGCGCGCCGCAGCCAATGACAGCGCTGCTAGCGTGTACGCTACGTGGCCACGTAGCAGAACCGGCGAGGCGGGGCCTGCGAACAAGTTCCTCGCCGCTCCAATCGTCCCGGTACTTTTATTGCGATAGCAATTCTATGAACACTCCAGCTGCATATCTGCCGTCGGCGTCGCCATCGCCGTGAGGTGCCGTGTAAAGTCCAAAGGCGATAATATCGTCGCAGTGTGCCGTATGCTGTATCGTCGCCGTGCGCCATAGGAAGTGCGCCGTCTTCCGTCGCGCGCAACGCTCCGGGGGGAGGGGAGGGGGCGTTCTACGCCGGGCAGCCGGGGCTGCTGTATCTTGAAAGCCATCTGCGTCGGGGACACAGTACGCCATGCGCTGTGCTTTCGCGGCTTAGTTCGCCTTAATGCGAGACGCAGCACAAAGGTCCATTCGCTCGCTGATGGTGCCTCACTTCCTCCTTCATGCGTGTTGACAGCGAGATTCCGCGGTCATCGAGTGAGATGCGTTCATGTTTGCTTGTGCGCACGTGACACCATGCTTGTTCACTTAGTTCGTATGACTGTGTTTACAAGTTTATACGGCCGATAAAGCTATACTATCCTTGCTTCCTTACTATCCTTACTATCCTTACTGCTCTCCACTGATTTGCCATCGCAATGGAAGCTTCTCCTTGTGGGCGAAACTGCGACATTTTGTTTTTCTCCCTGGTCGAGACACTGGCCTTTTTCGCCGCTGACGGCGGCACAAAAATCGGTTACAATTTGTGATACAGAGTAACTCATAAAGTCACCTCGCACGGGAGCATGTTATAAAACGTTGCGCGAAATAGGAAGTCGTTGGCGCGATTTCGACACTTAAGCGGTCAGCGCAGCTGCTGCAGCAATCGTCTATGCGAAGCGACTCGTCTGGCTAGGGTGTTTTCTCATCGCTACCAACGGCCTCTGGTAAACTAATTGTATCGTCACTAATGAGCGACATAAATGTGCAGACTTTGATCGTGTTCAACAATATAGGCGCGTTATTGCGAGCTGTGGACAGATCGCAAGGGCTGTCGGCACTGGATCCGACGGCCAGCGAGCTAGCCCTATAGCGCTATACCGTTTCCCAGTGACCGGCAACTCGCCTGGCGTGCTTGTTCGCTACCGTTGGCGTCGATAAGCGGCAGAAGTGGACCAAGTTCGTGCACGCGACTGGACGCTTAGAATGGACCCCGTTGGAGAGCAGCCAGATTTGCTCGCTTCATTTCAAACGTGCCTGATATAAACAAAACCCGGCTAGCTTAGCGTAGTTCCATCTTCCACCAAGACTACGCACCCACAAGCCTCATGCTGTGCCGACTATTTAACCCGCCTTGTGTCCCGCTCCGGAATATGCTTCATTCCCAAAGTGTCCTCAAAGACAGGTTCGTACTATACTAGCAGCAGTGCGTGCGCATACTGATAGCTGTCGTTGGCCGCAATTTCCGAGTAGCTGCTTTGTAGTGTATCGAATAGGTGACCCGTAAAAGAGCGACGGATTCTGGGATGCGCCGTCTGCTCGCTGTTTCCGGTTCGAGGAAGCGCAGCCGCCGCCACCGCTTCGCCGTTGAAGCCTATTGATGCGCTTGCAGTCCGGCTTTTTCGCACACGAAGATTACCCGGTTGCAGGCGCCTAGCAAAACCATAATCGGCTGTTCAGCCATTGGCTGCTCAAATTCAATCGTTAAAGGTAAACTTATGTAACTATGGCCTTGGAGCGTCCGATGCTGAGTCAGCTGTGCACAAGCATCAGAGGCATGACTGCCACTTCCAAAACTGAACCATCAGTGAACAAAAAGAAAATTAACCTACAGTGACACTTATCAGGCGGTGATAAGTTGTTTAAAGGCCGACACGGAATGATTCCCCAAGATATTTATTTCTCTAACATTGGCTCCAAGCAATAATAACTATTTCAGTACACGCATGCACATATAGAGGCATTATGAAGCATGGTTTTACGGCGCAAATTTATACGGGACACAGCGAGGTCAGCACAATACAAACATAATACAAGGTAAATACACCTGGTAGCGAAGCTTCCATAGAAGCCCATACGTTCAAAACATGGCGGCTTATCGGCGGTTCATGGGGTTTAGCGCCATCTGTGTGAGGAGGGAACACTTCAAGGAGGAAGAAAAAATAATTTGACGTCATATCTGTTAAAACAGAAATGACGTCATTTTGTTTTCATAGGCACGTAATTTGCTTTCGGAAGCTTGCCATTACAGCTGTATATTTAAATGCCCCGCCATTCGACTTGATGGGCGTTCCGAGCTTTCAGCGCGGAAAGCGATGCAGGAAAAGGTCAGCCGTACGGGTGTCGAAATCGCATCCCTGCACAGAACATGCTTTCTTTGGATCGAGGCCGACGAACGCTTTGGGCGTAGATTGCGTGGAGTGCTCGTCCTTTCGTCGGACGCCAAGCCCGTCAGCCAGCGCTGTCGCACGAAAACAACTAAAGTCAACAAGTATGTGATGGTAGCAACTCACCACTTTTGACTGCACAGGTTAAGAAACAATAAAACTACCCGCGTCACCTAATTCAGACAAACATCGACATGCAAAACAACACAACATGTGAGGGGGGCGTATTGTAACAGGTGAAGTTTACGAGCGCGCCTTTCCACGCACTCCAAGAGCTGCATTGCATTGCAAGTGATAGCGGCGTCAACGCCCGCCGCTATCGATGGGCGCTCTCACGGTGGGTGCTGAAAAAAGGTAGAATTGATAATGATCAAGTAAAATAGAGTAGTATCTTCTTTTCTCGCCATGCGTATATAAAATGGATTAGGAATTTTAATTTCGTTGAATGAATCTAACGGCGTCTCGCGTTAATTTAAAAAAAACGCTTTTTTTTCTTTCCCAGTGTTTATTCCCTCCAAACATAGTCGCGCTTCAATCGCTGCTCCCATAACCACCCTTGCTGATATCGGTGACAATTGGTTCTGAACCGCTTTTCGCCCGAAGCTTCGCGACCTATGTGGATCGACCTTGCATAATACTCGTAACCAACTAGCCCACCTTAGTTTCTTGAACACAGACAGAGGTAATGCGCAGCCGCAATATGTCGGCGATACGGCCATTTCGCCATCTTGTTGACAAAAAGCGATAACTTCTAACTACGTACAACTTCAAATGAACCTCGAGTTTTGACCAAGAAATGCCGTTGACAGCGCGCAGTTTTCAAACATTTTCAGCACTTCATTTTCTAATTACGCTAGCTGCGCCGTTACTGACGATACCCGTGGCAGCGACGATCACAGGGCAGTATTTACCAGGCTGCTGTAGCCATTGCTATAGCACCCTATTTTCTAAGTAATGCTTCTGTACGCTTGATAAAATGACTGACCAGCAGGCAGAGCACTCAGTGACGGTGTGTCCAAACAGTGGCAAATGTCGTAGAGCTAAACCTGGCAGAAAAAAAAGGCTGCCGAAACGAAAACCCGAGTTCGTTTATGAATAAAAGCGTATCCTTGTCTTTATTGGCTCGTCATCGTGGCGCCCAGAGTGAACTGAAACCTAGAAATCAGCTGCATGAATAGTACGACATTGCTGGTCGACAAAGCGGACGGAAAGCTTCGCACGACTGACAGTTGAAAGCGCGTAGAAAAACAAGTGCGCCGGGCATGACGCCAATGCCGCCACGTCGTCCGTCGAACCGGAAGCTGGTAGCAGACGGCGCGCCCCACAATTCCCTGCGATTTCTCATTTTACGGGTCACCTATTGAAAGCGGTTGCGTCACGGCGGCGACTACCGCCTGCAGGAAACGAGGACGACGACATCGCAAAGCACGCGCAGGCGTAGTAGACAAACTAGCAACACAAAGCTCGCGCGCTGGCGTGCGCGTCAGCGCGCACGTCACAGTTTTGTGCGCTCACGTGTCCAGCTATGCTTAGAAACCTAGTGTCCCCTCTCATTGCTCTCGGAAACCGGAACTTGGACTAGTCGCTACAAACAAGACTCAAATGAACTGTTGCGCTTTGAAGCAAATGAGGTTTCGTGCGTGATTACTGGGGCATTAGCTGCTTATTACAGCTGAAAAAAAAACAAGATCGAAAGTTAGTGTCAGTTCTTCTTTAATGAATGCTATGGAACATCTGAATGTTACCATCTTGAAATGGAGCGCAACGGGACGGCACAACAAAGAGGAAGACGAACACAGGCGCCTGTGTTCGTCTTGCTCTTTGTTGTGCCGTCCCGTTGCGCGCTATTTCAAGATGGTTCATATGTCAAACTACCAACTAGCCCAACATTGAACTCTTTTAATCTGAATGGTAGAGCGCTGAGTGCTTGGAAAACGACGTTAGCAACAAGTTATACCATCGAATGAAGTATATTTTTTGTGAGGAAGAGGAACGAGATTCATTAGCCAGCTTTTGTGTCATTAAAAGTATTGGCACAAACTATACTGACTGTTGTTCTCAGCACTGTAAAATTTATAGTAGCACAGCACGACTCCTAATTTCATTTTCGCTTCTCTCGCCGTCTTGGCCCGGTGCTGTCTGCGCACGTGCACACATTCACCGCATCTTCTCTCTCGCCTTTCTACTCCCCTTTGTCCTTCCCCCAGCGTAGGGCAGTCAACCGGACGCCTTTGTGGTTACCATCCTCTGCCTTCCCTCTTTTTTTTCTCTCACTCTCTTTCTTTACTCCATCTTGCTTTCGCCGTCTCTAATATTTCACTCAGTCGCTGAACACAAAGAACGAAGTTTGTGTACCGAAATCAGCATCTATTAAAGCACGTGGCCTGACCCACGCAACGTGTCCTGCCTGGTTTAAAGCAGGTGACCTGCCTTTTAGAAACGTAGCATATCTCTCCTTAAGTAATATTGAAGCTGCACTATTTTAGCTGTTGTTGCATTTATGAGATCGCTTAATCACTCAATAATTCATTACGTAATCACTGAGCCTATTCAAACAGGAAAGAAAAAAAAACACGAAAAAAAAACACAAAAGAAACATCAGAGTCGTAAGAGAATATATATTGACCATCATTGTTCGTCCAATTCGGAGAATGAGGGACACCGAAAAAAAAGGGAGAGTAAGTCTCTAGGCCACAAACATAAAACGAGTCTACGTTCACAGCCTCTGAGATATGCGTATTTACGAGGTACCCGCTCGGACGATAAGTGTATACGCTTTCATCGATCCCCTCTCGAGCAACAAAAGATTTATTTGCACCCACGTGGCAGCGACGACCTAGTTCTTGCTTACGCTACGTGTTCAGCAACAATAGGACTGTACGGTTGGCGCTAGGCTACGCAAGAAAAAAAGCAGAGGGGCGAGTGTGGAAGGGAGGAGTGAATGTTTAATAGCATTGGAGACCTTTTTGCGCAATGACAACAGTAGGCGGGGCACAGAGTGACGGCAGGACACAAAAACAAAAGAAAAACAACACTTTCAAGAAAAGAGGGGAAGACGAAGCAAAATCACACTAAAAGGACTAAAAGGGGCCGTGTTGCGAACGAAAGAAAATCCAGCTGAGCCGCAATAAATCTTCGTGGGCTTTTGCAACGATCGATGCGCATATTCTTTAATTTGCTTGTTTTTAGTAACGATCGGCTGCGTTGAAATGTCTTTGGTGTTAGGCTCCCAGCGCTAAAGCACTTCTTAGGCACCGCAGCCGGGATAGAACGTATTTGTGACCAAGCATTTGTAAAAAATCTGAGAAAGAGTGCGTCACATGTTGTTGATAATGCGGACAGAGCTGCATACTTGACATATGTTTGTTTGTTTGTTTGTTTAGGTGAAAAGAACGCAAGAAATATGGGGCAAAGAAATGTTGGTATTGTTCCGGTTACTGGAAGGTAAAATGTTACCGACGGCAGCTAGAAATTACATACGAGATTTTAGCCTGCCTTCCACTTGTGCTAAGACGTCCAAATAATACGGGCTTGCACGTTGCGCTTAATGGGTGCGTGACGCCACCGTGTCGTATTTCATTTTCGGTTACCTCCACGTTAGAGATAATCAACATGCATCGCCGTGCCTACGATTGTGTCGCAGCCATGGCTACGGCATGCTTGAGGCACACTTAACATGTCATGTAACGCATGCGCTAACATACTGGGTCATATAAGCACATCTGAAGGCAGAGATACTACTTTACAATACAATTAAAAACTTCAGGCCGCATTTTAAGGCTTAGGCAGACACTGGAGAAACCGCGTGAATATATTGTACTGTATGAGTTTGTTGAATTTACTTCTGGGGTTTTATGGGCCAGAACCACGATCTGATTATAAGACACGACGTAGTGGTGGACTCCGGATTATTTTGACCACATGCGGACCCTTAACGTGTGCCTAAATGGAAGTACATGAGTGTTTTTTTAACTTCGCCGCCATCAAAACGCTGCCGCAGAGGCCGGAAATTGTGCGCGCGATACCAACGCAACTATATACGCCACCGCGGCGGATGTATCACCCTGTACAACGGGCTTTATTTCGAGTAATCAGCGTGTATCGATCCATCTATTCGTAACCGGATGCGTCTCAATAGAAGTAGGAGCTGTATGTCGGGCCACTTTCTCATTCTCCTCAATATTTCAGTTATATTCAGGATTTAACACCCTCGAGCTCCACAGTGGACCATATGAGGAACGCCGTAACGAAGCAATTCGAAGTAATTTTGATCACTCGGAACTCATTAAGCTGCGCCCAAGTTTTGTAGTTTTTAAGTATTTCTCCTGCACGAAAGACCAAGCCAGCATTAAGCCAATGCATTTTGTCTCAACTTTTAAGGGCGTATCTTTGGAAACTGGTGTTAAGCAAATGATTTCAGCTAAATGAATGTTTCTCAATTGCTGCTCGATCTCAATGCCACAGAAAGAACATATGTGCTCTAAAGTGATCATTTACAATGTTAATTAGGGAAATTATGGAAAGCTAACAAAGCTAACAGCACTGTGCGATTGGTCTGGCATATAGTGTCCGCCTCTCCGAGTAATCCAGCCGATGCGATAGAGTTTCGTTATATACTGCGGAAAAGTTTTATAAAGTCATGTTCCCTTAAAATAGGTTACTCGGCCTATAAGCAGAGCTGTAACTGAAGGACAAGCGAACAAATGTGATTTCGGCTAGCAGTTCCTCTAAGAAGGTGAGTGTTTACTACTCCCATGTAATCTAGAAGGCATTCCAAGTAGTACGCATAAGAAAACGTGACTAGAACATGAGGACATGACAATACTCCCTGCACCTAGCGTCTTTTAATACATGATTTGTTTCGGCGATATTGGGGAGAAAGAATGAACGAGCGGCAATACTTGCTTTGGAAGGAGTACAGTTCCAGCGAATCAATATTTCGCTTGATTGACAGCGCCCAACTAATCGTCTTTGCTACGCTTTATTCGACGAAAAATTAACCGCGGCAAACGTGAAGCAAAGCCTACAGTCGCGCCTTTGATAAGCTGGCCAGAGTTACCAGTCATGGATTGTTCAGCAAAACCATAACTGATATAAATAATTTCTACACTAGTTCATTTGTACGCAAGTAAAATATTGTTGTTATACTTTTTGTACCAATGCACTCTACGTGGCAACAAATAAGCTTGCACAAATTGTTCGAATTTGCCTTGATTTGAAATCATAAAAGAAAAAAAATTCGGTCGTTTTACGTGGCAGGACTACGATATGATTATGAGGCACGCCGTAGTGGGGGACTCCGGATTAATTTCGAACACCTGGGGTTCTTTACCGTGCACCCAATGCATGGTACACAGGCGTTCTTTGCATTTCGCCCCCATCGAAATGCGGCCGCCACGGTTGAGATTAGATTCCTCGCCTTCAGGCTGAGCAGGACAATGTCATTGCCACTATGCCACCACGGCCAGTGTTTGAAATGGTGTTTCGGCTTTGTTGGGGGGCCGATGCAATAGAGGCAGTATTAGAGACGCCGTAGTGAATGGCTCCCAAATTACGACCTGTGATTGCATAACGTGTATCTGAACCAGGTTCCACAACAGTTCTTGCAATATGTTCCCCACCGGGACGTGGTTCCGGAGTCAAACCCGCCACGTCGCGCTCACCATTAAGGCCATCGGGGTGTGTAATAAAAAAAAGAACGATCAATTCTTATCGTCACGTTGCGCGTCTGTGATTAGTGAACGTCGCTTTAACGGAAATTTCAATCATGTATCTCGGAAAAGTAGCGAAATGATTTCATCACGCCGCCGAGCTATCCCCGTTATGATAAGATAATGTCAGCGCGCCCCCGGTTTGGACCAGCATCCGCTTGAAGACGACACACACCTGGCGCGCGTCGTTCTCCGCTCTCAAGACGCAGATATAGCAACATATAGTTCAGCGAGCGCACGCCGTAGTTCCGCTACGCCAGTCGAAAGTGGACGTTCTCGAGTCTAGCGTCAAGCCAGCGCACTTGGCGGCGTTCGGCGCACTTGGACGTGGCCAGCGCGGGGATAGAACTTGTATTATCTCACGCCGGAATCGCCAGACCAGAGTGCACCGCGAGCTGTCTTGGCTGGCCGATAGCATGCTGGCTTGCCAGTTCAGGTGCGCTGAAGAGATTGGGCTGAGTTTGCGCCTTCGGAAAACGAAAAAAGCGCTCGTTCACCGCGCCCTTCTGCGCTTGCGCTGCCGCCCCAGCTGGTCATCGCGCTGCTGCGGGCCACGTTTAACGCGCCGTACCACGGCTATGTCAGCTGGTATACCCCCCAGGTAAACGGGAATTGCGTCACAAGCACCAATGTCTCCCCTGGTGCTCGGCTGTGCTTCTGAGGAAAAAAAATCAAGCCAGCTGTTATGGCAACGGTTTTGCTGATGCGCAAGGGGGCGATGGCCACCCCGCTTGTCTGCAATGCGTTCGACGAGTGTGCGATTTTCTCGCCAGAGGAAACTAGCACGAGTTCCGTTTGCTGCTACCGAGTCTCCATTATTCTAACAGCTGCCATTTTCAGCCTTCTTTTTTTTTGGAATGACCATTTCCTTTTGCGTGTGTGGCTCATGCATTCAATAAACGCCAGCTGCGTATCCGTGTTCGCTAAAATTTTAACCTATTCCGTTATGATATGTGAGCCAGCATGTCATAGCGCGAGGCTACTGCGTTTCGGCAGGGGAATAACAGGCAGTGAAATGTGCCTTATTTTGCAATTTTGTTTGCAATTTTTGTACAGCAAGGTATACAATACACAAGAGAATATTGCAGACCTGAATATCTCGCATCTACAGTACAAACTGCACATTCTATAGCTTCTTACAATTTTTTATACATAAAGCTTCTTACAATCTTTGAATAGCAAAAGTCATGTTTTTTTTTTTTTTACTACGCATGAGACAATCATACCAACGCAAATCGTTTGTCGCAGCAGGTATCTGAATACTCAAGGGAAAAAAGAATAATTAAGCGAGACTAGTTGAAAGACTGAAGACAGCACATTTCGCATACCAAAGCACAGACGAGGTGGAGTTACCCGTGCTGGAGGTATGGTATGGAACAAAATGGAAGCAATAAGTTTTATGCTTACACACAACGCAACCTGCAGGAACAAATTTCAGCACTCTTTCTCAAAACAGTGCTTAAAATTCATGCGCGTCAACTCTTAATAGATTTTGTTGCGAGATTTATGCTAAAAATATGGCACAAACATTTTACAATCCAAGTTCTTATTTTAATTGCTACTATATTGAAGTAACAGGATTGGTAATGCTGCTTTCTCAACAGCCGTCTGAAAACACTGATCAGTTTCCTACAGCTAAATTATCTTGATCCCTTAATTTATTATCCATGAACTTGTCAATAAGGCACTGACTGATTACTTTGCTTAACCTTTTTGTATACTCCTTGTCTTCCTAATTCTGCAGAATGCCTATTACTGGAAGACGATCTTACAAAAATTGTAAGCCACTGATCAGCGGGCTAAACACATTTCCTGCTCTAGAAGTGCTTGTGTTGCACAGGGGGAGCAATACTTTGCGGGAACACCGGAGCGCGTGGCTCGCTAAGCGCCGACGTAAGCACCGTCGTACGCACTGCGCGCCAGCGCGACTTGACACGAAGGCAAATTCGCTCGTTCTGAACAAAATCTGCTCGTCTGCTTAATTCTCCGTTAACAACCGCAAACATCGCACATCGCAGATGAATATTCGATAAACAGACATATTAGCGTTTTTTTTTTGCGGCACACATTTTGCTGTGCAACGTAAGATGCACCCGGCGCCGTAGCAGCCAACGCGAAGAAAACAGTGCTTCCAGTGCTTTCTGCACTGGTGCTGCACTCCTTCAATTGGTTTCCGCACCTTGTGAAGTTCTCGGCGACTTGCAATGTCTAACCAAGAACAGCTAGGCAAGCCCAATGTTCTCTAACTTAACCCCCTCGACTGTGCAGCAAACATTCAAGCATCTACAGCAAAGATAAGCTAGCAGTTTTGTTTCCATGATGCGAACAGCAGTCGCCGAGATATAACGAAACGAAATTTCTGTCGTCGGGTCAGCTAGTACCTGCTGGTTTCAGGAGGTGCTGTCGATAGGTAGCTTCAGGGTAAAAAAAAATCAAATCATGGCATTTTACATGCCAAAACCACGATCTGATTATGAGGCACGCCGTAGTGGGGGACTTCGGAAAATTTCGACCACCTGGGGCTCTGTAACGTGCACCTAAATCTAAGTACATGGGTGTTTTCGCATTTCGCTCGCATCGAAAAGCGCCCGCTGTGGCCGGGATTCGATCCCACGACCTCGTGCTTAGCAGCCTGACACCATTGCCACTAAGCAACCACGGCGGGTCAGCTTCAGGGCATTTACACACCACAGAGAAATGCACCGCGTACGGAAAACCCTTCATTTGGTCCCATAGCCGTTTCGATAAGGTTAGTCGCTATTCGCTACATAACTGCATAAAAAAACGTACTTACCTTTCGTTCTCTTGGAAGCGGAAAAAAGGGGCCCTGCTGTCCCTTCCCGTGTTAGCCCACCACAGAGCCACGCAGAACGTCTTGTGGCCTTTCTTCTGTTTTTCATACATCGCTGGAGCACTGGCCGATACAGAAACAAAAATGTTGCAGCGCACAGCTGAAGGTAAAGGCGTGCACGTGTGCAGAGGTGCAGACAGCGGCAGGAGCAGACGAACGGAATGGCAGCCGAAGCGATAAGACCGAAAGTGCCGCCCGTTGCCGCAACAAGTGAAGCCACTAAATAAAGGTATAGCATGGCAAAAAAGAAAATAGCCAAAAACACATTTTTATTTTTTACGCATAATTGCATCACTTTACTTTATTGATATGTAGGGTTGAAAAGATAGAGCCACATATGCAAAAGTTACTGAATTTTTCTTTAGCTACCAGTGTCATGGCGACACTTAACTGTCAATACCTAGAGTGTACAACAATATCGAAACTAGCCTCACTGTGCACCCCCTGGCCGTACAACACAGGGCGCTAATATTCAGCAATACTGGCGTCGCCAGCGTGACGTATCACACTTCGCCGGCCGCTGCCTGGCACGCTGGAAACGCTGGACTGTATCCGTGCCTTCCACCGGACGTAGCCTTTTATATGACATGGCTTGGTTATGATATGGCGAAAGCAGTTTTCGTGTTCTTCTTCGTATGTTCAAGCGAAGGGAAAGTAAAAGGAGCGAACTGCTTTAAAAGAGACACCGAACTCCCGGATTGGCCGCCTAATGTCACGCAGCCGGCTATTGTAACCGCCTCAGGGCTCGCGCATATCTTTTTCTCTTGACACAAACCAGCACGCGCTGCCGGCCGTTGTCATCTACGTTTCGAAGACCCCGGGGATTTAAAGGCGGCTTGCTTTTAGCGCCCCCTGTTTCGTGCAAAAGCCTTCCCAGTTGTATTTTGATTGTTCGCGCTTTACTTCTAACAGGTGGATATAAGAAAAAAAAGTACAAGTGTAGTAAGCAGTGCCTGCATTGGCACGTGGCTGAGGTACACGTCCTCCGACAGCCGTAAGGTGACTTAATGAGGGCCCGTCTCAGAAAAGAATGCGAGGGCTTAATTGGCGCTTAACGGCGGTGGTAAAAGCACACGTACAGGGATGTGAGCAAAGAAGAGCCATGAAGTTTGTGAAGGCTCACAATGTCATGTGTCCAATCAGAAGAGCTCGGACCGAATAGGAAGTGGGAAAATTCGTACCATTGCAAGTGCACGCAAAGCGTGGGCACGATGACACGTGGAAGCATCTGGGGAAAAAGAAAGAGATTACTTGATACTCTTTCCCCCTACCCTCGGGATCGCGAGAACGGCAAAGAAATACCATTCCATAAATAGATTAGGCGGGTATCTTCCCTTTGGATGCGTGCGCGCGTTTGCGTAAGTGATTAGTTAATTAGGCGGAAATAAACAACCGAAGGCAGTTAAAAGAAATAAATGCAAAGAATCATTTCCATCACCCTTGTTCAAGTGGTTTTCAGAGTCGCATGAATTTCACGAATCGCATGCCTTGCTTCAGAACATTCGATCGCAGTTTGGAGCCTAGCGACGCAAACCATGTGCTGTTGTCCCTCCTTTTATTATAAGTGTGCGTTGAACCTCTCGCGCGTAACACTGCAGTGCGTTGAACCCTTCAGTCGTTGTGCGCTGCAATTTCGCTGTTAAAAAACAAAAACAAAAAATAACAGCTTCATCGGTAAGGGGGCTCTCACTGCTGCTCGTACCAACCTCGTTTCGCCATCTTTTCGGGTTGTTTGTCCTAGAGAAACTCTAACCCGATCGCGCAGTTTCATGCTCGTTAATGCTGTTTTCGTTCCCCTTTCCGTCTGTTTTGCCCACTTCGCTGGATGTGCCATGCACTCCCCCCCCCCCCCCCCTCGCCAGTGTGTGATCATCGTCGAATCGCCGGCAAATATTCTCCTTTAGAGCCTACTCTTCTGCAAATATTTTCGCAATTAGGTGAAGCTAACTAAACTGATATAGCAGAGATGTTTATAAGCCAGCGGAAGTATCTAAGGGGTGCAGCGTGCCAGACAAATTGGGCACCGCCTTTTATGTAGGGCCTGGCGTGCTGCTTGTATTGTCTAAACAAGACTGATAAGCTGTAGCAATAGAGAGTGAGGGAGGGAAAGAGGGAGAGAGGAAAGGGCAGGTAGATTAGCGAGTTTCCGGTTTCCTACCCTGTACTGGGGTGGAGAAATTGGGGTTGCAAAGACGGCGAAGAGAAAGAGATAAAAAAAAACGAGAGAAAAAAAAACGAGCAGGAACAGGTAACAGCAAAGGCGTTCCAAGCACAGGCATTCACAAAGGCCGGTCGATCTCAAAAAGCGCAGTAGCGCTTGCACGGTCTTCTGATGCGATGCCAAGTCCCGTCGATGCTATAAAATTATTTTTTTCCGACAGAAGCTGGTCGTCCAACTGGTTGAGCGCGACGGTAAGGGATTAAAATTCTTGCTACCGTAATGAAGAAAACAATACTAGGGGAGGGACAAGTTGCGAAGGCCGTCAGGTGAGCGGTATATTGAAAGGTACGACACACATGTTTGAAGATATCTTTGTAAAACTGAAGCTTGTAGACAAATAAATGTCCCAAGTACGCCACTGTATTAACTGGGTCACTTCTTTAGTGTCGATAAAGAGATTAATAACAACTACATGACGTGTCTGACGAAAAAAAAAGTTCGGCAGGTGTTACAGTTTTGTAACACAAGAAGGCGAAAGCCTGCTGCACCTTTGGTAACACATGAAAATATACCATCGGGGTTGGACTTCTTTGTAAGACATATTGATAATGCATCAAGTTATAGAATCTGGTTTAGACTTCTTGCAAGACATAACGAGCCGTAATGGGAAGTACACGTGTTACACTAAGGCGAGCTCCTGAACGCAATGTATGAACGCTTCACGTAGTACCTAAAGTGCAGCATATTAGTGCACGCACTAGGCCACACCTTTGGTCAGCGAGATTGCTACGACAGGACGAGTGCAGTCACGCACGCACTAGGCACACCTTTAGTAAACCAGAAGCGTGGAGCAGCCTTGGCTTCAGGGAAGCGTTCTCGTCTTGCACCCCGGAGGCCCAGGTTCGATTCCCACCCAGACCGAAATGTACCAAAAAGCCACTGATTTACTTCGTTTACAGGAACATCTCTGAGAAATGTGACGTCAACCCGAACATTTCTTGCGGCGTCGGCAACGTTTCGTCACGGCGGAGTTTAGCCACGGGTGCCGCCAACATACACCTAAGGCTTTCGTCTTAAAAAATTGTTGTGGAACGCATCTCACGATGACTGTAGACTGTAATGCGAAGACACCGTGAACTCAACCGTAAGCTGAAAGCTTCTGAGTTTGGCGCCTCGTAGGCACCAAAATCTGAAGTTTCAAAGTCTATGTCAACAAGTTTGAACTACGTGTCACCGTGACGTTCGGTAGGCTTCCCAGTGCTAGGCATTAAAGAAGGACTGGGAGCACCTCGAAAGGGATCGAAGGCGACCTTCGATTGGCAACAACTGCGCTTCTGCCGAATGTATTGAAGTACTTTTTGCTGCAAAGTACTGCTGAAATATAGTGTGTGTAGCCTCATATCTATTTCTCAACTTCTAATAAAAGTGCCGCAAGAAGCCTTTAAGCACTTTATGCCGCTTTTCTCACAGTGGAAAATTGCAATTCTGGAGCATTAGCCAAGGATGGGCCGATAGGCCCAAGAATGGGGTAGCCCAAATGTAAGAAATGTAACTAAGTGAAAGCCATTGATGAACGTGCTCGATTCAATTAACAGGTCTGCGTGCTTTAGGGATACCTAGAAAGCCGACACTGTTATGCGCAAATTTTATGTCGCGATTTATGAATAGTTTACGTAAAAGAGGTGTTCACTGGCACTAGTGTTTCTGTGAAAACTTCGTGGTATACGTATATGCCGAAGGATCCGGAGGTCCATGCGAGAATGTTCTAGCAGATATTACCCGAAATAAAAAAAAGGTGGGTCGCTTGTATATCATGCGATATATATGACAGTGCAAATAATATATGAACAGCTTTTGTGTGAGGGAAAAAGAGAGGGAATAGAAAACGTTAATTGATTTTCGTGTTCCTTTACATGTGTTGGCAGGATAGAGCTATGATCATGCGTTAGCGCTCTCACGCTCCTCCGGTGCGTAAACTTAGGCAAGTAATACGCGACGCCATTTTTGGAAATTTTTGTTGTTTTTATTGCAATAGCAGTTATAGGCACACTCCAGGCGAATTTCCGCCATCGCCGTCGGCGTCGAAGTGATGTTCCGTATAAAGTCCAAGTGCGATAACACCGTGCCGGCTCGCCGTACGCTGGTGCTAGTGAAAACGTCTGAGGGTGAGCCAAGGATGGGGGCTTAGTCTCTCGTACGCAAGGGAGGAAGGCCGACAGGAAGCGCGCCGTCTTCCACCGCGCGCAAGGCACCGGGACTTGGGGGGGGGAGGGGGGCAGGGGGCGTCTTACTCTGGCAGCGGCAGCGCGTAACGCGGCAGAGCGTGGGCGCGCGGGCCTTGCCTTGTGAGCGATTTGCGATGAGTACAGAGTTTACGTGCGGCGAGGGCGGATAGCTTCGTATATGTGCTGTGTTCTCGCCTCTTAGTTCTCGTTGAAGTAAGAGGCAGCATGAAGACCGATTCGCTTGCTACTGCTCCCACTCTTCCTCACGCCAGCGTTTTGACAACGGGTGTCCGCGCTCATCGACTGAGATGTGTTTATGTTTGCTTGTGCGTGCGGGACACTATTCCTGTTAATTTAATTAGTAAGAGAATTTTGAAGAGCTTATACGGACGATAAAAATATTATCCATACTTGGTATAGCTGCCTACTAATTAGCTATCGCAATTGATGCTTCACCTTTTTGGGTGAAACGGCGACTTTTTTTTTACTTATTACTTGATGTCTCCACACAGTCTCAAATGTGTATAGGTCGACGCGTTTCTTCTGCTGCGTGTATATTCGCGTAAACGCAAAGATGAGTGGATACAGGGAGACAGTGTGATTTCCAAGCGTGCATTTTTACTACCCATGACTGAGGAGACCGAGAAGAATATTTGAGGAAATGTTGTGTTTTTCACCAGAAAAACAATCATGGCGTTGGCAGTTGGGTGATTGCTGCGTACGTAATAAGGAGTGCGCTAATTTATCCGCCGAAAAGTGACCACGGTGGCTCAACAGGAGCCGATGATAGCATCACCGATAGGTGTGCATAGAAGGATAGCGCCAGATAAGAGTAAAACTTGGAATTTTACAGACGTGTGATATCTGATTATTCAGTCCCGCCATTTTGTTACCCCATCGGCAGTTGACCACTGAGTATACGAAAGGCATTATTTGAGTCAGCTTTATTGATAACGATATTTCTGCCGCAACAGAGAGCACTGCACAATTGTCAAGTCTGTTTCAGTTTGTGTTTAGGTGGGCTTTTTTACAGCGTATTTTCAACTAAAATCTGCATTTTGTTCTCTTTTCCTTCGCAGTTGACGCAAAGCAGCTACGAAAATGGTAAGTGCAACCTTCTGTATCCTCTTTGCTACACATCCACGTACGCCGTTTAACTACTTCGTGAGCAGATGGAGCAAAAAGCAGCGAAATCTATCTATGCGATAGTTTGCAAGTCGTGTCTTACACCGGTGGCGAATTTCTGAGCTCCAGTTTGATGTTGACAATTTGATGCCTGAACTATGAAGAAAGGAAGGTATTTAAGTATCCAGTGTGCAAATTAGAGAATGCGTAGTCATTATGCTTTGAAGCAAGCTTTCGGTCTAACCAAACACGAGCAGTTATCTTTTACCTTTAAAAAAACTGCGATGTCGTTGTTTAGCTGTACTTGAGCAGTTGAATTGTTGCATTCCAGCGGAACAACGCAACAACCCCTTGAGAAGATCAGCTGCAGAAAAACTTAGGCCATTGCAGTGAGAGAACAAAAATGCTTCTTTGTCGAAGCAATTTTTTGAGGCTCTAGTTTGCTAGATATTGTTGATAAGAAAAAGAAGCGTACGTCCTTTACAGGAGGCGCACTACGCACGTGGTTACACATCGAAGCTCTCCACTACTTTGTTTTCTGAGAAATGCTGTGGCCTCATTCCGCAAAAAGAAAAGAAACAAGGAGGCGGTCTGTGTTCTCCTGGCTTCTCTTCTTGACGGAAATGGCAATCGCGAAATTAGGCACAACGGTTTTGTCCGCAAGAGGAAGTTGCAAAATACACTTGCCGAAACTGACGCATTGCAAGCTTCTTTCTTTCAGTGACGGCAGGAAAGGTGAGTGTTGTTATAGGTCACTCGCTTCACCGCCCCCCCCCCCCCGTTTTTTTTTACACGGAGAGGAAAAACATTACAGATATTTGCCTTCAGTATGCAAGACTCTCCTCTTGAGATAGTAGCTTATTCAGCAGGACCACCTTATGACGCCAGGTTAAGGGTCTGCCCGCTTACTTGAAGCATGAGCGAAGTTCGTGTTTCATGTAGTGCGATTGGAAAAACATTGTATGGATTTTATGATATTCTTGGAATATAACCTTTTTTCATTTAATAGATAACTGCTAGACATGAACGTGAGTACTCTGGTTCGTTGATATGTATATGCTCCGGGAAAGCCACATGAAAGACTGCGTGGTTTAGAAAGCCATTCCTCCAACGCTCTGTGAAAGAGAAATAGAGGATTATCTATCCGTCGCAACAATAAAGAAAAGCAGTATTGTCGGGCATATCGGTATATCGAACACATGGTGACAGTGCAGAAAATGCTTTGTTTTACAAGGAACTACAAAACTGGGCTTCACGTTTTCATTCGCTAAAGCGCGCCCCTTAACTGCTTCTGAAAGTGTTTTTTTTTAACAACGGAGCTGTTTAAGGTCCAGGTTGAACCCTACAAAGCGGTGGTGTTCGCAGTTTCGAGCGAAGTGGAGAGAGTGTGAAATAAAGAGAGGAGGTGCTCAAAGAGACAGACAGACAGCGAGCGAGAGAAATAACGAAATTAAAAAAAGCATAATAAAACTTCTTTGCGAAGTGAGATTAGAACCCTTATAAACACGGTCTGAAGGCGAGCGACATAAACACTAGGCTATACAGCCATTTTTTTAACATGATATTTATTACAATGAATGAAATGTTGTATTTACAGGAACTATTTACAATAATATGAGTACCAGGTGGACATAACTAATCAAACGTCAACGAGCAGTCCATATCAAGATAACGTGACACACAGCAACACCGTCCTTCACAACAAAAACTTGTAAGGGGAAGTTAAACACCTAATCAAATGTGGATACCAAGCCGGCTGACATTCTTCTTGGTCGTAAATGTCCTTAGTGTATGATCATCTGAACGAAATATGATCTCGAGGAAATTGTTTTTTCTGCATTTCGGTCTTGCATACGAGATTTCCATAGGCTATGGAGGCCTATGAGTAAAAACATATCGAATGGAACATCTTCATACGGTGCAACAAGATATCGGATACTGTGAGAATTTAGATCAAAATATTTTTGCAAATGTCTATGGATAACATCCCAAAATAAAATGGCATCTTTACAAACAATAAAATAGTGTTCAATGGTTTCAGGCACGTCACATAGGCGACAGTTAACAGACGAAACGAAAATATTCTTTTTATGCAGCCATGTTTTAACGGGCAATGTTTCAGTGTGTAATTTAAAGGGAAACTGAGACATCCACCCAAATGTAGCAATTTGCTACAATGGAAACCCAACCGGGTTCCATATGAAGATAACGTGACACACAGCAACACCGTCCTTCACAGCAAATTTCCGCTGAACTATTACGTCAGTGTGAAATTTTTAAAAAAGTTTTTGTAGAAGGGGCAACTGGCATTTTGCGCACTCTCGCAAGCACATCATGTCCAGGTAATGTGATGTATACGGATCGATAAAACGGTGGAGGGAACAACATCGATATTAAATCTTTGTAAAGATTTTTTCGTGACACAGTAAACAAATAATCTTTAGAAAGTTGAACAGTCAGAAAAGAAATAGAGAAATAAACCTCACGCATAAACCCCCATAAAAAAGGTCTAGAAATTAAATCTGAGTACACCACCAATTCTGGCAGGATATGAACCAGGTTAACCTGTAAGAAGGCCCGTAATGCCGGATGAGAGCTATCCCGAAAAAAGAAAAAAGCGCGAGCGTAACTGTCGCACATATAAATGCGCAAAGCCTAACCCTCCCGCACTCACTGGTCGAAAAATGTTGTCGCGTCTCATAGGTTCGAAACTTGAAAACCATATAAACGGTGAAAAAATCCTATGAAAACGTTGAATGTAAAGCCTTGCGCAATGAAGAACCTGAAAGACATTGAAAGCTTTAGTTGCCAAAAACATGTTGCAGGCTTCTACTCTTCCAAATAGTGGTAGATGGTGCGGGACAAAGGTATTTGTGTAGCGTTGGAGGGCTGGAACACGCTCTCTCCAGTAGTGTGCACTGAACTTGTAGGCATGCAGTGGAACTCCTAGATATTTAGGCGGCACACAGGACCACTCAATGCCAGCATAATGTGATGGTGTCATGGCCCAATATCCAAACCATAGCCCTGAGCTCTTAGTGTTATTCATCCGCGCACCGGAAACAGAACCACTCTTCTATGATAGAAAGAGTTTTATCGATGCTGGGCTTGTCTTTGCAGATAAATGCATTATCATCAGCGTATGCTAAAACTTTTATCTCATTACCAAAAACAATAAAACCACTAACACTGCTGCAGTTCAAAATGCTCAGAGTGGTTCTAAGTAAAGGGCAAAGAGGAGCGGGGACATAGGGCATCCTTGTTTCACTGAAGAACGGATGTGGACGGGATTACAGAGGCTACCATTGACAACAAAGCGGGTTTTACAATGACTATAACAAAGTCGAACGCCATTAAGCACTGTGGATCCTACATTGGCGTGTTCTAGAAGAGAAAATAAAAACGAATGCCGGACCCGATCAAGTGCCTTTGCGAGGTCAACCTGGAGCATTGCAAGTTGATCATAAGAAGTCGAACAGCACTCAAGAACTGTGCGAGCGACGTGTATGTTAGTTTGGATGGAACGGCCTTTGATACCACATGTTTGATGATGGCCAATAAGAATTGAAACCGCTACCTGCAACCGATTGGACAAAATTTTAGCAAAAATTTTGTAGTCCACGTTTGACAATGTAATCGGTCTATAACCATCAACAGAACGTAATTTTTCTCTGTCAGTACTTTTAGGTATTAACACTGTGTGGCTTTTTGTGAAAGAGTGTGGTAATTCTTCTAGTTCAAAACTTGTTAAAAATGTATTCAGTAGAACAGGCGTAAGAATTGACTTAAAGGTTTCATAAAATTCACCCGAAATGCCATCGGGACCGGGAGTTTTTGACATGGGTAACTGATCAATGGCAATCTCTACCTCTTGTTTAGTAAAGGGACCACTAATGACTGAACAGTCTTCATCAGTTAGAGGAGTTATTAAAGACGCAAAGTATTGTAGAAGCTCGATGTTCTGGTATCGAGAAGCACCACTGAAGAGCACCGAATAGAAGTCTTCGAATTGAGACACAATATCACTCGTGTCAGTTACTAATGGGTCTTTCGAATACATGTCGGTAATAACTTTCGTAGAAGCGTGGCGGCATTCATCAATCAAAGCCTGACGGGTTGGCTTCTCAGAAAGCAAGGCGCGGTTATTACGTGACCGAACACGGGCGCCTCTGTAGCGCACTGCGTCAAACTTTTGCAAGTCACATTTCACATTTGCAATGTCTTCAGCGTACGTTCCAGGAGATTCACATTCAAGCTCATAAAGGCTATAAAGACTTTTCAACAACTTCTTCTCTTCATACTTTTTGTAAAACGACTTAATAGAACAAAGTTCAATGGCGACTGATCTGATTTCTTGCTTAAAAAGCTCCCATGCAGCGAATAGTGGCAAATCAAGAGAGAAGCACTTTTTCAGTGCTAAGCATACCTGATCAGTAAACATTTTATCACCAATTATAGATGAATTTAACTTCCAGAGTGCCCACTGAGGCCGGAAACTAGCACGAGTGTCTCCGCCTAGTCGCGTAATTACCATACAGTGGTTGGAGAACGAAATAGGGTGAATTTTGCATTGGAGACTTCTAGAAATCAACGATGTCGAAACATATATACGATCGAGTCTAGAATGTGAACTTCCTTGAGTGTACGTATATGAACAAGATATTTGCCCCGATGCTCCTATATCTATGAAGCCCGCATTTTCAGTGATACCAAATAGCACTTCACTACTTTTGTCCTTATGGGTGTTACGTAATGAACGGTCACTCACGTCGGACAGGCAGTTGAAGTCTCCTAAGAGAACAACAGTACGGTCACAATCCAATAAAGGAGCTAGATTTTCAAATAAGGCAATTCGTTTTGCGGAATCATTGAACGCATAAACGTTAACGATGCGCCATGGTACGCTACGCAACAAAATATCACAACATATCCACCGCCCTTCAGAGTCTACATTATAAGTGAATGCGGTATACGGAAGGGCCTTCCTCAAAAACAAAAAGCAACCTGCCGATCACCCAACTGCATGAGACACACAAACATTGTACTCAGACAAAAAGGGCTCTAATGCCCTTGCAGTGTCTTCATCACTTTCGATCTTTGTCTCCAGAAGGGCGACAAAGTCGAGTCGTTTGCTAGACAACAGTCGGCGTAGCTGCAACTGCTTCTGTCGGGACCGAAGCCCTCGTACATTAAGTGTTGCGGAAGATAGTTGCTGCGAGAGCGCCATGTTGCCTACACACCGTTTCTTGTCAACGCTGCGTGAGATCAGGCGCGGAAGACGAAGGAGATTCCTCTCCTCCACCAACACCACGCCTTCTAGATCTTGACCGTCGGTGCCTCTCTTTAGGCTATACAGCCATGCTTGCAAAACATGCCTTAATGGGTACCATATGATTGCGTTGTACCGACAATTGTAACAGAACTTGCTATGGGCGAGAGGAAGAGAAAATTCGAGCGAGAGAAAGAGCGCGACATAGACAGAGAAAAAGAAAGAGAGATAAACACAGATAGAGAGAAAGAGAGAGAGGTGGGATTTGAACCCGGGTACTCACGGTCCGAAGGTGAGCGTCATACCCACTACAATATACACCCACGCTTACAGAGCGTCGCTGTTTCATGAGATCACAAGCGTGGAACTGGCTGAATTTTTTTTAATAAGGCGTTATTTGGAATTTTCTCCTACCTATTGCACGACCTACTTGCCTTCTTCATCAGGGCCATGCACTTGGCTCTATGATCATGCTACATTTGCCTGTCCCAACAGGAACTTAGAATGACGCATTCGCGTGGACCAATTTGTTGGGATTTATGATAGAAACATCAGAAAAATCGTCGTGAAAAGACGATGAGCTACAATATTGCTGTAAATATTGTACACTTTCGCAAAGGTTAGTGACGGCCTTCAGTAAAGAATCACCTTTGCTACCGTTATTTGGTCGTTTAAAAATAAAACGCCTAAAGCAATCGATGACTGTAAACCAAAAGAAAAAAGCAGCGCACGGGGATTCTGTGGCATGAATGGTGGTACATATAATCTCTCTCTCTCGCTCTATGTATATATATATATATATATATATATATATATATATATATATATAACTATATATATATATATATATATATATATAACTATATATATATATATATATATATATATATATATATATATATATATATATATATATATATATTGCTGTGCATCACCAGAGAGCACTGATTCAGCTGCACGGCTTGATCAGTATCACGGCATTTTTTTTTCGCTTCTCAATCAATTACTATGCGTAGCGCTTCTTCAAAAAAGATACTCCACATAAAAAAGTAATTTCGGTAAATGTAACGCTACACCGGAATAGTATTTGAAAGCCATGCAACAGTCTAATACTGTTTCTTTGCTGGCGCACTGTGAAGCTTTTGCCAAAACCATATTTAAACGCAGCAACGAAGAATAAACTCATGAACAGTCTTCACTAAAAATGACAAGGCACTATATTATTCACGTTAGCGCGGGCCAGCGCTTCGTTCGCCTCCTTCTGATATCATGTGACTTGTGCTGTTCCTCGTTTTATTATGCAACGTGTACCAACCGGTCCAAGTTCGCACGTTACCTTTTCGAATTATCGCAACACCAAGTCAACGTTTAAATCAAATTGTTCAATAAATAATAATATCGAAGTAAAGTAAATTACCGGGATTAACATGACAAAGCAACCTACGGGCTAGCAGAGATGCGGTAGTGGCGGGCGGTGGATTAATTTCCACAGCCTCACCCGCCGTGGTTGCTCAGTGGCTATGGTGTTGGGCTGCTGAGCACGAGGTCGCGGGATCGAATCCCGGCCACGGCGGCCGCATTTCGATGGGGGCGAAATGCGAAAACACCCGTGTACTTAGATTTAGGTTCACGTCAAAGAACCCCAGGTGGTCTAAATTTCCGGAGTCCCCCACTATGGCGTGCCTCATAATCAGAACTGGTTTTGGCACGTAAAATCCCATAATTGAATTTTTAATTTCCACCGCCTCGGGTTCCTTTCATCATCATGAGCCTATGTTTATGTCCACTGCAGGACGAAGGCCTCTCCCTGTGCTCTCCAATTACCCCTGTCTTGCGCTAGCTGATTCCAACTTGCGCCTGTAAATTTCCTAACTTCATCATCCCACCTAATTTTCTGTGGTTCTCGACTGCGCTTCCCTTCTCTTGGTATGCATTCTGTAACTCTAATAGTCCACCGGTTATCCATCCTACGCATTACATGGCCTGCCCAGCTCCATTTTTTTCTCTTAATGTCAATTGGAATAGCGGCTATCCCCATTTGCTCTCTGATACACCCTCTCTTTTGTCCCTTAATGTTAGGCCTAACATTTTTCGTTCCATCGCTCTTTGCGTGGTCCCTAACTTGTTCTCGAGCTTCTTTGTTAACCTCCAAGTTTCTGCGCCATATGTTAGCACCGGTAGAATGCAATGATTGTACACTTTTTTTAACGACAGTGGTAAGCTCCTGAAACCAGCAATATATATATATATATATATATATATTATCATATCATAAGAAGCCAACAAACATTGACACCAAGAACAACATAGGGGAAAGTACTTGCACACACTAATTGAATTAAAGAAATGATAAAGTAATAGAAATCTAAACGGATGAAAAAACAACTGTCCGCAGGTGGGGAACGAACCCATGTCTTCGCATTACGCGTGCGATGCTCTCACCATTGAGCTACCGCGGAACCGTTTTCCCATCCACTTTCTGGGGTATTTATGTTTTACAAGTAGAACTAACTCTGGCAGTGTTAGCCAGCGCCACCACTCACAAGCCTAGGGGCGGATGTGGAACATCCTTTCTGCCGCAGGCGTCACGAGCGCGTGATCTTTTTGGGTGATGGCAACTGGTCAATAAACCCACATATGCTCCCTGAAGGCATCAATGTTGCCGGATTCGAGCCCTCGTTATGTTACGTGTCGTTACATAACGAGGGCTTAAAAAATTAAATTCACTTGCGTTTTGCGGCATTCCTGTACGACAGTACACAGCGTGTCGAAATTCCCCAATATTCTCGTAACTTGAATGTAATCAGAGCTTCCAAGCAAACTTAATGCGCCGCTGACAGCGACAGATTGAGTGGCCTCCATCGAGTTTATGCAGCGGCAGCTTGAGAGGTTTGACGATATATTTGCGAAACAAAGGTGTAGACGAAGAAAAAAGGAAAATTTTCAGTGCGTGAGAAACAAGGGATATCAACTTGCCATGCAAGATATTTACATTCGGCTGGGAAAAACGCCATGTGGTAGCAGAGTGTAGGCTGTACAGCGGGAAAATGCCAGAACCTGATTGCGCAGCCAGCGCACGGCTGATAGGAAAGAACGAGGAGAAAGAAATATGAAACTTGGGCGCACGTGCTGTGAGCGCGGCGAAGTACAAATAAGAAAAGTCCGTGCCCCCAGTTGAAGTTTCAAATTTTCACTGCTCGTTCTGGCTGCCTTAGACGTAAACACTCGCTCATTTTGAATTTATTTTTCGCATTTCGTTTCGCTCTGACGCTCGGAAGCAGGGCGACGGCTTTTTTGGAGCGTTGTGCTCACAAGAGAGTTCCGATGTTTGGCAAGTTCGAAGTCAGGCGGCTCGTTGCCAGAACTTTTGTAGCTTTATCTGCCTATACGTGACGGAGCCAGTGGAATGCGGTATGCAGCAGTCCTTTAATGGCTGACTTGACGACGGCAGTAACTACAACAGTCGCAAACAGATGACTAGCAAGCGTGTGCCCTTAGGTGGTTCACTTCTACGCATTCCTGAACAAGGAGTCAATAATACAGCCCGCATGCCCAGCACTGTTTCTGAAAAAAAAGTGTCACTACAAAGGGACGGTGCATTCGCGTTCTGGTAACCCCGCGAATATGTGCGCGATTTAAGAAGGCAAGCCATGAACAAATAAAATAAAGAATATTCAAATTTAAAAACAAAACTGCACAAACGGCCTCATGCGTTTTAACCACATCAACAACGTACGTTGTTGAACTAGTGTGTTCATACTTAGCTATTGAAATCGCGCGAGTGGATTGAGGGATTTACTTATTGTGGCATTAGAGAATGGTGTCGACAAACATGTCAATGGCTTCTCCGTGACGTTCAAATGTTGTATACATGAAAGTATATCGTGTGAGGGTAAGTAAATCTTTACGCGCAGTTAGAGCCAACGCGAAGTTTAAGCAGACAAGACGAGAGCGCCTGTCCTGTCCACTTGGCCGTATATTTCCCTCGGAACGCGTAATCTGAACGTTTGTGCCTTTAACTATCGTGATGCGTATCTGAAAAGAAGCTAACGTAACGCGGCAGACCTCTAGCGTTCTGCACTTGACCAACGTTGATTCTGCTGTACTTATTTATTTTATTTAGTTATTGATTTGGTTATTTCGTTTTTTGGTATTTTAGTTTATTTGGTTATTTCTGAGAAGCCGGCCAACAATATGTTGCCGGCTTCTCTAACACAGCAAGTTTGTTAAATGAATAATGAATCATAACTGGTGAAGTGAAACATACCAGCTATTTCGCAGTTCGCCACCATACGCGGGGTCGTCAGTTGCGATTAAAGATAAGTTATTAAAGTAATTTTTCTTTTCCTGTGTAGATCGCAGCCTGTGTCACTTATCATGGCGAGTATTATGGCTATATATGGTCTGCGGCAGCTGTAGGCTTTAACTCCGGTGAACTAAACCTGACGTGGCGTCGCGTAAATACTCGTCTTCTGTAGCAACATCGGCGCGCCAAGGTTGTGACGAGCGAGGTGAGTTCTCGTTGTCACTTTGCAGAGCTTCGTAGCAGTTAATGGGCTGCAGTATCCCAACAGCGCAGCCCTACATTGTTTGGTCAAAGGTAGCACACTACGGACAGTGAGGGAGGCACGATCAGACAAGTCTTCACCGCATTGGGCGAAATGTCGCAAATGCTAAATGCTTACCATTTAAAATTCAAGGGATAATATCACCGCTCAGCCCTGTGGGCACAGTAAGGGAAAAGCTTGCAGGTTATTCGCATTAGAAAGAGCAGCCTTAATGTACATACTGAATAGTCATCAGAAAAAGTGTCATGCCCCAAGCTCCGACACATGTGTTTGACCCACGAATTAACGCTATCGGTGCATTTCGTGCAACGAAGGCATATTTAACCTTCCTTAGAAATGCTCGTCACAACAAGACACTTTGATGCGATATGCGCAGTGCTGTCTGTGGTCGCCTCCTTATCTTAATCCCGGTATTTATTCCAGTTGATTGAGCCATGAACATATACCGACTTGCTGAATTCTCTATACTTTTGAGACAGTTTGTTTACTGCGTGTCGTATTGTAGTTTCTATATGTTTTGTACTTGCGATGTGCACAGTGAATTTCATTTCGTTTTACATCATGCACACTGCCCTTCTAGGTTTTTTTTGGATTCTTATCCAAAAAAGATTGCCATGCCGTGAGACGAGTGAGGCCTGCTTGAGGGGGGCAGCAACACGTGACTGGCAGCCGCCATTTTAAAATCTCTGCTGTACGAACGGAGTCCATAGGCATCTTAGCGACCAAAGAAGGAACTCGCGAGAACGTCAAAATGGTTTGCACGAGCCCGGCTCGTTACCGGAACTTAGAAAGAGCGCCCAAACACGTGGATGAGAGAGACTGGTCCTCTGCACTTTTTGCCAAAACAATTGCAACCGAGTAAGACTCGTCCACGGCACTTCAAGTGTTTCAAAGAGCGCTGTCTCGCTCTCTCTCTCTCTGAGTGAGCAGCGTCCTCGCTTTGCTGATTAAAGTGAAAGCCTTACACCTCTCGGCTTGAGGTGACCTTGAAAAAGTGGAGCCAAAAATCGGTAAAGAATATTTCCAAAAAATTGATAACCCAATAAGATCATTACAGACCCCATAACATTATAGATCAATCGATAGGTAATTACACGAGGAATATGAAGATCAATAAATGATCGTGATAGTTGTTAAATTATGATAGATATATTGACAAAGTGGCGAAATGACTCGAAAAACCCGAAAAGTGGCTATAAGAACCGAGAAATATTGATAGTAATGGGTTATGATGGCAATGATAATGATAAAAAGGGGGTATACTGAGAGGTGATTTAAGAGAAATTGATGGTGAATTAAATGACTTTAGTTGGGTGATTTTAGTGAAACGAAAGGTAATGATGAGATAGAGTGAGTTAAGATAATGAAGAGTAAATGACAGTGAATAAAGAGTGCATGAAGGTGAATCAAGTAGTGATACGGTGAATCAAGAGTGATGAAAATTGGCAATTTCGAGTAATAAAGCAAACCAAGTGTGATGGAAGTAAAACCGAGATGATAGAGTGAATGAAGATGAACCAAGCAGTGATAGGGTGAATTAAGAGTAAATCAAGGGGCTATGGAGTGGGGGAGTGACTTGCAAAAATATATGTGAGATTTGAGGCTCCAAGTGAGAGTGACTCAGCAAAAGAAAGTGCCGAGTCGCGGTTCGAGTTTGGTGAATCATAGGAAGGGTGACTTGCAAAAACCATGATGACTTGCAAAAATGACTAATTGTGGTTTCGAGTGATGATGATTCAGCAAAAAAGCGCTCGTCGTGTCATTGCGTTAGCGGCGCTCGGGCCTTCAAGTCGTCTTAGTTGTAGCATAAGGGACCCCAAGTAATTTTTTTCACCTCTGTTGTGGTATGTCTTGCAGTAATTGTTATGCGTATTGTGTTCCTTGATGTCACTGGTGCTTCAATTTGAGCCGTAATACAGCGACGGTTCCGTATAAAATGAAATGGAAAAACAAAGCCATACAGACAGCAATAAAAGTGGTCTTGCTACCTTCCGCCAGGGTGCATCTCATTCGGGCCAATAGTGTGGAGCAGCGATTAGGCTAGCTCGCTTAAGAAACGGCCGTCGTTCACCCCGCGTAACGGCTAAGTGGTACGATCGTGCAGCGCCGCATTTTATGGACGATTTGGCTCGGGCCGCGCGTGAAAGCAGGGCGCGCGCGACGTGGATGAGTAACCCGCAGCGTTTTTGCCCCTCTGAAAGTAGATCGATACGACGACCTTGACCACGTGTAACCTTCCTTTCGGCCCAGTAGACCGCAGACGCGAGAGAAATATGGAATAAACAAGGGAATGCGAATAACGAGCGGTGGACGTTTAGGGGCACGCCTGCATGCAGGGCCGACCAAAACAGTGTTTATGAGGCGTCGCGGTCACGGTGCGACTTCTTTCCTTTACTTTATTTCTTTATTTTGTTTGTTTGGCGTAGGAAAAAATTAATTAACGGGCAGGCTTAATTTTCGCCCGGTTATTAAGAGCGGAGAGTAATTCCGGTAATCGGAACGATAGAAAAGAGCAAGAACGCGACGTCTACAATTTTTCTGGTTATGGCGAATCAACCCAGTTTCAGGCAGAATCGAATGTTTGCAAGAGCGCTTAAGCATGCTGGGGCAGTGTTTTGAGAGGAGTATCTCAATAAATTCATTTTTTATTATCCCCCCGCCCCCTTCCGAAGTCAGTGACGAAGCAAAAAAAAAAGAAAGAATGAAAGGAATCTTCATAAAACCCAGCATCTTGCTGACACTGTATCTCCTTATAAGGCTAATGATAACGGCGTGAACTGTAGTCGCGGAGCTATAATTTTTTCCCACTTTCACAAGCTTGGATGAGCGAAACAAAGACCCCTTGAGTGTGCCTGCATTATAATGTTCAGCGAGACGCTTCACTCAGGCATTTGCGCGCCACAGTAACTAATTTACCACGTAGAAATGCCATGCTGTCATATGTCGTTGGCTATGTTCTCCTGATATCGCCCGCTATCTTGTGCAATCTCAGATCTGCAAAACAAAACACCCTACGGTTTAACTAAAACGACATTACGGTCGTGAACCTTATTGAAAGTTATTCGATATATTTTTTCATTCTCTCTTTTCGCTAAAGTTTTGAAGATGGCTTACCCCCGTAATGCCCAACACATCGTATATGCTACATTGAGGTTGATGCCTGAAAATGCTGACTGAAGTGCGGGAAACTTAATGCAAAGCCCGTATTTGCGTTTTTGATATGCTGAAATAAAATTTCAGCTGTAGTCAGTTTAACAAACTAATTGCTAATTAAATAACTAGCACAGTTACTAAGTTGAAACTGAAGCACATTTATTTGGGTTTGTTTTCCTACTAATATACTCAGGGTGTAAGAGTGTATCATGAGGAGAACTTGAGTGAAGATGTTATTTCAACGAACTATTTATTTCGGTGAACATGATCTGCTTTTCATGAGCAAGCCTCATTGTTAGCTTCATTAAGACCAGAAATACTCAAATTTTCATGTTCTGTTGGCACCAGGTATTCGTAATTCAGACAACGCACTGCCTCAGGAGTAACATAAAGCCATTTTCGTATCGTAAGCAGACTTTTTTCTTGTGCCACAGTTTAGCTTCGAAGAGGCCGATGAATAGATGTTGGATATAAAATTGAAATAAATACGTGTAATCTGCTCAAGGCTTGCTACTGAAGTCAGAACTATGGGATGGTGAAAAACTTGGAGGACGCTTAAGCTTCACCTTTAAAGTGCCCCTCACGATGCCATAGAGAAAATTTCGGTTCTACGCTGAAAGTTGTTACGTGCCCCCTAGGGAGCGTTCTACTGCAAGAATTTTTCAAATTGGTTCATTAGTAGTCGAGATAGAAATATTTCAGTGCCGCGAACTCATAATTTCAGGAGACGAGCGCCACTGCCAAAGAGACAGTCTCTCCACTTACCCCATCTAGCTTCCACAAGCGAAATTCTTTCTCTACATTCTCCCATGCCGGAGCTGAAGAATCGCGTGACGCATACGTCACAGGCCCCGTCTCTTTTATTTTTCCTCACTTTTTTTTTTGCTTCGCTGCGCACTTTCGGTGGCAGCCTCGAGCGCGAGCTGTTGTGTTTGTCTCGTTTCGATCAGCGCACGAATTTGCGCGCTGTGCACGAGAACACCTGACTAGCGGTACAAGACAGTGCTGCACGAACACTGAGGCAGACACGAGCGGATCACAGAGCACGACCGCGCGCTGTAATGCGCAAGAAAATGACATAGTTTCGTTGTCAGCGCGCGCGACTGCACGACGTGGGAACAAGCAGACGAAACGGAAGTACATCTCTCTTGCTGTGGTGCGAAGTAAAACAAAAGCACGCGGACATTCAGCTTGCGTATTTTATTACTTCTCTGAGCTTTAATTCGTCTATCGAAGCAACAGATTAAGCAAATAACTGATGTTGCCTTGAATAATTCTCCCAAGTCACGTGTCACTGTATTCGAGTGACGTCACAACACTGCGATGTACGTAGGCTCACTTGTGCGATATACGTCAGTCTTCCGGCTGGGAGCGCGGCGCTCGCGAGGAGAAGGGCAAACGGCGTTTAGATTGAAATTCAACCTCTTTCTGGGGTGCGTAGCGGTGTAATACTAAGCAGAAACGATCGTGAGCGCGCATTGTACGTACTGCGCTTGTCAGCTCAAACTGGCCAGACCTGGTGAGGGGTGCTTTAAGAGTCACGCTAGCACCAAAGATCCCTGACTGCTTCTCACGATTCCCGGCAGCTGCAGCTTATGCAACCATAAAATTTACCTGGAAACGCTGGCGGTGAACGCTATGCACGAAGGCGAGCTTTCTGGCCCTTTTTTGTTTTTACTCACTCCGACGCTATCATGTTTGTAGGTTGTGTGTAAGTTGTACTTTACGAATTTTTCTAACGCATTTTACTTTGAGAAATTCAATTAATTTAGTTGCGCCTATGCACCATGCGGTAACGTACAATACCGCCGGATTGTCTGCGACACAGGGCCCTTAACGCTATCGCGTTAATACACAGTGCACCAAACTCTGCTCCTGTCTTACGCAGCCGCAACTCAACACTCTGCTGCCGCAAGCACGTGCTGACCACTTCATACACACATGACAGCTGACTTTAGGGCAACAGAGATACACCCGCTGTGCCCAAAGTTGTTCTTTTTCCCTTCCTTATCGCCGCTCGCGGTACATAATCAACGCGCATGACCACGTCTATTTCTGTAAGTTCGCCAGCCGCCGTAGTATGCGCCCCAGAAGTGAAATGAATCCGTTCGTTTATGCGACTGCGGTGGTCAATAACCCACTTGTCACTAGGCGGCACGATATGCTACTAGTAGGCTCATTTGTCAGCACGCAGGTGCCAGAGTGCCTAACCAAAACTTTTTTCCGTTTCGGTTTTCATTCCGGCTCAGGAAAAACGTTGCAGTTCCTGCAGGAAAAAAAGAAAAAAAATTCGCTGCCTTATGTTTCATGGGAAAAAGACGTAGAAGGGGCGAGTTTTAGTACAGGAGGATTCTAGAAAACATCTAGAAATCGCTTTTCAAGTGCAGCACCGAAAAGTAAGTCGGCGTCTTCCATAAGAGCTTTACAACTAAATGCGATGCGAACAATTCGATTTAACGTCGCTCAGCGATGTCACGAGGAGTAAGACGATGTATGATGTTCGTCTACGGAACAGTCGTGATGGAAGGTGTGTGCACAAACAAGTACGACACATAGGTATGCAAATACATTTAAACATTCTATACTTCTAGTGTCAACCACACCCATTCCCATTCTGGAGGTATGGCTTAGAATGGGCCCATACTCAGAGGCACATACCCAATGGGCCAAGAATCGATAATCCAAATATAGCAAGTTAAAGAAAGTTAAATGAGGCATTAAAGCTATTAAGAAGTATGTCCGCTTGAGAGTTACCTAATAGCCGGCATTGCAGTTGCATGTTTTATGTCGGCATTTTTTTATTACGCAAAACCGAGTTGCACTCATTGGGGCTAGTTCATGCGTGAAAATTTCCTAATATATAAGCTAGAGCATGCCGTGGGAAGTACGGAACTGCCCAGGAAGGCCATAGGCGAAATATAAAAAGGTAAACCACTTATTTAATGTCACGCCTTTTTCCGACAAGACATCTGTCTGCTTTCATAAGATTTCAGAGATTCATAAGAACCGGCATCAAATATATATGTAACATTTTTGTCTTGATTTCATATTTTATTTTGTCTCGCAACACACAGGCGCTCTCATTGATAGTATTCAGTTTCTTTCTATCAACTTCAGCTCCACTGAATCTTACAATGAAGAACCCGTACAAGGCCCTCCTTCCGCATTCAGATCTACTGTAATCACACAGTCACCACTGGGGGCCATATGAGACGAAGAGTAGGAATATGATTCACACACAACTTTTCATACGGCTACAAGAGCAACAACATCTTTGTAGCAAAACAAAACCAGAACCCAAGGAGGCACTGGAAAACTTACTGCCAGAAGATCTGGATTATGCTTCGTAGGAATACGGATAAGCAGCCAAGTGGGATTCAGAACGGGCACGTATGTGACATCTGCTCGGCTAGCACTCATTTCCAAAAGGAAGAGTTTTGCTACTGGAGAATCAGATGCATCTAGAAATCGATTTGAGGTGCAGCACCGGAAAGCAAATCGACGTCTTTGATCTCGCCTCAAGATTATATCGGCACAAGATTAAAATCAAGATTGAAATCAAGATCAAAATCTGAATCAGGCTACTTGGAACGATCCGTCCCTGAAGTTTCCAGCAATGGGCTAATGCCCCGAGGAGAGCTACGTCACAGAAAGAAATTGAAGGAATCTCTTCTGGAGTACCACGGAGATATATTTTTTTCCGCGTGCAAGTTCCGCATACTTCTCTCCTTCCTACCCGAAGATGTTCATGTACCAACCGGGGAGGTCGTACAAGTTCAATATAAATAAACGTTTTGAACCCCAGTTCGGCATAGTAGGCACCGAAACCTTCGCTTTTAGGCGAAATCGTATATGGTTAGGCAAAATCGCCTGTATACAGAAAACTATCATCATCAGCATTGGCTCGAGCGTCGTCGGCTTTTTAAGAAGCTGACTCGTTGGCGCCCCTCCGGTTGCGCTCGTGTTCCGCACGCGCTTGTGCCATTGCTCCCGCGTTCGTCGTCGACGTCTGCTTCCACAGCTGGCTGCATGGTCGTTCATCATTCCAGCGTAGAATTTCACTTCTCTTCTGTCGTCGCATTTGGGAGGCCGCGTTTACGGGTGTATGGGCCATTGCTTAAGGGGGTATGAGCCATTCATTGTCTTACGTGATGGACAGATTTAACTTTGAAGCAATTTAATTTTGAACAATCGCCAGCAGCAATGGCGTGCGAATGCTGCTAACCACGTCGCCGAGCAAACTGGAGACATCGAGCGCAAGCGACAACGGCGGACTGCGGGCATACCGTCAGTGACATCGTTCTCTCCGTTGCAGGCGAACGTGTGCGTAATCTCACAGTTGAAATATACTTTAATGAACCCTCGGGATTAACCCAGTGATAAACACCGTAGCCGCACATTTCAGCTTCGTTGGTTAATCATCTTCCCGGAGTGGAAAGGCCGATGAATGTTTTTCCCGGTTTTCGGTTCATTTTCTGTTTGATACCCTGCGCACGACTATACGACGTGGAAGGCGTCTCTATTGCAATTAAGCCCCGCTTTGGTGCGTCTCTTTCACACTGCACCTTGTCCACACTGGCACCAGGATTAAAGAGGTTGTCGTGAAACTGCAACCGAACGCGACAACTACGTAGGACCCATTTCGACCGAGCTTTTAAGTGGTGTGAAGCATAGATGCTTCTGAAATATGTTGAAAATTGTGGAAGCAATGCGTCCTATTTGAGTTTGTGGCGCGGGATTCCTACGGGGTAGTACAATCTCTAATTTGCATAACAGAGGTGTGCTTCAGCTATGTTCGGTGCGGAACGCAGGTAAACACATACAATAGTGAGTGCAGCATCATTGTAGAGACTACATGGCTGTTTTTCGAGTGCTATTGAAACTTCGAGCAGTAGCCTTGTTCAGTGACGACTTGCTTATGTGACTTTTCTTGCTGTCGTACTCGTCCAGGTGTGCTGTCGAATCCGAGCATCACGGTACTATTAAACAGGCAATGAAAAGGGCGAAGTGCGCTGTGTGGAAACAGAAAGAACGTACATACGGTTTTCCTTTATTGGGCCTGTGTGTACACTTTCCATTCGCATTTAGTGCGGTTCCCCAATATAAGGGCATTTTGAGCCCTTTTCCATGCAGAATGCATTGGGAGGTCTTCCGTGTACGCACATTTATGTTGGCGCCAGTAGTTTGCTTTGACTTATGTGTGCCAGAAGCCTTATCGAGTGCCATGGGCTTCGAAAAGGCGTTTGTTTTATTTCTCAGTCAGCCTCTTCGTTCATTGGAACCCGGAAGCGACAGCTGTCAATGTGATTTAGCTCCCGTGTCTTGTACATGCAAAGGAATTCGTGCTAGTTCAGTCCTTTCTTCAGTAAAGGACAAGCGCGATGAACCAGGAAAACCGAAATGCTCCTGTTTCTCGCTAGTAACATGCAAATGACGCAAAACGACAACAAAGCAAGGGAAAGCACTGAGGAAATAAATTTAAGCTTTGTTTGCTTGAAGTGCCGAAGTAATAGTGAAAAAGAAGATTTCATTTCATTTATTGTACCTCAAGGGCCCCAGTTGAGGTATTACATGAGGGATGGGTTTTAATTGCAGTGAAAGAGTGATTCCAGTGTTGTCTTGAATTGATGTCGATCGGAGTGGTGCACGGCACTTGTAGGTAGATGGTTCCAGTCCCGTGCTGTCTTCACAAAAAATGAGTGAAGATCCGTGGTAGATTGCGCCTGGGGAGGGTAAACTGCTCTGGGATGACTTGTGAGGCTGGATAAGCGATGGACTGGTAAGATAGCTGGAACTTCGAAGGGAGCATTATAAAATTTGTGGTAAAGGCATAGCCTAGATATGTGACGTCGCGATTCAAGGTTGGTGAAGTGACCACGAGCCTTAAGTTTGGAAACGCTGGAATGGCAAGAATACACAGAGTAAATAAAACGAGCTGCACGATTTTGTACTGATTCTAGAATATTAGATAGGTTAGATTGATGAGAGTCCCAAACAGAGCATGCGTATTCTAACTTAGGGCGAACAAACGTGAGATAAGGTATCAGTTTCACTGATGGCGGAGCGCGTCTTAAGTTCCTACGAAGAAAACCCAAAGTACAATTCGCGCAGTTAGCTATGTTAGCTACGTGCATAGACCAGGAGAGATTGTTTGGAAATGTTATGCCAAGATATTTATACGATTCAGTGGATGATATTGCGGAGTCGAAAATGATATATTGTGCTGGCTGTTAATGTGGCCTGCGGTGGAAAGATATTAGGGAAGTTTTCTTTATATTTAAGGACAATAACCATGCATTACACCAGGACTCGATAAGGTTTAGGTCGTTTTGAAGGGTATTATTATCTGCGTTGTTTCTAATGGGACGATATACGACGCAGTCATCTGCAAATAGAGGAATGGTAGAAGAGATAATACCTGGGAGGTGATTATTAAAAATAAGAAAAAGTAGGGGTCCAAGTACAGTGCCTTGTGGCACACCAGAGATTACGGGGAATCGGTTAGATGAGTGGGTATTAGCATAGACAAACTGTTGTCGATTGGTGAGAAAACTGCGAATCCAATTGAATACAGGTGTATTAATGTTTAGTCGAGAAAGTTTTAGGAGTAGCCGTTGATGCGGAACTTTGTCGAATGCTTTTTCGAAGTCTAAGAAGAGAGCATCAACGGGTATGTTTAAGTCAAGGCTGGAACTAATATCGTTATAAAATAAAGCTAGTTGGGTGTCACATGAGAGTCCTGCGCGAAAGCCGTGTTGACTGGAATGAAAGAAGTTATTGCAATTTAAGAACCTAACAATGTTTGAGTACATCACATGTTCCATTCGTTTAGAACAAATACTAGTAAGTGAAATAGGGCGATAACTGCTGCACAAAGATGGAGGACCTTTTTGGGGTACTGGAACAATCTTACCCACTCTCCAGTCCACTGGCACCACTCCTGTTGACAGTGACTGCTGTAAAATATGGCAGAGTATAACACTAGTAGTCGAAATCGTGTTTTTCAGCATTTCCGCGTTCATACCTTCCACGCCGCATGAGGATGCGAGTTTTAACAAGTCGATTAGTTTTTCAATGCCGTTCGGACAAAATGTGATGTCGGGCATCACGGCATGGTCGTGATAAGAAAGGAGAGCTAAATTGTCGACAGGCTCAGCAGTAAACATAGAAGAAAAAAAGTTGTTCAGCTGTTCGGCGGCCTCATGATCGGGAATTGGATGATTTGGTCCGTTGCACAATGCTAAGGGTTGGCAGTGATTAGGGTTAAGGATGTTCGAGAATTTTTTAGGGTTATTTGTAACATAGTGGGCAATTTCTCTGAAAAAAAAGAAAGTTTTTATTTGCTTGCGAGCCTTTCGAACTCTTCTTCTATGGCATAATAGCTACTCCACGCGCATGCGTCATGGGAGCGTTTTGCCGAACGAAAAAGCCTTTTCTTTTTATTGCTCAGTCGCTTCAGTGTGACATTGAACCATGTGGATGACTTCTTTTCGGTTACGATAATGTTGGGCAGGTCTAGTACTCCAGAACAGGTCTAGTATTTTGTTTTTCAATAGTAACCAGTTGGTCTCGACTGAACGCTTTGAAAAGTCAGTTATGAAAGAAGTAGTAAATTCTTCAAGCTCAGAGTTTATAGCAGAATAATTTCCCTTATCGTACAATTCTATTGTTTTAGTTATCTTTGTGGGATGCGAGAGGTTACAGGAGTAAGATGCATGAATTACTGAATGATCACTGAGCCCTGGTAAAAACGTCATTTTTGATACCCTGTCGGGATCAGAGGAAAGAATAAGATCTAGAATATTAGAAGAATTGTCGCTGTAGCGTGTGGGCTCATTGATGAGTTGCGTTAGTCCAAAAGTTAGGCATGAGCTGATGAAATCGCTCTCGATACCGTATTTGGACGCTACCCATGCTATATTAGTCCAGGATATTGCCAGAAAATCAAAGTCGCCGAACAGCAGTATCGGAAGATGTTGATAAGACTCGGTTAGAGAGCGAAGGGCCTCGTGAAATTCGGGGACAAAAAGGGGGTCACTACCAGGTGGGCGATAACAAACTCCAATAATCGTGGGGGGATAGGAAGCATTGCGGAGAACGAACACAATTTCCAAACACGAGGTTGTCTTAATTTCGGTGCACTGAAGACTTTTATGACGGCCTATTAATACGCCACCACCACGTTATTGGCCCGCTTCTTCTTGCTTAGGCTTCGGTGTCAGGTTGAAAATTGTGGCGGCGTACAACGGAAGGGTAGAAATGCAGCTAGAACGATTCCTCAGCGACGAAAACTTGGCAGAGCGATGTCGTGTGTGTGCTGAAACAGTTCGACATCCTTATACTGCCACGCAAAAACGTTGATTATGCGCGATTAAGTCCATGCTCACCAGCAGGTGCGAGTAGCGAATGCCAGAGGGATCGATGGGCAGCCATCTTCTATTGACCTCGAAACGGGGCCGCCTCCGGCTATTCCGAATGAAATTCAGCGTTGCACTGCATAATGATGCATTTTTGAATGCGAGCACGTTACTTTGACACGGTTAATTTTCTAGTTTTTCGACGTGTCGTGACAGACAGGCGAAGTGGGCACAGCCCGAAAACTTTTGACCAATGGCGGAGAGCTGATATTGAAAAAGGCGTTCAATATAAAATAACTATTGTTCTTTTCAATGAATTAAAATCAGTGTGCACAGCTCATAGTCAATGGGAAGTTCTCGCGGTTTTAATGACGTTGTTCGACAGGCAAGCCAAATACGGGTGGCACGAAAATTTTTTGACCAATCTTGATGGGCTGAATGCAGAAATGGAAGAGAAAAGTTTGGCATAGCTTTAAGTTATAGTTATAGCGCCCCTTATCTTACTTCGAATATCTAGAGTCGACTAATCATTACGGAACTTCTGCTTGTATATACGAGTACTTAATAAGAACACTTGAGTTGTGCGTACCAACTTTCAGTACAGAAAGGTACCACCAGCAAGAACGCACTTCACGCAGGCAATTAAATGCAAATGAGCGAACACAGGCCAGATGACCAGAAGCATACAAATGACGAGGGACTAAAATAACGAAGGCCAATGCATGTTGCCCGGCACATAAAAAAAGCGCCCCGTGTGCGGGAACAAAATTATTATACTGATGAAAATATTACACCCGTTCAAGCTGATGGCACCAGGCAAAAATGTAACTTTTTATTAAGGTTGACTCCCGTTAAACAAAGCAAACATAAACGCCACTTCCGGATAAGACTAGCTTTGTATGCAACATTAGCCTGTTTTAAGTTCCTCGTTGCCTCGTTATTTGGACATGCAAAACTAGTTGCCTTCGGTACACCGAATAATTGTCACTTTTCAAGCAAATTTGCAGGCACATAATCAGCGCTCATTGCATCTCATGCTTGATTATTTCATAAATGTTCGGTGGAAAACGACAATCTACGAGATACTGGTGCATCACCTTAGCCACTCGTGTCGTGTATATCATAATAGACCGTTTATGTCACATTTACCGTAGCGATTAGGAAAACTGGTCACTCGCGACAGTAAATTTCGTGTATAGGGCCACTCGGGCTGAATTCTTGTAACAAGTATACCTTTTCCTCTTAGATAGGGTAGTTCTCGACGCATAGCGAAGTTAATCCTAAGTTCTCTCCACGTAAGCACTCAACATGGTTCTTGCAGAGATCTTTGTTTGGCGCTTTGACACTTTGGCACCGTTTCGAACTCATATTTAGCGCCATGGTCTGATTTCAAAAGTAGCCATGGATGGGCCAACAGCACTGGGCGAATATCAATAGACCGATATAACGAGCAATTTCACTACGTCACTGCTGTGGCAGCCCCGCGCAGTGCATTGTGGTCCCCGTATAGTTCCCGTCGCCGCTGGTCTTCGCTTTCGCAGCCTTCGTATCGGCCTTTGTGCTGGACACCAGGGGCCGAATTCACAAAAACTTCTTACGCTAGAATTTTTCGTAAGAAAGAATTTGAGCCAATCCGGATGCCAGACATATCATTAGCGAAGGCTACCAGCCAATGACAAAGCGAACTTACGAAAGAAAAGCTTTGCGAATTTGGCCCCAGGTGTTTTTCATCCAGTGAATCAACCTTTCCATTCTTCATGCTCGACGACGGTTGGGTTTACTTTCTGCGTGTCCGGGTACTTTAAGAATACCAATAGGATTAAGCGCACTGTATTTTACAACTTTTCTACCGAAAAAAAAAAACAGCTGGGAAACTTGATTTCGGAAATCAGCATAGGGCGGGAAAAACCAAATAAGGTGCTTCGTGTTCTATTTTTTTTTTCTGGTTTGACCCTAACTATATACAAACAAACTCGAATCCAGATCGAATGTCGCTCGAGATCAAATGTCGCTGGTTCACTCGTTGCGGGTGGTCTTCGTATGCAGGCTTACAGTAACCAACCATCGACATCTGCGGAACTAGCTGCTATTCGCGCTGCACTTTGTTTCGTCAATCGGGAACCACCTCGACAGTGGTCAATACTCAGTGACTCTAAGGCAGCCCTACAATCTGTGCTATCAGCTCTGCGTCGCGGGCCATACGAACAGCTCGTATTCGATATTAGGCACCTACTCCATACATCACATGAGAAAGGACACCACGTGGCATTTCAGTGGCTTCCAAGTCACTGCGGTGTCATAGAGAACAGAGCGCCGATAATGCCGCTCGGGCAGCTCTTGACGACACACAGGAAGAGGCCATACCACTCTCACGGTCCGACGTTGCCAGCAGACTTCGAGTGCTTGCCCAGGAGATCACGCTCTCTCTGTGGTGCACACCCAGCGGCCAGACCAACCGGAGCAATCGTCACTACCACCTGCCCTCTTTGATGCATCTCTGTATGCCATCTGGACTCCGCCGAAGAGAGGCCACTATGCTTTATCGCCTATGGCTAGGGGTGGCATTCACTAAATCTTATTCATTTCTGATTGGAATGGCCGACAACGCTCTTTGCGATGCCTGTCTTTGCGAGGAGACGCGGGAACACATTCTATGCGACTGTCCTGAATATAATGTTCAGAGACAGTCCCTGGCGTCCGTTCTAGCGCCCCTTGACAACAGACCAATGTCAGCTGAAGTGATTTTCACATGTCGTCGACAGAAGACATCGCAGCTGAAGGCGACGAAGGGACTACTTCGCTTTTTAAAAGCAACGGGCTTGGACAAGCGGCTGTGACAGTGATGCCAGATACCACGCAAGAGTGACGGACTGTGACTGACGATGTGTATGCTGTGCTGTTTGCTCTCTCGCTCTCCTCCCCATCTTTCATTCCCCCTCATCCCGCTCCCATGTGTAGGGAAGCAAACCGGTTGTGCTGAACTGGTTAACCTCCCTGCCTTTCCTTCTCCACTTTTTCCTTCCTTCCTTTTCCTTCCTTGTTGCAAATGTTGAAAAAAAATTAACGCTTACCGCTGCTCTTTTTTTTCACCCAGAATTCACGCCTAGATGGCATGTCTTAGTCCGCATCGTTCAATAAAATAACTAGAATTGCTGTTGGCCTTTTTCGTACGCAACCGGCAACGAAACTCCACGCCACCTCAAAAGCTCGCTTCTACGATGGCAAGGTGCGCTTACGATGGTGTCTCAATTTCCTGTGTTTATTTTTTCTGTACGTGCTGGACGGACAATTTCGCGTGTTTTACATAACGAATAAAATTTAATAAAGTCCGATATTTCTCTGAAAGTTACTTAAAAAAACAAGGAGGCGGTGTGCGCTAAATATTCCTTTAAGCGTGCTAGACTGGAAACGTACGTCACAGTATATCTCACCGCAACGTTTTGCGAACAATATAACTTGTTTAAGTGGCACAGCCATGTTGTATTGACACTAAGTAGAAGTTCATACTACAACATTTTTTATATCTGACAGCATTTCCTTGTTTCGGAAGATTTTTCTTGCGAATAGAATCCAACTACGACAGTCGCTAAAGAAAGCACGTAAGCGGGCGCCGATGGGGTTAGATGACTACTAGCGAAACGGTGGTGCATAACCTAGGAAAAACTCGCGCATGCTCGTGGTGGCCGGTGATACTGGACTTACCGGTCTATTGCGGGTATTGTTAATGGAATCGCTGTTTAGGACACCCAAGTCGGACACTACGAAACTATCGCGTCAGACGCCATCGCTAGTTTCAAATATGAATTCTGCTAGAGAGTACAGTATCACAGTAGAATATAAATGGACATCGCCGGTCTTCTGGACGAACCTTAAGTTAGGGAAGCGAAGGATAGTGAAAAATACTGAATAATCATTGCGCCTACCTTAATGATAGCACAGTCACAGCTGCAGGGCAGCTTCCCGTAGTATAGTCAGGGTTGTCCCTACGTCCCCCCGGTGGGGGTTGTCGGAGAAGTATCATTTTTTGGGGGGTGTTGTTCCTGCGTCCCGTCCATTGGGGGGGGGGGGGGGGGTGTACATATATGAAAGCATTTTATATAAAAGTGGCGCCGGAACAGCCAGAGTCGCGAGAAGGCAAATGACGGAGGATAAACTGGAGTCGTTTTCTGTACGATGCGCCAGCTAAGTATGTCACCAGTCATGTTCCCGCGATCTGTGACAGTCACCTCGCTGAGGAACGTCCGCAGCCCTTCCTTACATGTGCTTGGCAAATCAGCTGAATACTAATAACGGTTCAATATCTAGAAAGGTGAACACCGCTTCTTCTACAGTTGAAATACTTTATAGCCGCATGTGTTGTTTTAGGTCTGTATTACCAATCCAAATGTCTAGATATCAAACATATAATAAATATTTCAGGATGCCACAAAAGTCTGCAGGTGGTTACATGAGTACATGCGCTTAATTGGCACGGCTTTCTCCACAAGAGCCTTGATATAAAAATAAGATTATACCAAAAGGCGTGCGTTCAATGGCTATAATCTGCTCTGAGCAACTTCGTGCAAGAATAAACGTAACACCGGTGTTCCCGTTCACATAAATGTCAATCACAAGAGCGCAAATATTTTAGACGAAATGCTACAGGTACACTTTGGGAACGCGGTATCCTCGCCGTCCGATATTCGTAAAATACCATCCGCCGATTACTGTACAAGCCTTGCCCAGCTCTGCATGAAGGTGCACGTATGTTTACTTCTCTAAAAAGGGTAAGGGGGAGGATTCCAGTCATTACTCCCTCCTCTATTCATATTTTGGCCTAAATAATGTTATCTCTCTCTCTATCTCTACATGAAGATGCAGGACTCCACCGTTAACAAAGTGCTATTTGGCGGCGAAGTTAGCCAACGCACTGTACAGGCTTTGTTCGTGAACATGTAGTGATATCTCGATTATACGACCGGAATCCGTGCCCGCTCTGCATCATCCGAGGATAGGAGAAGGAAAACTCTATCACATAATTATATTTTGTTAGAGATGTATGACTAACGCAACTCTAGAAATCATAACCTGATCATTTTCTCGTCGCAATTGCATTTCACTGCTTTCTTTCTAGCACTATTATGCCGTGCACATAGCCCGCTTAACATTTTCCATAAAAATGCAAAGTGAGCTTCTCTATATAAACCATTTTTATATTGCGCAGGTTATGAACGGCAGTATTTCAGTGTTGTACTAAAAACGAGAATCTCGCGTTTGTATAAAAAAGAAACTGACGCCTTAAAACTCACGCTCCATCTTCAGGAAATTTGAAAGGGTGCTGAAAGCGCTTTTGGAACATGCGTCACAGTGAATGCAAATGTATCACTGAATACATGACATAACGATTAATAAAGTTTTAGCTTGGCCGGGCACAACGCCAACCAGACGTCTGCGCCTTAATCTCGAGTCACCTATCTTGTTGACAGCACGCTACAAACTCGAATTGAAATACATTAAAATATCCAAGCTATAACAGTTTGGGCAAACTTTCAGAAACAGGCAACACAAACAGGTAATCGCCTACACAGCAGAGCACACAAGCGTGGGCATCGTTAGGCGTAGTACGTTTAGTTGGGCGTTAACAAAATTACCGGCGAAGACAATCAATCACCATTTCCTACAGCATGCGCTAATGCATTCACAGCACTGCTCAGTCTGAAGCCTTGCAATAAGCAAGAAAAATAAAGCAAAAACCAAAACAATCTGGGAAGCGCTCTGGGCATTTTGCTTCCTCTTATATTAAATGTGTCGTCTGTCAACGTATATATGTGCGCTGAAAACGTAGTGAACGGGACGTCAGGAAAGTTGAGCATTCTGCTGTCTATGCTGAATAAACGGAACAAGCATAACTAAATACATAAACAATAGAGACACCAAACAAATTCAAAGAAATGGCAACAAAAGCAACTTTAATACTATCACCATTGACGAGGTGTTTTTCAAATGTTCATTAACTCAGAGACAAGATACAACAAATTTCTAGCGCCGTGAAGCCACTAACGAGGACAAGGAAAGCAAACACAGTGTTTCCGCTCCTCCGCGTCTTAATTGCGCTTAAAATACTGCGTCTACCAATTTGCGTATGCGCATTACCACACACACACACAGAGAGAGAGAGAGAGAGAATGTAGCGCATTCCTATGCATTCCTCATCGGAATGGTTGTCGTCCTTTCGAATGTGGAAGGCATAGGAGTTCCTAAGCGTGCCGCGGAACCGCGAAAAATTCAACACGATCTGTTCGCGTAGCAGTATAACACCGGCAGTAGACGTCGTTGTCAATCACGTGACAACGGGTGCAGACAAAACAGCAAAAACATTCGACTACCACTGGGGCCATGCAGATTCACGGGGCATCGAGCATAGGCCATCTGAAATTTCAAGTTGCGGAAGCGGAATCAAAGGGGCCCGATCGCTTTCATGTGCAGGCCGGGGACGTAAGTACTGAAGTTAAAATTCGGCCACTAAGGGTTCATTAGGAAGTTTAACATTTTGCGTGCGTAAAGCGGCACGCCCGGTTTTTGTTCTCTTGAATTTCTTATGGGGTTCTTTTGTATACATTTTTTGCGTTATCTTGTAAGTCTGCCGGTTTGCGTCCCATAACTTTGCGTACGCGAAATCTAAACCTCCCTGCTACTGCACACAAAAATTCCGAGTCAAGGAAATGTCCACTCTCGGTACCTCCACGCAGATCGACAAGAGACCGTCTCGCCGCTCACGTGAGATCGCTGGCTGCTGATGCTGTCACGCCCTGATTGCTGTTACGTTATGATCTCGCTTGTAATGACGGTCTCGTCTTACAAAACCTCAGCAGAAATGCAAAGCGTGGCTGTTCGGGTTAACCGGTTTCTTGACGGCCTTGCGAACTTGTAGTCCGCAAGTAGTGTACAAAGTCAAGTTGCTGTATTTTGACTGCGGTGCCTTCATCTTGCCTTACGAAGCGATGAGTGCGTTCCCGGAACCTTCACGTAGCAAGCCTCTTGGTTCTCTGAGGTTCCGAAAGCAGCGATGGCGAACTGCTGCCAGCGGCATTGCACCCCTATTTCTATGGTTTTCCCTTCATATACTTTTCACTCATCCCCATTTTTCTTCTTTGTGTATCTCTAGCTTTGTATCATGAAGCAACTCGTACACGAAGCGCGGTTACCAGGGGCCTTATTCCCAAAGCTTTTAATTTCGTAAATGCTCGTTGCCATTGGACCGCTGCCGTCGTTGATAATGTGTCCAACATCAGGATTAGCTGAAATTTGCTCTTACGCGCCATTGTAGCGTAAAATCGTTTTGTGAAAACGGGCCCAGATCTAGGGCACTATAACGTAAAATGATTCCAAACTGTTTTGATTGGAATTTCTGCAATCAGCCTCCGCGATTGGTTAAAACATTTTCGGACCACTCCCAACTTTGCCTGTCTGTCGCGCTAAGCCACGAAAACCGCGATCGCTCCCCATCTGATATAACGTGTACACACTGATTATGCAAGATTAAACCGCACAAAAGAAAAATAATCATTCCTGATTCGACGCCTTTTCACCATTTGCCCTCTGCTATTGGTCCAATGTTTTCATGGCTACGCCCACTTCGCCTGTCTGTCACGCGACCTCACAAAACCGCGAAAACTCACCGCGTCAAAGAGACCTGTACGCGAAAAAATGCATTAATATGCCGAACAAAACTGAAAATTTTTCTGAATAGCCACAGACACGTTCCGAAAGAAATAGAAGATGGCTGCCCGCCGATCGCTCAGGCCCTCGCTACTCGCACCTTCCGGTGAGCATGTATTTATTTGCGCTTGATAAACCTTTTCGCGTGGCAGTAAAACGTTATCGAGCCCTTTCGGCATGCATACGACATCGCTCAGCCAAATCTTTCTTTCTGAGGATCCCTTATAGCGGCATTCTTATCCTTCCGTTGCACGCCGCCGCGATTTTCGACCAGCCACCGCAAGCTAAGTAAGGCGAAGCAGACAAATCGGAGAAGCCAGCACCACCCTCTTCATGCGGTTATCTATTTTCACTGTGCTGACTCGACCCCATCGAAACCCTCTCCACTAGAGAGTGCTCCTCGCCTCTTGTCAGCCAATTAGATAAGAAAAACCGCTGAGTGTAGACAATGTTATTGGTTTTGAAATCGAACAAAGGTAACCTCCTATAAACGAGGAGAGTGTTGGATTGGGTTTTTTAGACAACGCTGCGAGTCACCGCCCTATGCTTGCGTCGGTGTTTACGTACATTTGACGTCAGGAGTTTGGAATCAAAACAGTTTGGAATCATTTTACGTTATAGCGCCCCTAGATGTGTGAGGGCGCACCCTCTACCATGTAGCTATGCACCTTGCTACCGCAGCGACCCAATATAGGGGGTCACTATAGAAAGCGAGAAGCAGCGACAATATGTTTTATCCTGATTAGCTGAAAAATACGGCATCGGGCAGTGTGGACGCCGAGTTCAAACCGAGGAAAGATAGGTCGAAGGCGGCGTAAAAAGAAAAGCTGCAAAGTAAGGTGAAAAATGGCCACAGGAACGGCGTTGCTCTTGAATGGATATAGTACAGGGGGAGCCAGTGGTCGAAATATCTGGGCCAATGTAAGGGTGGGTACAACACGAGCAAGCCGATGGCGGTCTGCTCCAATTACCAAAATGGCCGACGCTGTACGACACACGCGTGCATGCCTGGCCTTGGCCACACCAGGGGTGGTGAAGACGATAAGAGCAAAGCAACTCTTCGCTCTTTTCCCGATCGCTCTTTCTCTCTCTCTCTTATTTGCGGGAGGACAGTGAAGGCGGTGGCCTGCGACTTGCAGCCGGATCACGTAGCCTGTTAACGCCGCGCACTTTGACTCGTCGTTACGTGCAGCATTGCCCGAGGCGAGCTGCCTAACAAAAAAGCGCTTAAGCCCACTACGTGCTTAGCCCTGCTGTTCCACCAGGCCGTTTCCAATCCTATGTTGCTTGTTATATTTTTATTTATTTACTTTCTTCTTCTTTTTTTGTAAGGAGCGAGCATCTTTCTTGGTATCTTTCAGGCTATCACATAATTTTTGTAGCCTCCTCCTTTCAGCCATCGTTTACTGCAACATCAGAAGATGACGCTCCACTCACGAAGGCAAAGGAAATGGAAACCAAATAGGGCAGCTTTTCCATAGAACGCTTATAATTCGAACTTGACAACAAATGTAGTTTTTGCGTTTATCAATGCGGAATGTACCATTTGACTCTTCGAGGCTGATCACTTGGCTCACATTAGGCTCAAGCATAATGAAATTCTGCTCTTTGAAACTCAAGGTTTATATTCTAGAGTGTTTCAGAGGCACAGTTGCTGTCCAACTGTGATAACAAAGATATTTTTAGTAAATGTGACCAGCCAAACAAAGGTAGCTTTAGTAATTTGTCTCCTGAAGTGATCATTTTACAAGAATTGCCGTTATCACTTTAGAAGATCTGGACTTAACATATGTATTAACCATATCCATGCTGCAGAGTCTGCGTCGCGCTCACTTAGGCTTCATTCACTAGGACCACAAGTGACGCGAAGCCTTATTTAAGGTATAAAGCTGGGCCGGTTCGTTGCTTGGCTTGTGCCACATAATGACTTTGCTAAGGACGAGCACCTAACATTCCATGGTCAAAACAGTCGCTGAAATGGCGGAACTTGAGCGCTATTTCTCTCTGTTCTATATGCTACGTGTTTGTCACTGGTGCGGTGAATATGGACAAACGTACATCACTTTTCCCCCAAAACAAAACTCTACGCCTTTTACACCTAAATTTGACTACCTAAGCTACGGTAATGCCGCGGTATTTGCGCGAAGGCGCTTCCTCTGACACTTCTTGGACACTCGTCTCGCATCAGTTGGCATATCCGCTGCCGTCAGCGTTCTTCTCCGTAATGCACCGAATTAGGCCCCGCGAGCAATATGGCAGCACGCACGCGCCTGGTCTCGCGGGCCGTGATTAGCGGAGTACGGAACCGTGCCCTGTGTGGGGTCGGCCGGAGCAATAATGAGGTCCTAATTGCGTTTTCTTCTTGGTTCTCGCTCCTTGCTCTACTCGCTTTCATTACTTCGCCTTTTGTGCTGCTTTCGCACCGTCGGGGTCGTGCACTAAAACAGCACTAAAAGGTCCGTCTAATGCTGCAGCAGTGCGCAATATCAAGGTCGGGCGCGGCCCCTACAGGGACCCAGCACGACCTCCCCGACGGGACCACGTTCGACTGCGCAGCCTGTGTGCTTTTTATCACGCGTAAATTTTTGTGTGTGTGTGTGTGTGCGGGTACATCGAAAATGGGATAGGCTTTATACTTGCTAGCGTCACCTTGCCAGAATAGCGACCTTCAGCGCGGTCCAGCAAGCGACAACGATGCGAATGTTCATTAGTCAGCTGCGGCTAAAAATAGACATTTTTTTAATATCCGAACGCGCGCCCAGCATGCTCGCCAGGTTGTTCAGAGTCACGGTATGTGGGAACTTCTGTCCTGATCAGCGACATCGAGGCTAGTGGTAGAAGCGAAGAGGACGAGGAACGGGCGAGCCGTGGCTCGGTGCGGCTGGACAGGACTTGGGCCCGCTGCCTTGGAGTTCGTGAGCCACGTCGTCCTCCACAAGTACGAGGTCTCACACAAATGTTCCTGCCAGTACATTTTAAAAACGCCGGCAGAACCCACCCAAACAGGAACGTTGACGTCAAGGCGATTTGCATTGAATAAATGCCTCGACACACCCTATTGCGACTGAGATGTATCTCATGTATGACGCCGTGCATGCAGCCGCGTTTCCCACCAGACGCGCTGAGCCAAGTACCGCCACCACGGTGAAGTCCCCGCGTGGAGCGCCTGCCAGTTATATATTCAAACGAGATTGTTCGAATATAAATGAAGCTGGTTCGACCCAGCCCAGCACCGGAGAAATGCAGTAAGATTTAATTTTTCTCACTGAACATCGGTAAATACGCGGTACCTCATACCCAGTAACCCAAGCTTTCGTCAAAAAGGTTCGTTGAAGAGCTGCAACATATCCAGTTACTCTTAGCTTGTGATTCAAGTCGGCGTAAAAGGCGTGCACTGAAGAACGGCACGTAAGCACTGGCACAGCCAGTAGTGAAACAGGTTACCTGATGTTCACCACGTACGCAGTCGCACATGCTCAGTCAATAGGTTAATTCAACAGCGGCACATAGATCGTGGCACGTACCCTGTGCTCCAAGTTCGCATCAAACAGGTTCATTGAACAGCGGCACATACCCAGTGCCACATATCCAGTGACCCAAAAAGGTGGGAAAGCGGTTAAAGACGCAGATATTTACACATATCCTCAAACAGCCCACGAAAAGTGGGCGAAGTACCCGAAGAATGCTAATCGCCTGATATTAATTTCGCAAACTTTCATGTACATTAATGTGATAACCTTCAACATGCTCCCTCTTAGACGCAATGCGACTCGTTCCACCTCTTCTTCCATGGCCGAAAGCTCATTTAAAGTCCTCTTCTGTTAAGCGCTTCGACAGCGATGTCATTTCCTTTTTAATTGTCGTCACCACCTCGAAATGCCACCCGCGGAGCACCATTTTTCGTTTGGGTAGCAAAAAAAATGGTCGCAGGGGGTTAAATTCGGTGAGTAGGGAGGGTGTTCCAGCACAGGGACCGAATTGCGTGGCGATAGCTGACTCACAATCAATGCAGAGTGTGCAAAGGCATTATCGTGTTGTAGAATTCAACAACCCTCTTTCGACAAATTTGGGCGCACGCAGCGCAGACGATCTCTAAGACGCTTCACGACCTCCACGTCGAAAGCTGCATTGACAGTTTGACCTTAAGGTACAAATTCGTGGCGCAGAATTCCATGGCAGTGAAAAGATGCGATCAACATGAATTTGAATATTGCTTGATTCTTCCGCGCTTTTTATCTTTTACCTTCACTCGTCTTTCTTTTTCCACCCCACCCTCTGCGACTTCAGCTCGATGTCGTATTTAGAAAACAAATTTAGTCACCGGTAACGGCCCTTTGCAAGAATTCATCATTCTCGTATGAAGCGTTTCAATCAATGCAGCACTCGTTTCATTGCAACTGTAGCAAATTTTGCTCAGTAGTGAGCAGTTTGGCTACCATCTTGGTGTAAAACTGTCTCATTTTTAAATTTTCTGTTACAGTAAACGGATGACTTTCCTAAAGGAAGTGCTTCCGTTATTATTCTAACAGTCATTCGGCGATCACTGAGCCCAAGAAACACCTCACAATATATGTTTTCATCTTCGCACGAGGTGGAGGGCTGTCTTGATCTGGCATCATCCTTGTGGCCTTCACGGCCTTCCCGAAAACGCTGGACCTACTTAAACACAGTTCTTTTTTCTTCTTTTTAGGGTAACGTTTCCATTGGCCTTCTGCAACATCTGATAAATTTTCGCACTATTCTGACCCAATATCGCAAGAAATTTGATGTTGATACAATGTTCCGTCCTTGTCGATCACCATTTCTGGACAGAATAAAAATGGATCGCACGAAAAATACCCGCATAAAATTCTGCCTTGGGATAAAGCAATCCGTATCCTACTAGCGGTCACCCGGGTCCTTTCGAGTGGAAGAAGCACCCTCTTCCAGTTTCTTACTGACTCACTGCGTGAACTTTTTGGATCATCATTTCATCATTTATTGTCCCTTAAAGACCCCTTTCAGGGTATTACATAAAGGGGGGGGGGGCGAAAGGCATCAATAAACACTACAGTCATTATTATACAATGGTTCAGTGGTAAGCAATGATACAAATAACCAGTTACCCAAACAATCGCAAATAAACAAAAACAAAACTGGTAGCACGATCGGCAGTAAAAGAGGCAGCACAACGGCAGTACAACAGAACAGTACAAAAGGGAGAAAGTAGGGTAACAGCGCAGTGGTGGTAAGTTAAGGGTTTAAGTAACATGACAATAGGTGCCTAAATTTATCTGAATTACGCTCATGTACTATGTCATCGGGTAGCGCGTTCCATAGTTCAATAGCGGTAGGTAAGAAAGATTTGTTGAATGAATTAGAGGTCCCGTGTAAGCGTTGTAGACTCAGGTTGTTGAACAGACGGTGAGAAGTGCGGTTGGGTGGACGTAAAAATGTGTTCCTAAGGTGGGGGAAGTTATAATACAGTTTGTGGAAAAGGCAAAGTTGTGAAATCTTCCTACGAAGTATTAGACTAGGGATGGTGAGGGATGACTTAATGCCACTTATACTCACATGCCGGTCATAGTTTGAAGCAATAAACTGTGCCGCGCGATTCTGCACTGCTTCAAGCGAGTTAATAAGGTAAGACTGGTGGGGATTCCAAATTGCGGACGCATACTCAAGTTTTGTCCGAATAAACGTTTCATAGGCGAGCTTACGTACGGGAACAGGAGAAAGAAAAATCGATCTTTTAAGGAGGCCAAGTGATTTGGAGCAGTCCTTTATAAGATTCGTTATGTGTGCACACCACGGAAGTTGATTAGTGATTGTAACACCGAGGTAACGGTAAGAGTCAACTTGAGTGAGGGCGGAAGAGTTAATAGAATACTGGTGGTTAATGATTTGCCGCTTGCGAGTTACACACATGTACTGGCATTTAGAAATGTTGAGGGACATAAGCCAAAGCGAGCACCAATTTACTATTTTGTTTAAGTCTTCCTGGAGTATTAGTTGGTCATTCTGAGAGGATATGCGCCGATACAGGACACAGTCATCAGCGAATAACCGGATTGACGAAAGAATGCTGTTAGGGAGGTCATTTATGAAATTAGAAACAGAAGTGGACCAAGCAGGGAGCCCTGTGGAACACCTGACAAAACTGGACTACTTGACGACTTATAGTTATCGATGACAGTGAACTGTGAGTGGTTTGTAAGAAAGCATTCAATCCAGGACAATACAAGGGGGTCAAGTTTAAGGCAAGCAAGTTTCGCTGTTAGACGACGATGGGCGACACGATCGAACGCTTTTGCAAAGTCAAGATAGATAACATCAGTTTGAAAACGGGAGTCAAGGTGAAGGTGAAGGTCTGTGGTGAATTCGAACAGTTGTGTTTCACATGAGCGACCTCGTCTAAATCCATGCTGATTGGGAAAGAAAAATGAATGCTTGTCTAGATGAGATGAAATGTTGGAATACAATATATGCTCTAGAAGTTTACAAGGTATGCAGGTTAAGGATATAGGGATAGACCTCTTATGTACAATATTGGTGCGGCCAAGCACGCGGTAGCTTGGAGCATGCGTTCGACGGTTGGTAGGATGCGTGTGGACCTGCCACTTGTTCGTTATGCAATTTGTTGCACGGCCGCTAATTCAAACTAGGGCAGTCCTTTGCGCTCGATCGTCGGCCACAGTGAGTAGAAGTCTATTTGTAGTACATTGAAGAACGACCGTCCGTTTGCCAACCTAAATACCAGGTATTATTCCGCACACACCCGTGCGTCGTGTTTTACATGAAGTGCGCGTTTTCAAAAAGGTCTTCGAACGTCGCTCCCTCAGAATTCAGGATTAAATTATATCATGGGGTTTTACGTACCAAAACCACCATATGACTATGAGGCACGCTGTAGTGGGGGACTCCGGAATAATTTGGACCAGCGGAGTTCTCTACCGTGCACCTAAATCTAAGTACACGGCTGTTTCCTGCATTTCGCCCCCATCGGAATGCGGCCGCAGTGGCCGGGATTCGATCCCGCGACCTCGTGCTCAGCCGTCCAACAGCATAACCATTGAGCAACCACGGCGGGTCTCGGAATTCAGGATCCATTATCTTCTTTTTCAACTGCGGCTAACGCAAGGTCGGTGGGTCCTATTGACTATCAGTGCTGAAATTAGCCGCTGACCTAGTCCTATCTTTTTCTTGTAGTTAGACGCAGTATCTCAAAGCACTCCGTGTGCTTCGAGTTGTCGATTATTTCACCCTCGCGCTTCGACTAATAATAGCTTCCTGGTTAGCTCAGATAGTAGAGCGACCGCCCCGAAAAGGCGTTGGTCCTGTGTTCGAATCCCGGACCAGGATGAATTTTTCTTCAACTAGTAGGCTTTGTTTCTGAGAAACCCGCATGATTTTCTTTTCTAGCTTCGCGCTCTACATACAGGTGGATGTCAATTTTCCTGTGATCGAATCATCATTGCGTCGATGTGACAAGTGATGAGGATATTTGTTGCAGGACGGCTAAGTGAATACGGGCCTGAATCAGTACTGACTCCTCACTTATGAAAATACTCTAAGCGTCAAATGTACTTGCTGCGGCTGCAACCTAAGATGAAAAGCTACTAATTGCAACCATGCACGATGCGACCGCACCTACCGCCGTCCTCAGCTCTTGTTTCTGCAAGGGATGCGAAAATGCAGAAAAAATGCGCTTAAGTAGCGTATACCTTTCATGTTGCTGTTGTGCAGAGCCTTTCAACTGCATTCTTGCACGCAGAAATAAAGGAACGAGCGAGACAGGCTCCGAGTCAGGCGAGAGAAATCGCACTCAAAGCCATAGAAGAAAGCGCCCTCGCCGATGTGTCCGTGCGGCGTCACGCATGCCGGCGTGCAGGAAAGTTGTCGCCTGTACGGTTCTCTCACAACTGACGGCTTCACTGTTTATGTGCGAACAGCGAAGAAGCGTAAAACCAGCATCGTGGGTAGCAGGCCGAGAGGGTCGGTCGTGTTTACCGCAAGAAGCTGGCCTCTGAAGCATTGCGACGCGCCGCCAAGTTAGTGGCGGGCCGCTTTCAAGTCGCGAGCATGATGCAGTCCCTAGAGTAAGACGCCGTTCCTTCGAGAAAAGCAGAAGAAGAAGCCATTGGAAGCAAGGGAGAAAACAAAAGCTTCCTTTGCTGTAGCCAGCGGTTGTTATCACTGCAGGCGCTTTTGGGAGCACGCCCATTATGCACTCTGAAGCTTTGTATTTTACCCCATGGAGGGACACCCCGCCAAGACGTGCTCAGTGCGTTCATTGTTGAGGTAAACTTTTGGGGACGTTGAAACTCTTATGCTTTGGAATGGGATGAAGGAGACAAACTAGGAGTCTTGTTGGTGCGATGCTGTGTCACGCCTTCATTACTTATGCGGGTAGCTTGAAAGCTTTGATTCCCAGTTGCGGTTATTACGAGTCCACGTCGGCGGGCAAGCGGCCGGCAACTGCAACATTAAAGGGAAGTGCTTGCGAGCGTTTCGTAGCGCGCAAAACACGGGGATAATGAAAGAGGTTAATGAAGCCGCCTTCCTACTATCGCGTGGCAAGGCTTCGCGCTCTCTCTTTGGATGAGTGGAACACATTTTTAGTCAGCGAAAAAAAAAAGAGAAAATGTGGTGGCGCCGAGAAAACTTGCTTTAGCTTGGCTTGTTGACTCGCGGACCAGCACTTAAGGCTGTACGCTGCACAAACATGAGTGCGAAAACCGGCGCACTAAATACGGACAAATGTATTAACTTCAAAGAGGTACACCATCCGCTACAGAAGGCCAATGGTTGCGTAATTTTTTTTTCATTTCGCCAAGCGCGCGTGCTTTAAGGAGAGCCATTGTACGTATCGTAATTAGAATGACGCAGGTAAAAACGTTATGGATTCATCCCGTATGTGCGTAAATGTATTTTAGACAAAAAAATCTAGATAAATGGAAAGTGGAAACGGAAAAAGGGAAATGAAAAGTGAAGATAAAAATACGCATTACGAGCTGCAGCTGGAGCAGAATTATGATTGTAAAATTATGTGACCATCCGTAGTCAGTCAGGATATCGACCAGAGGCCCTATGCTGGTTTGCCGTCCATTTTGAGCAAATAGCAAACCTAATAATAGCAATCCTTCCTCCATAGCCGTTGCTGAAGATAGATCTGATGAAGCTATCGCAACGCGCAATTTGCCGACGCGAGCGCTAAGGGCTTCATCCTTACAGTCAAGCCCGTAACTGAAGGGCTTCACCGTTTGTGCTGGACTGTGCAGCGCACACTCGGAGATGGGTGGTGCCTGTATATGTATATGCGTGTATTTCAGAGTCAATAGCGTGCGAGTGCGCTTGCGTATCATAGATAGTGCACGATGCTGAACCCATTTCAATTGAATGAATGAACAAAGGAACAAACAAACGAACGAGCTAGCGAACGAGCGAGCGAGCGAACGAACGAACGAACAAACGAACGAACGAAAACAGAATGAAGGCGAGCGCAAATAGAGGACAGAAGTAGTTGTTTGCATGTATAAAGCAATACATCACATAAAGAAAGTTTCTCGACTGGGCTTGAACGTTGGGCTTTCAGTTCCATCGAAGGTGTCCGCCTTGCGCTCGCGTATTTGACGGATTATGAAAGTAGCGGCGGGTGCCTTTACTAATCATAAAAACAAGTTAGTTAACTGTGCTGGACAAGTGTCATTAAAATACCTGTGATTTCGAAGAAGTGGGTACCGATAAAAGAGGCAATGCATAGATCAGAGACCGCTGGAGCACAAGACCGAGGTAGCCCCAGGACCGGATGGCCCACCACTGCAGTCGTTGTGTTGTTGTACGATGCCTAGTTCAGTAACGATTCTCAGACAATAGAAAATGCGAATTGCCAGAAGCATTCTACAAGTTTTCCAGATATAGAAGCGCAATAGCATCTACATCATTGTAGCTACACCCGCGTTAAGTGAAAATGAATGTGCTTATCTGCAATTATGAATGCAATAGTAAGTTTGAGCGGTGAAATGTGCAGGATGTGGTGGTTTTAGCACGTGGTCACTGTTTCGTGCCTCTGCGTGCGCGCGGTAAGGCTTTGCAGGCTACGTACAAAATGAACTTCCGTTGTTAATACTGCAACGATCACGTGCACTTGTTTGATTTTAATTGTGTGTACGTCCTTGTCGCTCGTTTTGTCTAAGTTAATTATGCACCACCAACTCACCCAGCACCTAGTGTTGCCAGTGTGGCTCTCAACTCAACGGTCCTTGTCAGCGATTTTTCTGTTTTGCAATGAGAGAGAAATAAAAGGCGAAATACCACAACCCATGTCACAACCGAACCAGCATCGAATACGTGTCTAGCGAGCCAATGACATTGGTGTGGTCGGGCACAGAGGCCAGCAGCGTTTCACTCAATAAAGGCGGGCTACACGCGGCAGTGTTACGAGGATCAGCCCGACTACTTGAAACGCGCTGTATCACTCATGAAAACTGTCAAACGCACCAGAAATGACAAACATTTCAATAGCTCTTGGAAACATGCATACTTCCCTCACAAACGCAGCCTCGGCTGTCGCCAGTAGATTGGGTTTACGCCCACTCGTTTTAAATACAACAGTTTGTTTCATCTTCTTCCTTTTTTTGCGCCCAATTATTAACTAGCCACTAGTTTCTTAAAGTATTCAGTGAACAAGTGAGGCTAAGAGTCCCGACAAACGTGCATAACCATTCTGTTCTTCTGTTCTACGGAACCAAAAGAAAGAAAGTGAGGCAGTGGCGTAATCTGTGTACATAATTATGACGCATTCAGCTGTAGCTAGCTTTCATTCAATTTGGTCTCAGTCGCGCCCTGTGTATCTTACCCTGTCACATCTGTGAAATTATTGAGGAGCTGGCTTGTACTGGCTTTTTGACGCTTCAGTTTGCGTCCGCCGTCCTAAGTCCATTACAAAGTGTCAGCATGGTGCTTCGAAAAAAGAGCGAGATGGTCTGTATTTAAAAGAAGTGTGGAAAGACAGTCCACTTCATAAAGTATTTCTTTCGATATGGAGACAGGTGCAACTAAGACATGTAGTCATACCGCTGCATTGATTTAGTGCTGTTTCGGACAGGCGGGCGTTCATCATCGGAAAGCTAAGGTAGAGAAACGGCTTACCTCTCTAGAAATGTCATTCCTGGCTACTTGTTTGAAAAGGCCCGCTTTCGCGATCCAGGAAAGTGCACCTTAAGTAAGAAAAAGAATTTAGCTAGAAGGAAGTCATATACTTACACTAGCACCCGAAATACCACAAATCTCGTCTCGTTTGAGTGTCAACCATTTTACACATGGGCGAATACGGCCGCTGCATTTCAGTCATATTTTGAGAAACCCACCTGCTGTCTGAAGCAGTGCCAGTCCTGTTTCTTAATCAAAAGAAATCGATATCTACCTATCGTTCCAGCTGAAGTAAGCCTAATCATGAAATACTCCCTTATTTGTAACTGCATTCGCGTGAATGTTTTATTCATGTGGGTAGGCGACTGTATGTGCTGTTCAGTGTTTGTCATGTATACATCAGAATCAACACCCAACAGTGTCAGGCATGTCAGACGAACAGGCAGGCTAACATCTCCAACATATGATTAAATATTGTATCTATCTCTCTATCTCTCCACGCCTCTCACTACATCTCGATACCCAAACGAGCGAGGGTGAAGGTGTCATTATTATTTTGTTATCTTTTTCCAAGAAGACGTTGGTGTCTGTGAGATGGCGCCAGCTTCTCCTCTTCTTTTTATTTATAGATGTGTTCTAAGAAAAGGCAGCGTCGTATCTAACGAATTTTCGACTGCGGAGCGTACGTGGCTAGTACCCCGGCCGCTCGCTGAAAACAAATGCGTCGAAGTGTTTATCATACCTTGACGCGGGATTACACGGGACACGGAAAGGTATCAATGCTGTAAACATCCTGAATCAGGTGACCGCTGGTGGAGTGGGAAACTTAATCATTTACAGCGGGCCGTTTTCAAGGTTACAAGAGTCATTAATATGTTGCGGAGACACGGGAGATCTTGGCGGTGACACTCGTACAACGGAAGTAGTTGATGTTATTGGCCAGCAAGCTCTGGGACGTACCCAGCAGAGTGGGTTCGCCAGTGCTTGATAAAAGGAAGCAAGACCCGTTGAATATCTAACAACGATAATAAAGTGCAAGAAAAAAGAGACAGAGTACCACATAAATCACTTTCAATTTTTCGAGTTTGCTCGCTATGGTGCGCTGAATGTTTTCGAGACTGATAACTTCTTGGGCTTTAGTTACTCCGATTTTAGAAGTTTAGGCAACGCCAGCTGAGCTATCGGGAGGGTATGCGCTTGGATGGTGCCACCAAAACACTCGCTGAAGAGACACCGTTCTCGGACGATCTGTCACACAAAATTCAGCTGCCGCACATGCTCTCCCAAGCGTGTAGGTGCGGCTAGAATGCATGAGGTTGGACAAGGTTTCATGTGATGAGTGATAAGTTATGAGTGGCTAATGCAATAAATGATTATTAATGAGCGTTGCGAAAAACGTCTCTGTTTAGAGCGATAAAATAGAAGCCTACGAAGGGACAAAACAAACGAAAATGTAACTTTTGGGGTTTTACGTGCCAAAACTACGATATGATTATGAGACACGCCGTAGTGAGGGACTCCGGATTAGTTTTGACCACCTGGGTTCCTTAAAGTGCACCCAATGCACGGCACACGGGTGTTTTTTTTTTTTTTGCATTTCACCCCAATCGAAATGCGGCCGCCGGGGCCGGGATTCGATGCCGCGTCCTGGGGGCTTAGTAGCGCAACGCCGTATCCACTACGCCACTACGGTGGGTGGGATAAAACAAAGTGTGTCCCGTTTTATATCGGTGAAAATCCATGATCAGAAAACAAAATGCAATTATGGCTCTTTTTATCGCGAATCTGACTACTAGTATTAAACGATGCCCTTTTCTCTGCCGAGAAAAAAAAGGAAATGTTGATACATTTCCCACTTTCCCTCAGCGCCTGGTTATGAAAGCTGAAAATCAGCATTAATACCGGTAGTCAAACAAGGATAAACCAAAAGGTCCCTTTCAATCAACGGTCGCTTCGAAATGACGCTAAGGAGAGGCATGCACAGTAGTCGAATGTGCGATGCTCATTAAGAAGTTAATTATATCTATCTATCTATCTTTTTATTGCCGTTACCTGAGTTTCTTTTTTTTCTTGTTTGTGTGGGTTCTCAGCGCTAATACGTGTGATACACGTGTATTTTTCTATCGTCTGGGGACTCAATCCCAATTGCAGCTCGTTCTCTGGCCTACGCATGTCATTTCACTTGTCGAATGAGCAGCATGGTCTCCTTATGCGGCGTACACCTCATGGCCAACGTTAACGACAAGGTGCCCTTTGAAGAGCCTATGAGGACAAAGGGTTGGATAGCCTACGCTTGCGATAGACTACGCTCACTAATTCAAATGATTAAGCTAAAAGAGAAGATTCTAACTGTCATCTCGATTCTCACCATTGTTGAAGCTAACCGGCGATATTAAACTGTGTGATGACAGCGGTAAGGAAACAAACGGTTTGCCGAAACTTCAGTTCGCTCCAAACCATCGCCTTGCTCTACTGAAAATAACAAAATAATCAGTTCTTATGTCAAGGCGATGGCTCATTTGGACGGCTGGTCAGTGCTGAGCAACAGGAGACATGTGAACGCTATCTATGCAAGATTACGGTCCATCCCGTTTATGCTGGCCCGTTGGAAACTGGAGGTGCTGTTGCGGAAAAAAAAAGAATAGCTTGAAATCTAACAGAGCGCTGTGAGCAGGCTCTCTGCGGGATCAGGTTGGGATCAGTTGTGCGTGTAGTAGGGATAAGTTGAGTTCCGTGGTTGAATATTCCGTTCGTATGCAGAGTTACCCAACTATTTGTACTGGCGTATACTATTTACACTGGCATTCACCTTACCCGTTATTAGGGTTACGACGCGCTACAATAGTATTCCAGTTCCCCGAAAAGCAATCGGAAACCTAGAGTGCTATGGAGCAACGGCAGAGTTTGAAAACCTTTGGGATCTGCGCGAGTTGCGGCTACGCCCTCATATAAATGAGCTGATGATATCAATACAGAAAATTGAACCCCCTGCATGGCTGTAAGTTTCATTCGCTTGTCTAGATTCATGGACCTCGTGGACGGCCGAAAAAGAAGCAGTCACGTGGTCAAACCATCGGTGTCTTGTTTCATTTGTTTATCGTTATACCCAATGTATTACATGTGCTAGTAAGTCATCGAAAAAATGTTACCTATTAACGTATTCGACAGAAAGGAAAGGGTTGGCATGAGAATGCGCCACGTCTGCACTGTTCGCATTCAACCATGGATAGGCAGATAATGTCCGAAAGAGGTGACACGTTCGTGACGCGCTCCAGAAAGGCGTCTTGCGCCGATTTGTAAATAGGTAGCGGGACAGTCACGGTATTGAGACATTCCGATATTACGCTGAAAATAATAAGCGGTGCCGGCGCGTACCATTGCCTAATGTTGTGTGTTTGAAACGAGAAAGCGGCGTGCGCAGGGTGCGCTCCGTGTCGGAATACGTAACTTTATCCGGACATTTCATTGTCGGCTGCGTTCGCGCGTTCCGCGCTGTCTTTCTTCACTGTCTGCCCTCGAACAAACTTAGGCGAGAGAAAAACTCGGGGCATCCTGCATAACACCCCTAGCCATTAGTTAGAGAGAAAAACACGATTACACTCTTACGTTCTGCCGCTGGCTTAGCGAATTGTAGCGCACGCGTGAACGCGTACGGTGGTTGCTGAGCCGCTCTGGTTCTCGTCCATGTGTGCCACGGCAAACAGGAGAACGCGCTAGATCTGAATAAACACAATCTGAATACACACACCGAGCAACAGCCACCTCTGCAAATTTGGACTTGAGTGAGGCTTACCGAGGCGGGATCCCTAATGTACCGTTTATGGCCAGTAAACCGAAAAGGGAAATGCAAACGCGAGTTTGGCCCGGAGTGCGAAGAGATGGCAGCTATTCGCCTCGGTGAGCGTCTTCCATCGCTGGCCGCCCCTTCCTCCCGTCATTCACCACTCAATCCGATCGCGATTACACGCTCTCACAGCGTTCCGGCGAGGCCTTCCCCATCCGCCTACTAAATGCTCGGAAAGACGGAGGGGATCCCTTCGTGCAAAGCAAGGAAGATCACGGGTTGTTTGCGCGGCCCAGATAGGAGTTTGTTTACACGGTAGAATCCAGCATGACGGGCTCATTCAATACCGATGTAATGTCGCACTCACGTCGTAAAAGCCACACCTCTCCGTTCGCGCACCGTTTGCTTTCGTGCTTTCGAGGAGCCGCGCTCATAACGGCCCGAGCAATTGGACAGCTACGCAAGAGCAAACTAGGGCCAACGGAGCGAAAGGCTCTAATACTGGCCTAAACAATCCTCGTGGGGTTTATAGCACCAATAAAATGGACGTCGTGGTATTCTAAGATTCGCCCAGATGAGGATACTAACTCGAGTACCAACGCAGCGCCAATTCAATGCAGCTTCGGCTCGGTGGTACTTATCGCCGTTTTCGAGTAAGCGCACGCCCTCTTTCGGCAATCGATTTCGCAGGTTTACACTTGCTAGTGTATCTAAATGTTCTGACCTTTATGCAAATAATTTTTTTCAAACGTGACCTTCGAGAAGCGCTGAGGAAGAGTGTAAAAGGCAATCTGCTTGCGTCGACCAGTGTGCGCAGGATGCCAGAAGAGCGAATGGCTGGAGCAGCTCTTCTTGCGCAGGGAATCGGATTGCACGCTCGCTCTCACACAAATGAAAGCTCGAAGGTCGATCGTTAAAATAAAGAAAGTAAGGAAGAATTGAAGAAAGGAAGCAGGTGGGTAGGAGTGCAGCAGGGTAAAGCAACAATTTTAATATGCAATAAAATGTCATAAAAAGACTCAGCTTCAATCACGAAATATCCCATACAGCGCACACTGCTTGCGAATTTGACAATATTTGATCTGCTGAAATCAACATCTGTCGGGATATACGTGAGAGCCGTGGAGGTGGTCGTATGTTTTGCTGATTGCTGCGGCACCGAGAGCGAGAGACAGCTTCATGAACGCCCACAGGAGCCGTTGAATTACAAAGGCTGGCTTCCGGACACCACGCTCTCCGCAGCTTCATTTTTATGGTAGCGAGCGAAAACAACATCTATACGTATGTCGGAATTCAGGACGACGATGTCTGTAAATTTCTGCCGGAAAAGCGCCTTTCTGTACCACCAGTTCACGAAACTGGTGAGGGCTATATAATGGCGCAAAGAGTTTTCCAGAAATATTATGCAAACAAAATTTGTGACATCGCTTCAAACGTTGCGTCAGAAGCGTGCGTTGGGATGTCTTGTTTCACTCCATCGATTAGCCACAAGTGAAAATGATATCTTTAGCTTGCTGTTTAACACAGCAAGATGCTTCCGCGGCTGTTATGAGAGTCGTTTCTAAAGGCACTCGTCGCAGGTGCACAAGAAGGCTAAAGTGGTAGTGATCTCAAGGGAGCAGAACACCCACTAAACGGAAGGCCTAACTCAGCACAGGTCTGCAATAATGTAGGGTTGTGTATCGAATACCCCAAAATAAAGACAGGATTGCTTGGAAATTTTAAACATGCCACTTAGCGTCTACCGCACTGCTGTCTTCGAGAAGGAGCTGCAGCTGAGGTCAGGAAAGTTGAGATCAGAATTGAAACTGCTCACTATGTACAGCTTATTTGCTTCATTTGTCTACGCTTCCATTTAATGGCGCTCTCTCGAATTTAGCTAAGTCAAATTAATGCCTCTGGAGCAAAATGAGCAGTTGAATTCTGCGAAACTTAAAGTTGTAGCTTCCCCTGTCGATAGCACACGAGTATTTTGAGTACCAAACTAGGTTTTTTTAGAAGTTAGTGTCAATGAAACTAATACATAAAAAACTATTTTCGTAGCTCCAGACTAAACCCGACTTTGAGGTATCTGCTGATGAAGGCATGGTTATTCGCATGAATGGTGAGTGAACCATGGGCAGTTGGACATATTTTGCTTTTATCAACTTAGGACATAAAAGGAAATTCTCAGCCCGGAGGCATAGTTTTGACAAAAGGACTTGCCAGAGCATTGGCTCCAGGCTGAGACATCTCTTGTTCGTCCACTTTTGATCTATTCAAGCCTCCATCCTCCTCCATCCTCCTTGTTGGGATTAGGAATTGTCAGCTACTGGCACTTTCGCGTTTTGTTTCGCTCAACAACAAAAGACCCCGGCGTCTATGATTGCAAAACATCTTCAAATACGGCTGGTATTACTAATTGAAATCTATAAGTTTAATGTGCAGTGAACAACTGCCTTTCCAGCAATTGGAAGCCGATCCTCTCCGCTTTATGTTCCTACCCTGAAACCCATCGTCCCCCTAGCGCCACAGGTGTGGTCGTTGCCACCTTCAATTGAGATAATGAAAAAGTGCAGTGCTTCTTTTACCAGAATCAGCTATGACATTAAAAAAAAAGTTAAACGATACTGGCAGCTGCTCGTTGGCGCTAAAATGTAGCTACCCAAAGCATTCCTGTAAAGCGTGCTTTGCTGTGAAAAGACCTTAACTGCGGGAAAGCAAATACTTCTTAGCGGGAGGGTGGTGGTGCAAACGTCTTTATTTAGGATTGAAATATCCGCCTACAGGTTTAGTTTCGTGCCCATCTCCTAGATAAAAAAATTAGGCCACAGTCCGGCGGTATAGGAGAGGAGTTAATTAAAATGAGAACCATGAAACCACGCCCGGAGTTCATCTCGGTGAGTAGGTTGGCTGAGACCTCGAAGAAGGGGTCTTTTTCCGATATTCTTTGTGGCGGTGCATTTCCCAAGCAGATGTGTCGCGTCGACCGCTTCTTCTGTACGGTTGCACATAGAGCAGGACAGCCTTTGAAGATGTTCCTACGAGTCTCCGAGGACGCTGCCGCCGTAGTTCCACGATGCTCGACGTGGGTGCAACCCCTGGAGAAGGCGCTGCAGATTTCCTTCCGGCTTTCTTTTTAAGGAGGGATGGGATGCTAATGAAACACGCGGGTACTAGGGCACGTGCTTCTCGTCGTTCGCACTCCTGCGCTATACTTGAAGGGATAGTGTGCCGTGAAGCTAGTCGTCGCTGCTATTCCGGTACTGTTTCTTTTCGTGATTGCAAAACAGCGAGCTCCCAGGAACGTTCATATCCAGAGATCTTTATGTGGGCGGGCTCCCACTCAACTTTAGTGTACAGTAGAGCATTTCGAAGCTCGTCAGTCTGTGTAGGCGCCTCAGAAGGGATTAAGTGTCACGCCGGAGGGAAAAGCACACCCCAAGTACAGGGCACAGCTCTTTTCAAAGTACCTTTGCAAACATACAGGTATATGGGTATTTACGAAAAAATGCACTCATGCCACTCGCATTACAATTGCAACTTTTTTTGCGATAAAGTGCCTTACGCAAACAGCTGTCGTTTAACGCTAAGGTACTGACATGGTTCCATATAAAAGAATAATGTTTTTGTTTGCCTTAAAGGCACTTAAATAAGTTACAATGCCACTCACAATTGAACCACCACGAGTTGACATTTAGGAATGAAAAAGTTATCCGAAGCGCTAAAAAGTTATGCATGCGTAAAAGTACTACGCACCATGAGAATTCTACTGCTTTCTTTTTTTTTCTTTTTTCTCCTTTATTTCAGGCGAACATTATCTAAATATAGTATTTTAGATTCATCTAAATCTGTGAGGTAGCCAACCAGATGCATTTCTGGTTAAGATCCCTGCATTCTCTCTCTCTTTCTTCCTCCTCCTCTAAATTTGTGAAATGAGCGGCGTAACACTTGAAAAAGCAGCTGATCTGTGATAGTCTAAAAAAATTATGGGGTTTTACGTGCCAAAACCACGATCTGATTATGAGGCACGCCGTAGTGGGGGAGGACTCCGGAAATTTAGACCACCTGGGGTTCTTTAACGTGCACCTAAATCTAAGTACACGGGTGTTTTCGCATTTCGCCCCCATCGAAATGCAGCCGCCGTGGCCGGGATTTGATCCCGCGACCTCGTGCTCAGCAGCCCAACACCATAGCCACTCAGCAACCACGGCGGGTAGTCTAAAAAGGGAATCTTCGGCCTTGCAGGAGAAGACGACTCCCCTAAGTAACGGACAGCAGGCCCCAGAATGAACTTTATTCGACGTCTTTAGCCGCGATGTCATTGCGACTGCGCAGTGTGGTGGACGGCAGCAATCCCTACAGCCTGGAGCGAGCGTGACCTCTATTGAACGGGACTTCTGTTTATGAATATCAAGATATTTCGCCTCGTTTCAAAGGTGGTTGCAGACTGAGGCTGCGCTTGTTCGTCGCCTTTTGATCGCTTCAAGTCTCCGCACTTTGGTGAACCCTTTGGACTGAATTATTGACCGGTTGTCTTTTGAAGGTCCAGTGTACGAGGTGCTACCCAGAAGTCCCGGGAATTCAGTCATAAAAATTGTGTTCACCATAACGCCTAATCATCATTGTCTCATTCAAAGCAGTCCCCTTGAGCATGTATACACCGATCCCAGCGTTTCGGCCACCATTCCGTGCATTCGTAGAACTATCCCGGCGACAGTGTGTTGAGGTCCGCCTGGGATTCCGACTGGATCACTTCAACAGGGTGAATCCGACGTCCTCGCAGCCACAACTTCAACTGTGGGAACAAGAAAAAGTCACAAGGGTCCGGCGAATAGGGTGGGTGCGGAAGTACTGTGATTTGTTTTGAAGTCAGGAAGTGTCGAAGAACGAGTAATGTGTAAGTGGGCGCGTTGTCGTGATGAAGAAGCCAGTTGTCGTTCTTCCATTTCTCCGGACCTTTACGACGAATTCTCCTTCTTAAGAGCCTCAAAACATCACAGTAAAGCTTGCTATTCACGGTTTGTCCAGGAGGTACGAATTCCTTGCGAACAATTTTTTGTTGGTCAAAAAAAAAAACGATAAGCATGGACTTCACATTGCCACGCACTGGAAGCGCCTTTTTCGGCCGCGGGGAATTTGGCGACTTCCATTGTGATGACTGCTGTTATGTTACAGGATCGTAGCCGTAAACCCATGGCTCATCCCCGGTTATTACACTGGAGAGGAATGTGAGATTGTCTCTGACTTGTTGCTTCAGTTCCGTACCGACAGAAACACGATGTTCGTTGTCTTGGCACGAATTTTGCAGAAATGCATCTCATGTTCAAAATATGCGACAAAATATGCTGAACTGTGAAGTACAAATCTCCTACAATGTCGCAGACATTATTTGTAGTTAGCCTTTCGTTTCCAAGGATAGCCTTACGAACTCCTACCATCGTTTCCGGGATTGTGCTCGTTGACGGGCGTCCAGAACGTTCTTCGTCGTCAACGCACATTCGACCCTCTTTGAAGCATTTACGCCATATAAACATCCTTCTTTCGCTAATGGCGTTGACTCCAAGAGCATCCTCTAGCATTCGATGAGTATCTGCCGCAATTTTGCCAAGTTTAAAACAAGACTTGATGCAAATCCTTAGCCCCTTGAAGTCTGTCATACTGGTTGCTAAGAAATGCGCCAAATCAGTGAAACATTGAGTTGCAAAGCAACACTTCGCAATGCAATGCTTCTTCTTAGATGCAAGTCATTCAGCACACTAATCCGCAAGGCATGCTGCTAGCTATAGCTAGCGGCGGAAATATGTACCACACTCAGTTTGCCTGCGCTTTTCAAATTCCCGGAACTTTTGGGTAGCACCTCATACGTACGTACTGGCGGACTCTATTCTTTGTTGTTGCTTCACTTTCGTCTTCGTGGTCTGTCATCCGCTTTCTGTTCTCCTTACTTTCCTTCTCCCTATATCCAACCCTACTTTCTAAAGTGTAGGCAGGCGCAGGCGTTGTGTCCCTCTCGCTGGCAGTTGCCAGCCTGCAAACTCCCAATTTGCGTCTCTGCCATGGTATATGTGTGTTCTTACATCTAATAATAATAATAAATACAATACTGTTGAACCCGGATATGTCGAATCTGAAGGGGATCACAAAAATTTTGATATATCGGTAATTTGATATAAAAAATTTTATACAAAACCTCTCAAGAGGAGCTTACTGGTGTTCGTTATACACAATCTATCGTTATATGTGGGTTCGATATATCCGGGTTCCAATGTAGTTGTGTTAGTAATAATAATAATAATAATAATAATAATAATAATAATAATAATAATAATAATTAGTATTATTATTATAATATTTATTGTTGCCATCTTATAATAATCGTACATCCGAAGGCAGGCCCGTCAAAGCCTAGGGAATGTCTTGCGTGACTTGGCCCAGCACGTCGGCAAACAGAAACGAAATGGTAACATGTACAGAAATAAAAAAGCTGGTGAAGCTCATAACAACAACAAAATGAAGTTTAAATAACACAGAAACTCTCTGAAATCAGTGACACAGAAAGTCAATAAACAATATAACGAGCAAAGACAGCAACATTTAGTGTTATAAATTGATTATAATGCCTTCAACATTTTTTTCAAGTTTCGTTTTGTGTTTACAGTATATATATATATGATCAGGTAGGTCACTGAATATTCTTGGGACATAAGCATATCTGCTAGCTTTACCAAATCTTGTGTTGCAGTAGGGTACTATAAAACGCAATGTTTTCCGTAGGGCACGGGGAGCAATGTATTCCTGTTTGAAATCGGGGTTCCGGAAATGTCTTACCACAACCATTTGAGGGAAACATTTTTTAAATGACGGAAGACCCAGACGTATAAACAAGTTCACATTGTCAGCCGAGGAAGAGTTATGCGCAATTGATTTTAATATATTTTTCAGAATTCTATCAATTCGACACTGCCATCGAGAAGAAAAAAAAAACCGAACAATGTAATGCCATAACGTAATACACTGTATGCTAAGGCGTCCGTGATAGTGTTTTTACAGGCATCGTAACAATAGATTTAATGTTAAAAAGTAGCGATGAAACACTTCTGAGCCTGCCGCAAATATATGTCATATGATCATTCCATGAGAGGTCACTGTCAAAGAAAACACCAAGGTATTTAATGGAGTTGACATATTTACGGGGACACACTAACACGATTGTCAATTAGAACTGTGCAGAAACAGTGGCAAATTAGTAACAGTTACTTAAAACACGACATTTTTGTTTGTTTTTTCTTGTTTAGTGACAAACATTTGTTAGTAAACCAGGCTATTGCATCGTACACAACCTCTGTGGTGTGGTGGTCTCTAAGAATCCATTAATTATGGCAAGAAGGATACCGGATAGTGCGCCGAAGTTTCGTTGGAGCAAAGATACCGTTATACCGTCTATACCAGCTGGACTATCTTGCCTAAACCCAGCAACTATTCTTGCGAGTACGTCAAACATTATCGTCGGTAAGAACGCGTAAGCTTTTTTCTTTTCCAGAGTGGACAGCTGGCACCATTGAGGTTGCTCCTGAAACGCGTGCGAAATGTTCATTGAAGACTGTGGCTGTCTGCGCAAGATCACCTGGAAAAGCATCGGCTAGCTTTTGAATAGGCACTGTCTTTACAGCGTAGATGGTTTATCAGTGACCACGTCTTCGCCGGGTTTCGAACAGATAATTGAAACTGACGTTGAAAGTAGCGTCATTTTGAGCATCGGATAAGGGCGACGACTTTATTCCTTGCGATTCTGTTGCTAGCGCGAAGCTCAGCATTGCTTGGAGCTCGCTTAGACCGTTTCCACTGCAAATCTCCGTAGGCGATTGCATTCATGATTTCCACGGTCTGCCAGTTGTGACTTCTTCTCTGTTTGCTAATAATTCGAGTACAGGTTTCTTGAAAACTGCGTACTTGCGAACAAAATTGTTCATAAATAAACACTGGCGCCCCGGCAACAATCAGTTTGCTTCCGCTGTCTGGCAACCATCTCAAGATTACCTAGCCGCATCATTGGAATCCGCTCAAAACCGAGCCACCCGCTTGATCGCTTCAGATTATTCACGGTACACTAGTGTCACTTCCTTGAAGCAAGCAATAGGTCTGCCAAACACTGAAGTCACGCCGCATCATATCTCGTCTTTGTTTGCTGCACTCCTTCTATTACAATCCACGCTCAAGGCACCGCCTTCTTAAACCACCATTGCGAACTTCCTCTCGCATAAGTCACAGCTCTGCCATAGCACGTTTACCTAGCCGCTCATCCGCCATGACCACTTCCTTTTTTTCTGATGCAATCGTTTATTGGAATGCGCTCCCTGACCACTTCGTTACCTGTACTGACCGCAAAAAATTTCGTGAATACCTAACAAATCACTTTGAATAACTTTCTGTTCCCAGTGTACATCGTTCATGAACCCATCACAAAACACTCGTAATAGTCTACCCTTGTCAGCCCTTCCACCTAGTGTATTTTTTTTTGTTCACGAACGTATTGCCGCCCTGCTTATTTAAATTCGTAATTTTTGTTTGATTGTGTAAAGTCATACAAAATCAGCAATGTTTCTTTTTTGTTGTTTTTTTGTACGTAACCACTTTTACACATGCTTGTTTTTAAACACAGGCATTCCGTATGCGTGAAATCTACATCAATGCATGATACTGTGTATTTTTCGTTCACAAAAAACTGCTATTCCACGCCCTCGACGGTGCGAACGAGCCACAAATTTTGCACTGTAACCTTTTATTACAAAGAAATGTGCGCTTGATTCAGTAATATTTATTTTGGCTAGCACAAATACACCTACAAAATTTGTTGAAACTTCTGCAATACTTCAAAACTCATCCCTGTATTTACGCAGTCGGCGAATATTTATATGAACCAAAGTAAAGTCTGTTGCATAATTTGGACCGAAGCTCTCCTTAAAAAGTTCGAAAGTTCGGAAAATTGAGTAAAATGGACGGATTCATCTTCATTGGATTTTTTCAACATCCGTTTCATTGCTAATGCGAATGAGTGGAGAGTCTTCGTCCTTAGCGAAGATTTTGCCTTATCTCACTCAAACGAATTTGTACTTGTGTTGCTTGCCTGCATCCCCGGCAAGCCAGAACATATGCCAATTTGCCTTGGTTAGATTGTCATTGAAGTAGAGCTTCGGGCGCAGTTCCGACTCATAGAGCTGTCAAAGTTTTCTACGAGCTTAGATCCAGTTTTCTTTCATGTTTACCGTTGAGAAACAAACCAAGACTGTCGGGATAGTATCAGTCTTGCCAGAAAGGTGGTGGACAGCAACGACGTCATCATTAACAAAAAATTCCGGTAAATCAATTTTCGCAGCAAGGTCATTCAGTAATTTCTTCAAATATTCCTTATCGGCAACCGGCAAACCACGGATTTCCAAGTTTGCCTTTCTGTTGTACTGTTCAGATTCATTTTACTTCTGTTGCTGTCGTTGCAATATCTCAGCCTGAGCACGGACAGTCTCATTTAGTTTCTGAATTTATTTGTCTCTGGTCCTTGCGGCACCTTCAGACAACTTGAGCTGGTCGTGTGTGGCCTCATACTGCTTTGAAAAGAAAGTGTCGGTGTCTTCAAAATCTGAGACGGTCTTCATCAGCTTCAAGAATTCTGCTTTCAGAAGCAACAGCGAGTCAACTTTAACATTCAGTGCCGGTAGTACTTCTAAGCTTTTTTTTTACATCCTTGATTTCCGCAACGCGAGCTAAAATAGCGTCATTATTTCCTGCCGCCTGCGCTGAATCCGACGGGGATGAAGAAACAGATTGTTTTTATGTTAGCTCTGCTAGTTTTGCACACCCAATCTTCAGGTTTCGCTTGTCGCATGGTATTAAAAGTATTAGGGGCAATACCTGAGCAAGTCTGTCCGAGATGATATGAATATTTGCATCCGCAGCACGCCATAATCTGTCCATCACTCGGCAGATTTTTTTGACAGGCAACACAAATGTTGTCTTCAGACATCGCGACAGGTTATGAAATCAACGCTTCGCAGTCGGCAGCAATTCACATACAATGAGAAGTGAAAGATTGCAAAGGAAACTATACCGGTGAAAGTACAGGCGATCGATTAACAGGCCAATGTATCGCTGCCTACTACTACTACTAATAATAATAATAGGTGATTCCTTGGGACTATCGGCACGCGTGTGAGTCCTGGCGGTGGCGGCCGCATTTTAATGGGAGTGAAATGTTAACATCCTCGAGTAATTAAATTTAGGGGCTCGTTAAGGAAACCCAGGTGGTCAACAATAAGCCGGAGCCCTCAATGATGGCGTCCTTTCAAACCCACTGCGTAGTTTCGGGGCATCAAACTCCACCAAATATTTAACTTTAATGGCTTCATTACTTATTTTTTGTATTCAGCGAGATAAAATGCAGTTGTGCTGGGAGGATCGGGGTCTTCAGCGCATAAATAATTTATTTATTTACAACTCCAGAGTGTCGTTTAAAACTTTCAGTGGCGTTTGTTCTTAAGGACGGCCTTACTGGAAATAAGTTTTCAACTGTTCGATGTTGGGCTGGTTGTTAGGTAGAGGTCAATGTTTGCGGTGCAAAAGAAAGCGGGGGAAAAAAGAAACAAGAAAGAGCACCGGTGGGCACTCTTTCTGATCGTTCTTCAAGCAGGGGCAGAACATAACGGCACACTGGGAAAACTTCCGAGTGGCTTCCGAATCGGTAGCCATTTGGATGATAACTTCTTTGTTTTTACTCAGTGTATTGAAATATCTAGAGAAGAAATGAGACCGTTATATGTGGCTTTTTTAGGCATTACTGGAGCGTATGACAAGGTGAACCGCCACATCTTGCGGGATATTCTGGAAGGAGAAGGCTTACGCATCAACTGTATACAGCTTTTGAGGGAGCTTTACCTAGAAAATACCGTTTGCGTTGAATGGGAAGGGATGAGGAGCAAGCAGAAAGTTGATATCAACAGGGGAATCAGACAGGGGTGCCCATTATCTCCGCTGTTGTTTACGATGTACTATCGCGCACAGTATGATTTGCAACACACGCATACACGGGTCAGTTCTTTCAATAATAAAAATGACAATTGCCATTCTTCTTGGAAGCAGGGGGCTAGCAGCAATCCGGTGTCGAGCAATTGTTTGTGTAGGGGCTGCTATGCTGCCATACGGGAACTATATGGAAGCATGCCAGCGCCTACACACATACCGAAAAAAAAAAGCTTCTCGTGTTGCAACTCATATTGAACGCGATAGTACATGGTAAGGAGGGAAATGGCGCTAGGAGGAATCAATATCGGTATTAATCTCTCATACAAACAGGCGGGCACTCAGAGTAAAGGCGCAGTGCCCATGTTTTTTTTTTTTGCGAAACACATTGTCTTGCTTGCTAACAAAGTGATATGCAACGACTTGCTAATTAATATCTGTGGACAGAAATATGAGAATTTAGAATTGAAATTAAGCGTGAATAAATAGGTCTTATGGTAATTAATGAAAAAAGTGAACAGACAGTGTCAATAGGGGCCCAGGAAATACGTCGGGTAAAAGAGAACAAATGCCTTGGTGTATATATATTGTTACGCCAAGGCAATAGATATGTGGAAACACACACAAAGAAAAACAATACTAACACAGGGGAAGAGAAATGCGGCCTTAATGGAACACAGAGTGGTATGGGGATACAATAGGTACGAGGTGTTCCGGGGAAGGTAGAAAAGTTTAATGGTTCCAGGGCTTACAATTGGAAATTCGGTTGTTTGCGTGAAGTGAGATGTACAATAAGGACTCAATGGCAACTAAATGTCAGTGGGACGCCTCGCATTGGGCGCTCCCGGGAAGACTACAAATGAAGCTGCACAGGATGATATGGGCTGCAGAAGTTTTGAAGTGAGGGAAGCCCAGAGTAAAATCGATTTTGAAAAACGACCGAGTAATATGGGTATATGAAAGAAAGTACCTGGTTTGCGAGAGTGGCTCACTCTATATTCACTCACACTCATATTCACTCACAGTGAAGGAAAATAATCAGGAACCTTACCAGCAAGTATGCGACCTGTATACTAAGCAACGTTGCAACAAAGAACGTTGAACGCAAAGTCAGAGAGGCGGCAATGGGTAATAAACCGGTTATGAGTAACTACCTACGATCTAAAAACGAAATCAGGAAATAAACAATTTGTGCTAACTCAAAGGGAAGCTCCTTACTTTTCGAAGCAAGATCAGGATGCCTAAGAACGCGAAGTTTTTATATAAAGCGAGGTACACCAAAGCAGAAGACGCATGTGCTTGCGGCGGTAAAGATAAGAAAAAGATGGGAAATGTAGTATTAGAATCTTAATATATCTACACAGATGTCGGTTTAGGCTGACCTCCTTGAAGCCCTTGGTTTCAGAGACAGCAGGGGGAAAGTAAACATGTCCGCAATAGAAATTAGTAAGAGGCGATTGGAAGATTGGTGGAAGAAAAGTAGGGAAACGACCAACAACGGAGACGTACAAAAAGAGAGTTCCCAGTAATGGTTCAGCAAGTTTGATGCTACGAATGTTTTGTTTGTTTAAAAACGAAAAAAAAAAGAAAGATAGGCAAGACAGGCAAAATAAAAAAAATGAGCTTGGCGACGCAACCCACCACCCCATTTCAAAGGGGACGCTCATAGCATTCATTCGTTCATCCTTCTTTCTTTTGCACCGCAAAACGTAGACAGTGTTAGCACTATGAGGATTGTGGCGGTTAAATGAATACCTTTAATCTATCATAAATATTTGTGCGCAAGGAGTTTAACGGAATATAACTGCGCTTAATTACAAAATCATTCGCTGATGTATGCGAATCTGATCGACTGATACATCAAAGACAGCGGAGCTGTGCAAGCGAGTGCTAGGGGTCGGTGTGTTGACTGTTCTTGGTGATGATGATTCATCCCCGATGCCGCCAGCGCGTTCTTACCGATGCCCTGGTCGCGTATTTCCATTTGCTAGTAGGTACAGCGTTTGACCGCTGGCGCCACGCTGCGCCGCTCGCGCGTACCATGTTTCGAGCCGCCGCCGTTGGAACGGGAGGAGGCGTTGACGGAGAAAACGCTGGGCTGGTGGTGACTTAGCCTGCTGTTGGGATCGGTGGTATTATAAACGCATCACTGTTTTGATGATCCAAATATAATCTCACTATCAGGAAGGGAGCAGTCTACCTGACTGGAGCAGTATTTTTTATTTGGGGTGTTGCTACGCTGCGCTCCGCAACACCCCAACGACCGCCGCTTCGCGTCGGCGCCCGGCACCACGGCTGCCGCCGTGGCGCCGGGGTTCAAGCGACCGCGCTGGCAAACAGTGAGAGAAAAAAAAAGGGGAAAAGCGTGATATTAGAAAAAAATAGCCAGAGCGGGTTTCGAACCCACGTACGCAAGATCCCGAAGCGAGCGCCGTAACCATACAGCCACGCTCCCAAGGGTTGCATTCGTGCAAATCATATCATTGCGTTCGAGCGCCCTCTGTAAACGGAACCACCTAGAAATGCGGTACGTGCGAGCGGCGCAGCGTGGCGCCAGCGGTCAAACGCTGTACCTACTAGCAAATACAGTGTTGCGCCCTGGTCATACGGCCACTTCGGGGCTTCCACGAAGGCTGTGTCGCTGGCTGCTGCAGGGGAAGTTTACTGTGACTCGTAACTTACAAATTACATTGTCTTTGTTGTTGCGCATTATTTTACCTCTTTACACTTAATACCGAAAGATCATCAGTTTTCATCATGCCAGCCATGCACCAGCTGACTTCCAACAAGAAATAAAAAAATATGAGAGACGCATAAAGAAGGTGCTGTCTATTGTTGGGATGTTGGCGAAAGGTAACAATTATGTAATAATCATTCATAGTTATGTTTCAAAACAAAAACGCGCAACTGCAACGCAGGTTACGTTGCTGAGTGATACGGAGCACGCGGCTACACTACAATGGAGGCGAAACAGCTCCGCTCTACTAGAACGTGGTGAAAATAAAGCAGACCTTCACGTGGGTTAACCATAGTAAACCGTAATGAAGATGCTTTGCGAGTCTACACCGCCACCATCCCCGTCTACTAATCATAGTTGTGCATGAGCCGCACTTTTCTTCATAGGCCACGTGAGTTTGACAGAGCCGACCATTCATGGTATGGCCTCTTAGGGGCATGCAGGCAATTAAATTAGAGGCCCACCGGATGTTCGGAATACATGTCCTGACACCATTTGCGTGTTTTTCGTAGGGTGACCTGAGAGATTGGGGAAAACCGATTGTCTCCAAACACTGGCCTTCTGTGCATAGCGTCCATGCTCCGTTTAATTATTCTTGGCGTAATTCACATGGTGTATTCGTAGGGGACACGTCCGTCACGGCCTAAATGATGAAAGAGGCTAGTGCTCTTATTAACAGCGAAGCTGTTGTAGGTCGCTGCTGCGCCATCCGTCCGTCCGCCGGTGTCACGCAGGTCACGTGACCAGGAGAGAATGAAAGCCGCGCCGGAGGGAGGACTGGTCACGTGACCAGCAGAGGAGGAGAGGCGCGCTGGGGGAGGAGGCGACTAATGAGAGGGCGCCCACTGGGGATAGGAGGCGACCAATGAGAGGCCGTGCGGCGCGAGGAGGAGAGGCGATGGGTATAAGAGAAGGTGTTTCTGTGCGGCGCAGCCTTTCGGATAACGCGAAACGCGCAGAGTTGCTGCCGATGCCGAACGCGCGCGGTGTCCGTGACTGCAGCCGATGCCTTTGGCGGCGGCTTGGCAGGTTTCGACCAGAGAACTGGACACTCATCGAGTAGCGTCGAAAGTCGCCGCCTCTTCTCGCCTCGCAACGTTTCAATATAAGTTCATGTTGTAGAGGTGTGTTTACTTGTGTTTACACAATTGCACCACGTGCAACACATGCACATGTAACACTCGGTGTAACTAACACAGCTTCGCTGTTCGGCCATCTTCATCTAGTAGAAGGGAGGTATATTTTTTCCCTCTCTTTCCGCGGTATTTAAATTTCCAAACGGAATGACACTAATGAAGTCATGCCAGTAAAACGCGCCTTTTGGATTTCGCGAAGCATCTAATGAAATGCTATACAACGGTAAATTTCAACGCATTTTGCAGCAAGTGATTATGTGCATGCCTGGCAAATTAGCTTTTCCTCTCTTTCTTTCTCCTCTCCGGCAAATCAGCAAGAAGTGCGTGTGATACACGGATCACTGATTAGATATTGTCCTGCATTTATTTGTTTACTTACTTTTTTATTTGGTACCGGCTTGGGCGGTCATTGCAGGTACAACAGCAAGGGGGTAGAATTCAAGAAAAAATAACTTGAAATAAGTTTTATAAAGCATGGAAAAATCATCATTAGAAATGATGTTAGCAATATGGGGTGGCAGAATGTTCCAATCTCTTATTGACCGTACAAAAAAAGGAATAGCAAAAGGGGTCAAATCTAAAAGAAGTCTTCCGTATTTTCAAGTCATAAACTCGTCTTTGGGAGGCGTAAGTGTGCGGCTTAAAATACAACTCCCTTTCAATGCCAGTTTTACTGTAATAAACATCGTGAAAACATTTTTATCTAAGATTTCGACGGCGGTCTTCCGATTTGTCCCAATTTAGTGCTTCCTTACTTCCTTACAAAATTACCAAGGACGAACCGGACTGTCCTGTTCTGCACCTTTTCAAGTTTCTCTACAAACTCAGCAGTGTGTGGCTCCCAGCAAACGCTCCCATAATCGAGTACACTGCGCACATTGGTGAAATATATTTGTTCTTTAAGCTTCATTGGTAATCGGCGGAAGTTGCGTCTCATATTACCCATAGCCGAAATTGAATTGTTTCTAATATTACTTACATGCCTGTTCCATCTTAAGGCAGCAGTATAAAATAACCCAGATATTTATATTGTACCACGCTGTTAATAAGAACATCGTTTACGCAGTAATAAGGATGCGCTTCCAGGTAAAAGTGAGGGGCACGTCTTTCTCGCATCAAGTGACATTTTCAATTTATCGCTTCGTGAAGCAATCAAATCTAAATCATGCTGTAGTTCTGATTTATCATATTGACTCTCAATAACTGTGTATAGTCTACAATTATCAGCAAACATTCTAAGCGATGATCTGGTACTAGAAGCAATGTAATTGTTGTACAGAAAGAATCAAAGTAGACCCAGTACAGAGCCCTGAGGCACGCCAGAGGTGACAGTAATGTCAGCAGAAGAACAGCCATTGTGAACTACATGCATTTGTCTAGAGCGAAGATACACCCAAATTATATTTTCGTAATTTGAAGATCAATAGATTATGATCAACAACGTTGACGGCTTTCCTGAAATCTAAAAAATGAATATGCAGCCAGTAATTTGATTCCTATCGATTGCTAAAGCCAAGTCATGTGTAAATTCTACGAATTGCGTCGTACAAGAAAAAAATCTTCCAAAACCCATGCTGACTAGGATGAGCGAGCTTATCCCCTTCTAGCTGAGACATTATGCAGCCAGGAATCACCTGTTTCACAACCTTACACGTACTGCTGGTTAAGGACACCGGTCTGTAGTAAGCAACTACGTTTCTCTGCCCACATTTAAGCATTGGTATTATGCGCGCCAGTTTCCAATCACCAGACAGAGAGCAATCATTTAGCGACTTTTGGAATTAGCGAAAAAATGCATACATAAAGAACGTGAGCAGTTCATAAGAAGTACTGCCGGGATATCATCTGTTACACTCGCTTTCATCGATTTCACACTGTCTAACAAGGCACAGAACCGCAACTAAACGAAAAACTGAAAACCGAAAAAAAAAACGTTAATTTTCCTCGAAACAGAACTGGGGCCAGATTTACAGAGATTTTCTTTCGTAAGTGCTCTTTGCCATTGGCCGGCCGCCTTAGATAATAATATGTTTTGCATACGGATTGGCTGTTTTTCTTTCTTACGAACATTTCTAGCGTAAGAAGTGTTTGTGAATTCGGGCCCTGAACCGGAACGTTATGACTTTTTCCACTCCGGAGGGAAACGGAAAGAAAAAAAATGTCGCAGTTTCCGCCTGAAAGGCGAAGCATCAATTGCGTTAGTAGAGAGCTATAAGGAGTAGGAATAATAGTTTTATCGGCTGCATAAACTTGACACATTCGCTTACTAACTGAACTAACAAGCGTGGTGTCAGCGCGGGCAAGCAAACATGAATAGACTCGATGACTGCAGACAACCACTGTCAAAACGCGGGCGTAGGGAAGCGTGGACGCAGCAGCGAGTGAAGGTTCGTGCGGTCTATAGCTTCAACGGAAACTGAGCGGCATACGCACAGCGCATACAAAGGTCGGGGCCGTGTGGAGATCGCATTCAAGATACGGTGTGCACGACAACACCAACAGCCGGCGCAAGCGCAAAGTACACGAACACATCTGTTGGCCGAGTAGAAGTCGCCCCCCCCCCTCCATTCCCCCCCACCCCGCGCTGCCTTCCCGCTTTGCCCCTTTCGCGTGGGAGATTGCGTCGCCAGTTGCCCTTGCGTCCGGTTGCAAGATACGCATTTGGTGCCGCAGCACAGCTTCGCCCCCTCTCTCTCACTCCTATACCCCCACGGCCTTTCGCGCGACGGAAGTCGCGTTTGCTCTCCACTGTACATTCGCTCTCAGTGAAGCCGCGCGTCCTCGGCGCGCTTTCACTCGCACATATGGCGCGCGGCGACGAATTTATCGCCCTTGGACTTTATAGGAACCTCACGGCGACGGCGACGACGATGGCATAAATCCGACATTTAATTGCTATCGCAATAAAAAAATAATGGTTTTCAGTTCAAGTTGGCCCTCTTTTCTGGCTCTTCCCTGCATTGCCTGCACTGGTGTCTAAACTATGCTACCTCATTTGTAAATACACACCATCTTCCCTTCATTTTAGAAGCAGCAGCTTCATTAGTACGGTTTTCAGCGTATCGCGTCAGGGAGCAGACTAGGGGCGCCATAACGTAAAGCGATTCCAAACTTTTCCATTCAAATACTGCAATCAGCCCTCCACAATTTCGCCTGTCTGTCACGCGACATCAGGAAAACCACCCATTTGATATGACGTGTACACACTGATTATGCTTGATTAAACCGCACAAAATAAAATATAAACCGCACAAAAGAAAAATATTTATTCCTGATTCGACGCCTTTTCACCATTCGCCATCTGCTATTGGTCCAATGTTTTCGGGCTGCGCCCACTTCGCCTGTCTGTCACGCGACCTCACAAAACCGCGAAAACTCACCGCGTCGAAGTGACGTGCTCGCGAAAAAATGCATTATTATGCCGAACAAAACTGAAAATTTTCTGAATAGCCACAGACTGCCCCGTTCCGAAAGGAATAGAAGATGGCTGCCCGCCTATCGCTCAGGCCCCCGCTACTCGACCTGCCGGTGAGCATGTATTATTAGAGCATGATAAACCTTTTTGCGTGGCATTAAAACGTTATCGAGCCATGTCGGCATGTATATGACATCGCTCAGCCAACACTTCCTTGCTGAGGATCCGTTTTAGCGGCATTCTCATCCTTCCGATTCACGCCGCTTGATTTTCGACCAGCCACCGCAAGCTAAGTAAGGCGAAGCGGACCAATCGGAGAAGCCGGCACCACCCTGTTCATGCAGTTATCTATTTTCACTGTGCTGGCTTGGCTCCATCGAAACTCTCTCCCCTAGAGCGTGCTCCTCGCCTCTTGTCAGCCAATTAGATAACAAACAGCTCTCAGTGCAGGCAATGGTATTCGTTTTGAAAAAGAACGAAGCTGACCTCCTATAAACGAGGAGAGTGTTTGATTGGGTTGGTCAGACAACGTTGCGGGTCACCGCCCGTTGCTTGCGTCGGTGGTTACGTAAATTTGACGTCAGGAGATTGGAATAAAAACAGTTTGGGAATAGCTTTACGTTATAGCGCCCCTGCTTTACAACATACCCGCCAAACTGAAGGTGACTTCTGCCACTTGGTGATCATGGACGAGAAAATCTTCGCTCATTCTCTTCAAGAACTTGGACGAAATACTGACGAAAAGTATGTAACGAAGATTTCAACTTTACTTAAGCCATCATCAACAACTTCATCAGAGCACTGCTGAAGGGGAACAGATCTTTCGTCTTTTTCCATTAGCCTTACTTCCACTGGCCCACTTTTCACCTCGCCATCAGCAGAATCAGCCCAGTTTACGTATTGCACAGCATCGAGAATCGGCCTACCTAACTTAGTAAGAAGCGGACCGAGCAGACTAGCCAAACCCACGGAAAGAAAGCATAGAAATCCGCGCTTTAATAAAATAATTACGCGATTGAATGGGTATGCTTGTTGCACTGAGGGTATTTAGGTGCGTTTGTTATTTCACTGCGTCACTCCTTAGAAAGGATTGTCGGCCACGGGAACAATTTTAGAGGTAGTAAAGATTGGGGCAAGATATAAGCCGAATGCCGCACTGTGTGTGAGCTGTTTGTCAGGACAGCAACAAAAAAAAAGAAAGAGCAGTAGCAGCACCAGCAGTAGCAGCCAACAAACGTCACTAAGGTCCACGTAAAAAATCACTTTAATAATCAGTGAATACCAGAACCTGGCACTCGAAATCGCTATGGTGCGTTACCAACCACAAGGTCGGTGGCCGTGTACTTTAGTGTGGTGTTGCATGTTATATTGTCGTTTTCACTGTGACATCGAATTCGAGTTATACCCTCTCCTGTTTCCCGGTCATGCGTTTCATCTCAAAACTAATTCTTGGCTAAGGCCGGAGTCTCGCTTTCTGTTGAGAGAGACAAAGGGAAAAAAATCCGTAATAAAGGGTCATGTTCGAATATATGTGAAGCGAAGTTTTGGTGGAGCAGTGCATATTAAATACGATACAACTAACAATGACTCGTGGAATTGCGTCTACTTTCATCCTACGCCGTGCACCACCTAATGAAATCTTTATGTTTATTTACCAGAAACGTCTGGACTTCAATCTCATATAATATTATGTTTATGCACTACACCAAGCTATAGCATGCTGTAATGAAAACACTAAATCCGGCGAATGTACAATGTTCGCATCCTGAGACCAATATGATACTATGTACAGGCACTTCTTTGATGTGTCAGCAAAACGTGTGCGTTCATTTCTTCAACATGCTTGAAATACAGCTCTTCCTTTCCATCTGGGTCGTCCGTAGCATGGCCTTGCGCTGGCTTTGACCGGAAGGATTCGAGGGACAAGTCTTGGCGTTATTGAAAAAGCGTGGCACACTGATGCGCTCTCAAGTTGACAAATGTTAAGAGATCGCAGCCGGACGGACACAACCGTATTGGCAGTTGACAAATATGAAGAGTTCGCAGCCGGATGGACACAGCCGTGATGGCGTTAGGAGGAAATGCCAAGTGTGGGACGCTGCAAATAAGGAGAATATACTTGACGGGGGATGGGGGGGGGGACAAAAGAGAAGGTTCGATGCATCATCGCACGCTTCGGCAAACAGCTCGCACAACGTCTCTTGTCTCTCAAGCGCCTGTGCGCCCCGAACGTCGATCCTCACTCTCCCACGCCACGACAAACAAACACGCGATGAACAATGAGACGCCGTCCTGCGGAAAACACAAGTGGACAAAAATTCGGGGTGGCAGAAGAGCCACATCGCGCTCATGGAGACACGGGGCGGGTCTGGGTGCTGACCGTCTGTGACTCGAGGCAGTCGCGATGCGCTGCTCCGACTGTGGCCCGCTCCGTCAGCGGCTGACTGCACGCCTGGCTTTCAATCAAGCGCCAAGGGACGTTTCCGCTGGTTCCTGTCACGCCATTTTATTTGAAAGAGGCAACGGCCGATGGCAAGAAAGCGCGGCAGCGCCCTCTGTCTCGGAAGCGTATCCGTCGCTTAAATCGCGCAAAGTGCGCAAGTCCCCGAAATGCCACGGTGCGGTCGAGGGTGCAGCCTGATCGATTCGCGCTGTGGCAGGGCTTCATACTACGCAGGGATCGAATAGTGGAGCATGGTGTGTGAAGGCGTACTACGTAGCTTTTGAGCTCAAAACGGCGGCGTTGACGTTCAGCAAATGAAGGCAGGGAGCTCTATGCCGAGAGCGAGGTTTCTCGCTCGTGGGCTGTGCTCAAGGACACGTAGACGCATGATTTATTTGCATTATTTCTTTGCCAAGCTGAACACATCTGCTCAGTGAATCTATGAAACGAAGTAATGGCATTTCCTGATGAGGCCGTCTGAGTGAAAGCTTTGAGTGCGTCATCAAAGACGCATGGATTCGTCATAATGATCAAAATGAGAGAAAATTTATTTGCAGAAGGGCAGTCCGGTCGCGGTCGGCCTGAGTTGTGGCTTATTTTGGGCTGTTACTCTACACTGCAGAGTTAGGGCGGGGGTAGAAGGGAGTGATATTGGTGATGACGTCGAAAACAAGAATAGTTTGCGTATATATACAAGTCCACAACTTTGCGGCATCTCTAAAGCCGCGACCGATGAAGTAATAGCAGCTTCGAGAGGAGAGAATTAATTTTCATGGCATACATGCCTTGCCAGAATCGTAAAGTTGCTCGGTGAATGAGGCCTGAGAAGAAAATAGCCACCAGTAAGGCGTAGTAATATAAACAAATAACATAGGCAAATAAACACTTCCGAAAAAGAACAGATATGCTGTATAAGTTAGGACGCCACGATTAGCAGGAAGCTCCTACCGCAGCCATGTGCACTCACGTCAGCGACAGCCAGAAAGTATTGTTCAACACTGGGCATCCATTCAGTGTTTCCTTAAGTCATAAATTATGTGTTTTTACGAACCAAAATGACGATCTCATCACGAGGAATGACGTAGTGGAAATTCCGGATTAATTTTGACCACGATGGGTTCTGTAACGTGCCCTCAATGCACGGTTCACGGGCGTTTTCTTGCATTTTGCCCCCATCCAAATGCGGCCGCCACGGCCGCGATTTGATCCCGCTACCTCGTGCTCAGCAGCGCCACGCCATAATCACTTAGCCACCATGGCGGGTTGTGTTTGCTTCTAAGATTTCAGTCAAGTGCCGATGTGATCGTAGCGTTATTAGTTGCGAAATGTTCAGGGCTTGTACCATCGTCCCACGCGGGTCAGGAAACTGTTATCGATTTTGCGTCTGCTCAACTTTTCTGTTATGACTTTTGTGTGAAAGAAGTGTTTACTGTCATCCAAGGTGAATTGTAGCTCGGGTTATGGTCCATGGAAGAGTGAGCGTTGGCCCGGGACACAGCTATCAGTACACAAAGTGCAAAGCAAGAACGCGAACGGTAGTGTTCGGACTATGGGTGCGGCGAAAACGTTTTTCCCGTTTAGGTGCTTAGACCTGCAGCCATAAATCATGCGGCAGAATGGGCGTGTGTGCGTTGTACCTATTTAGCGCGTGTCCTTGTTCCAGATTGGGCCCCCCCGAATGCACCAGAAAAAAATACTTAAACTATTCAGCTGCATCCTGAAAGCTTTTCTTACCCGAAGGCATGCTAATAATGACATATACAAGAAAAAAAACTGGGACTGAATGGGAAGCAACAATTACGAGGTAAAAAGTTTGTAGTTCGTGTAGTTCGTCGCAAAATAATGCAAGCAGCAACAGATCTTGTGCTACTTGCGCATTTTTCTGCCTCTGCGGAGTGTCACATGAAACACGTGAGATTGCTTGTGTTGAAGCAGTCCCTAGACTTCTTTTCCTACCACATACTGCAAATTATAATAAATCGTGTCAAAGCTTCCCGGTTGGTAAAAATTAATCCAAAGCACCCCCACTTCCAACAGTGCGCCAGATCGTGATATTACGTAAGTCACCAGAATTTAGACAATTTTTAGGATGTTTCAAATTCTGAAAGCCTGTATGTGTAGCAAGCAAACATGTTTTTTTTTCTTTTTGTCTTTTTTTTTTTTGAGGTGCCGCTGAAACGCCTAAGCGTTTTTTGCACTGTTATGTTTACGTATATGTGAGTAAAAGTGACATTTTAGTCCTGTCGCTAGTTAAAGGAAAAAGGAACACAAAAGCGACGTGACATCATCACTCCACATTCCAACGAAAATGTTCGGACTGTAACCACTCACACGAAGTCTTGCCGAAACGGCCGCAATGAGAATGACTGGTAATGGATGCGCTTACCGTGATACTGCACGCGAATTCGCCACTGAAGCACCTAATAAAGCAGCGCAAAAAGGTCATGATGCATTCCAAGACGAAACACGTCAAAAACAATAAAAAAAACACATGTTACCTCATCTTATGTCGTGTGTTATTGAGCTGTTTATTCAAGTTCAGTTATCTATTCTAGCAATTGGAACGATCGCTGAGAATTGCTCTGCCATTTTCAGCAAATTGGTGTGGGTGTCCTATAGGCACATGGTTACTTATAGTCAAGTGTTTCAGAAGCGATGACTTTGACAATAACGAAGAATACAAGAACAGCGTTTTTATGGGCGCAAAATGTACCGCACTATGACACCAGAGTGGCGGTCAGACTAGCGATGTTGGTACACGATTTGTGTCTCTAGTTTTTTGAGTATTTTTTGAGTATTTGGAGCGTATGCTTTCCTCTCTATGTCAATTTTCGATGCCTTTTGTAATAATGGGGGACGTCAACATGGATATGTTATCGAGTAACACTGCAGCTAAAAAGTTTATTGAAATCATACACTCCTTTGCATGCACCAATCTTATTACGGAAGCCACAAGATTAACTGAAAAAAGTGCAACTTCACTTGACATATGTGTAACAAACATACATTCTCGAGACTGTTTTTCTGGACTGCTCACGGCTGACGTAAGCGACCATCTACCAATTTTTTGCTTACTGCCAAACATGCGCGTCAAACGTGAAACCACAGTGGAAGCCTTATCTCGCAGCATTAGTGCTGCAGGCTTGGAAGTGTTTCGCTCACGTATTCAATCAGTCGATTGGACATACGTGTTTGAGCAAAGAAACCCAAATGCAGCATACGAGGCATTTTTTGAAAAACTTAGAGTATGTTATAATCAAGCATTTCCAATGACCTTGCGATACCCAAAACCCAAACGTGCAAGGAAGCCGTGGATTGATGAAACGCTACTGAAAATGATTAAAACAAAAAATAAAATGTACCACATTTTTGTTCGGTCACGGAACCTGGAGGCGTTGTCAGAGTCAAAAAAATACCGAAATAGGTTGAACACCGACTTAAAGCGTGCGAAGGAGACATATTATGAAAAGTTGTTTACGAAAATAAAAAATGACTCTAGGAAGGTGTGGGACGAGGTTAAGAATCTAATGTCGAAGAAAAAAGAAGCACCACCGCTATGCTTTCATACTAATGCAGGCACCTTATCTGATAGTGACGCAGCGAATAAGATGAATGATTACTTTGTGACCAGTGCAGAATACAAAAACGATAGCAATATAGCTCCCTGTATCACATTAAAAGAGTCTGGGCTTATAAACTCCGTGTCACTATCCCCAGTAACAACAGAGGAAGTAAAACAATTAATAAACCAGATTAAGAATAACGTAGCCGCTGGCTTTGATGAGATCAAGGCAACTCCGCTAAAATACGTAGCTGATATTATAGCTCCAGTGATCGTTTATGTAATAAATAGAATGTTCGAAACTGGCATTTTCCCAGACCACCTAAAAATAGCGAGAGTATGCCCTGTCTTCAAGGGTGGTGATAAAAGGCAATTCACAAACTACAGGCCAATATCCGTTCTTCCTGTTTTATCTAAGGTATTTGAGAGTGCAATAAACGTACGCTTGTACAAATTCTTTGACAAGTATAAAGTGATCAGTGAGGCTCAGTATGGTTTTCAAAAAAATAAATCTTGTGAAGCAGCTCTGCTTAATATTAAACATGAACTAATCACAAACATCGAACATAGACTGTACTCACTCGGTTTGTTCATAGACTTTAGGAAGGCATTTGATTCGGTATGTCATGAAGTACTAACGGCTAAACTTAGCAAATATGGAGTACGTGGTGTGGTTCTTGAGTTAATGAAAGATTATCTAACAAACCGCCATCAATATGTTTGCGTAAACAACAGTGCATCCACTTACTTAAGCATAACAAGGGGAGTACCACAAGGGTCAATTCTTGGCCCTCTATTGTTCATAATTTATATAAACGACCTGTGTGATATCCCATGTTCTCCCAAGTTAATAATGTATGCAGATGACACTAACATATTCTTCAGTGGCACATCCATTCTAGAGCTTGAACACCAGGTTAATAACTATTTACAAAAGTTGTCCGCTTATCTTAGTCTGAATAAACTGCAACTAAATGTTAGTAAAACGAAATACATTGTATTTGCCCCACCTAATAAGCCGCGTAACTATAGTCCGACTGTTTTATTTGAGGGCAAAGAGATAGAGCAAGTCACCAGCCAGAAGTTTCTAGGTGTATGGTTTTCTGAAGGCTTGACATGGAACACACATATAGGAAAACTAACGGTAGAACTCAGTAAAACCGTTGGATGTTTATATAAGCTTAGCCCAGTCTTACCAAAGTGGCTACAAATAGAATTATATTATGCCCTTTTTTACTCTAAAATGACATACGGTATCTTGGTATGGGGTACTACTACTCAAACAAACTATCAAAAATTACTAGTTCTTCAAAAAAGAGTTTTGAGAGCATTCGAGCAGTACCATGGTATTATCAGGGACTTGAAAACTAAACCACTCTTTGAAAAATACGCAATACTAACGGTAACAAAACTGTATCACTTCAAACTTCTGCAATGGGTTAAACAAAACAAGCCACAGTGTCTTCAGAACCCGCCTGACAATACTCATTATACCATGCGTCAGCAACGCCGGAAAATCCCAGCATTAAGGACAAATTATGGCAAGCAACATGTTCAGTATCAAATACCCACAATGTTAAATCGTTCACACGGTCTCATAGATTTGAATCCCATACCTTCGAACACTATTATCAAGTCCATCCTAATGAACCATGATATTGAGTATGCTTATTAAAGTTTCTGTGCTTGATTTGTTACATCCTATCTATCAATTTGAGTTATGTGTTGTAGTTTCTTTTCTTATGCTTTATTTGACATTGTGTATTGATGAAGTTTCTTTTGAGATGAAGCTTTTGTGAAGTTCTTTTCTAATGTTTTCTCTGAAATTGTGTAACAAGACCATGCTAAATTTTGTTGTGTTGTTTTATTTCTGAAGACATCTGCGTCACATTGAGATGCTCAGCGGCCTGCGTGCCAAACTGTATTTAGGAGCAGAGGCCCCATGTCAGGCTATATAGCCTTTAGCCTCTGCTCCCGATCCTGTAAGAATTCAGGACAAATAAACTTGAATTGAATGAATTGAATTGAGTTTCGTGTTTTGTGACTATGACTTGGCAGTTTTTCTCTACCTCAAAGACAGTTGATTAGTCTCACAAGGGTGGTGCAAATGTATATATATATATATATATATATATATATATCGGGCTGAAATTTGGGCATAAGAATGGTTTTGGGGGGCGCAGTTCGAGCGGCGTTCATCTTGTTCACTCTTGAATGACCATGATCAGCGATATACAGATCCTATGCGTCGTTACCATAAACGCCCCCGTGCAGGCGAAAACTCGTATTCTGATGTACGGACGGCAGTCCGCAGAACTATGCCGTGCAGAAAAGTGGGACTTGGCACAGAAATCACAAATATCCCAATGAAAATACGCACAAAAAGATTCGTCATGGTTTCATGTATCCCTGAAGGTTTTCTCAATTGTGGGACGTTACCGGCCAAAACCAAGATTTCAATATCAGGCACGCCGTAGTGGCGGACTCTGGATTAATTTCGACCTACAGAAGACCTCTTACGTGTCCCCAATGCACGGTACACAGGTGTTATTTCGTGTGGCCCCCATTGAAATGCAGCGGCTGCGGCGGGATTTGATCCCGCGATCTCGTGCTTAGCACCGCCACGTCAAAGCCACTAAGTAACCACGGCGGCTGTCGAATTTTTCGCGTAGTACAATTTGACGGTAGAGCATGATCTTTGTGTGCAAACCCTGTCATCGTGGCTTGTAATTTATGGCGTTCTGCTGCTGATCAAGAGGTCACGGGTTCGCTTCCTTGCAGTGACAAGCGCATTTTGATGGTGGCGGAATGTAAAAACACTTTTAAACTTAGATTTTAGATGCACGTAGGTCAAAGTACCTAAAATGGCTGAAACTACAGTTTTTCTCATGGTCGGTGTGTTGCTTTCGTACGGTAAACCCTGTAATTTCTTTGTGTGCACGCTAATGTAAATACCTGAATGGTTCGTTTGAAACGTACTGTCCCAGTGACCGTCACGTATTTTACCGTTAGTAATGTGCATTTTTTCCTGCGCTAAGGCAGCTAGTCCTTCTTTTTCAATTATACAGACGTTCTGAAAGTTTGCACTGTGATTGGACGCTCCCGTCTTGCCGATATATCGTTATACATGACTAGGCAGAGTATGGCAGGCTGTGCTTCACGTATGTCTAGGCGAAATCGCCTGCGTACAGAAAACTATCATCATCACCAATGGCTCGAGCGTCGTCGTCTTCTTCCGCAGCTGGCTTGTTTGCTCGTGCTCGTGCTCGGTGCGAGCTCGTGCCAGTGCTCCCGCGTTCGTCGTCGTCGTCTGCTTCGACAGCTGGCGGCATGGTCGTTCATCATTCCAGCGTAGAATTTCACTTCTCTTCTGTCGTGGTAATGAGGAGGACGCATTTACGGGGGTATGAGCCATTGCTTAAGGCGTATATGAGCTATTCATCGTCTTACGTGATGGACAGATTTAATTTTGAAGCAATTTAATTTCTAAAAATCGCCAGCGGCAATGGTAGGCGAATGCTGCTAACCTCGCCACCGAGCAAACTCGAGACATCGAACGCAAGCAGACAACGGCGGACTGCGGGCATACCGTCAGTGACTTCGTCCACTCCACCACAGCAAAACACGTAACCTCACAGTTGAGAAATAATTTAATGAACCCTCGGGAATAACCTAGGGATGAACACCGGCGCCGCACTTTTCAACTTCGCTGGTTAACCATCTTCACGAAGTGGAAGGGCCGACGAATTTTTTATTCCTCTGATGTTATTTTTTTTCTTTCAGCCTTTTGTAACATTTTTTCAGATTCCTTAGACATGGGGGTTTGCTTTTAGTTTGTGCGATAGCCAACTCTTCGGTGGCTGATTTTTCCAGGCTAACATTGGTTAATAAATAAAAACAAGGTCAAGTGCAAGGAAACAGCTTTTAATAACAGTACACCACATGAAGCTATAAATAAAATGCTTTTTCTTTCAGTGGAGAAGTTCTGCTCGCGCAGGACCCGATTTTTCTGCTAAGAAGTTCTTTTGTTACCCTACCGGTTATACACTTGGAATACAAGTTGCTCCACTAGAAATAATCAGCGCCAGAAATCACGAAGTTTGTTCGGTCGGGAAAATTCCATGTATGTCCCTCACCAATTGCCTGTGGTACCCACAAACTCAAAATTACCGCAAGCCGCATTTTTTACTGAATATTTCAGCATACCAGGGACCTTTAATAAATGCTGTATATTACACTGTATTTCCTATCTAATCTCGGTTACATAACTTCTGGAAGCATAGGCTTTTGTCAAAAACGCCAGTAAGCTTGAAATCTACGGATAAAGTATCGTATTTGTTCAATTGAACATATCAACTCTCTGAGGGAGAGTTAAATATTAAGATAACACGGCCCGCATTCACGAAAACCTCTTATGCTAGAAGTGTTCGCAAGAGAAAATTCCAGCCAATCCTGATGACGGACATGTGATTATTAAAGGTGGCTGGCCAATTGCAGAGAGCACTTGCAAACAAAAAACTTCGTAAATTCAGTCGAGATTTCCTGCTGAGTTGTGAAAATCTGAAAAACGTATTTGATAATTGAATTTCAGGATTTTTAAGCTATTTCATAAAATATTAGCGCGCCATATAGTCAACGTTTCTATCCGCACTCCCAATGTAAACATGCTGTAGATGCAACAATTGTTGCTCGATTTCAGCTTCGCGATTGATTTAGGATGGCATGTGTTTATTTGGCAGCAAATTTTGCTGGTAAATTGATGTTTGCCTTTGGTAAAGCTTTCGAGCTGTAGAATTATTCGTTGGGCTAATCTGCAACTTCTAAATTTTGCATTTTGCATTTCAGGTCTCGCCGACGAGCTGTCTCCCATTTATTCGTATTAGTCCACACACTTTTAGAAGTAATAAAAGTACTAAATACTGTTTGAAACGTTTTCAGATATTTTGTTACTTTATCCTTAAATATTCCATAAGTTCCCCACAGAATAAAGATACTGCGCAGGGTTTCCAGACATTCCACAAGAAAAAATTGGGAAGCTGTGTAGGTATCTAATTCAACACAGCGTCTTCGTATTTAATAAGTATTCGCCGTGTTTACTTAAGGAGCACAGAAAATGAAATGAAAAGGCATGAGGAAGTTATAGACTGATAAGGCGTTAAGGTATAGATCAAAGAACTCGCCAGGGGAAATATGTGTACTTATTCTATCTTATGCGTGTCTCTGCTATGGTTTTTATGGCGCTTTAGAAAATGATGAAATAAATAAATAAAAAAATAAATCGATAAGATGGTGACTACGGTCATGTGATATCATTGTTAGAGACGCAGTCGTGACAGGCACAACAAGCGGATTCGCAAAAACCGTCGATCCAATCAGGTGCGTGAACACAGGAGCGGACACACGCAAGCGTAGACAACTGTTTGTTTGGACTCGGCGGACGTAGCTCTTAACGAAAGCAAATAGTTTGAGAGGGAGAGAAAGGGAGCGGACAGAAACACATAGATTGCCTCTTGCTTGCTGCTGCTTCCTTTTTTCTTTCTGCTGTCGTAGAATTCCTGTAGTTCGTGCGTCCACACTCAAACTTTAGATTTTTCAGAAAACTGTCGCCGAAGTTCATTCTTCTTATTTTTACTATAATCCAAAATATATTTCCAGAAGGCACCTTTAAAATCATCCATGACAGGGGACAGTCTCTTCACAAATCAGGGCTGGGGTGCCATGCAGGATGCGCCGAGTTTCTAGTTCACCCGAGTTTTACCCGAGTTTGCTCGATGGCAGTCAGTGAACGGAGATAGCAAGGAACGTGCAATAACAGCAGGCAAAAAGAAATGTCGAGATAAAGCCGCGTATGACAACATGAGCGCACCCTGCGCGGCACAGTGTTTCCGCGCTTCAAGCACAGAGGACTGCGCAACAAAACGCGCCAGCGCCACGCATTGTTATCAACGTATTATCACCATTTAGCAATACCGTCAGGGTCCCGCTGTCTATCTGCACACTTGCCGTGAGCCGCTTGCCACGCCTTTCTCGGACGCGTCAAGAGCGGGCCTCCTCTTTCGAGCATTATCTTTCTATCCTCCGTCGAGTGCGAACAGGGCACATGCGGTGCGTTCTTGCATCTACACTTTCCCTCAATCGACTACATTGAAATACAACAAATAAAATAACGATCCATTGATTTTTAAAGTGTCGGTTTTTCGTTTTGAATGCTATAAATTTGTCATGACAAACGGGCATCAAGTGAATTATTCAATTTTGCAGTTTTTTGCCGCGAGTGGCGACAGTGAGGCGAAAGCTTACAAGCGGATACATTCTAGAAGGTCGCACGCACGAAGGAATTCATACGGTGAGCAGCCGCCAGGGGCGCTGCAGTGCTATTCTCGATAAAATCGATGCGATAATGACGCATAAATTCAGTCATGGCAATGATCGGTCGATTCCCTGTATATTAGGGGAATGGCAACGCAGCGCTGCGGTATGGCTGTTCACCGAAGGTGCTTTCACTGAGGCGGCTATTAAGGGCGTCGCTTTACCAACTGAAACGACACTCTAGCCATAGAGACGGGGGCAACGGCTGTCGCTGTAAAATTGCTGTGCAGTATTGTAGGGTCCGTAGTGACGCAGCACGGTGAAAATGCACCAGTTTATCTGCGTGCGCGAAGTCTCCGCGATGCATTGCGAAGAATAGCGTGCTGCCCAGCGACACAATTCATCGCTTGTCACCGCTTGCCCAGTGAAGGTGCCTTCGTGCGCATGTACGCAGAATTTGAGTGTGTTGTTAACTCCGATGTGCTTGCCGATTGCCTCTGCTGCTGAGCTTACAGCGATCGCAGATGGATACCGTAACGACAGCGCAGCAATCGCATTTTGGCGGGTGAGGGCTCTTGTGTGCAGTTAGGAAATTAGACTTCGAACGCAGGAAGCTGTTGCAATTGTTTAATGCCGTGCTTGTGATGAAGAAATGCCATCGCACTGGATGTGTTTGCGCTGACCGCTGACCGTGTTTGCGACATTGCGGCTTCGATACATCACTTATGACATAGCAGCCATCGAAAATGACAGCTGCGATACGTTGTCGTTGGAAAACACAACGCACTGCTCAGGATCGTCGTCCACCACGGCGCATCGACGCCTTGCAAGCAGCTACAGTGACCTGCCGATAATTGTTTGCTGCGCGCTACGTCGCCATAATGCAAGCAATGAACCGTGTTGTGGGGCCATCACAGTCCAAGAAGGTATATGCAATAAGCCAGCGAAAGTCCACGCTTTTTTTTTTTTTTTTGATAGTGGTGCTCAGTACATCACCAATGACAGTGCGTTGTGCGTGTTTTATTTCGCCGGTCAAGATTGTTAATGCCTCTCAGTTCCGCACCACGTCGCTGTTGCCGAAAAATAAGTTGGGCGTGGCCCAACCGTGATGGGCGCGCACAAGAGTTACAGGCCTCGCGCGGGACGTGACCTACGGTTTTGATTGACAGGCGAACTCGTGCCAAACTCGTACATCGCGAAACCCCCCTCGAGTTGAACTCGCGAACATGGCAGCGGCAGCAGCAGCCTGAGTCATCGCATCCAGCGACAGTAAGTGTCTATATGACCGTCTGGACCCGTTCACCTACATGACCGACGTAGAGTTTTGCGTCATTTTTGCCTTTCCAAAACGTCAGTGCGCTGGCTGTGTGAGGAGTTAGGCGAAGGCCGTCGTCTGTGGAGACAACGTGGTGGGCAAATTATGCTTTCCCGAGCACAGTGTGGTGTGACTAGGCTGCGGAGAAAAAATTCGTGCGATCGCTTCGGCTCTCTCCTGTTTCAAGCGCTGCTCGTTCACCGCGCCCCAGCCCCAGGCCAGGTCCGCCGTCGTCATCGGAGTACTGGGGCACCTGCTAGCACTTGGGGTTCAACCCGGACCAACCAACCTGCGCAGGCGAAGTAGTCACATTATATTGGAAGGCTCAGAATGGACGCCGGGCTGCCTTCCGGTGCAACAGCTGCCGAAATCAGTTTTCGCAGTTACACGGTACCGCAGCACTGCACGGGCAAAGAGCCGAAGGAAGTTACTTCGCCAACACGGACCGCCTCGGCCATCTGAACGACCACCTCTCCAGGCAGCAAATGATTTGGCTGACGTACTGCGTGAGCCAAAGCGTAGACATATGGATGTTGAAGGAGATGACCAGCGACTTGTTTCCTCTATCGGAGTACGCCATCGCCGAATGGAGGAACTACCCCCGTAAGTTCGCAAGGGACGAGCTGCTGGCGCAACTTCCACTCGGTGGCCCCGGGTAGATAGCGCAAATTGACGAGTGCCTTCTTCGCGCCGAGCAAAAGTACAATCGAGGCCGCCTAATTACGGGTGACACCTTTCCGCCGAGCCGCCAAAATTACGCCGGTGTTAAAGATAGTGGCCCATGGATCTTCAGCATGTTCTGCGCGACCAGAGGGGTTCTGCGACTTTCAAGGTCGACTGACAAAAGGCGGCGACGCTAGGCACCCTTATTGCAGCCAATGCTCAACCGGGGACCATTATTAAAAGTGACGAATTGGCCGCATACAAATAAATCCCAAATTTATTGGATGCTAACGGGGCTATGCCTCAATCTGCATTGGTAGATGGTCAACCACAGCGTGAACTTTGTCGAAACCAACACGGGCGTTCACACGCAAAAAAAGGAAAGTTATTGTCAAAAAGTAAAACGCCACCTCGTCACCGATGGGTACAGGGTAACTGCACCGATGCTGGAGTCCCACCTGGGATGGATGTGGTGGCACTCAACGGACACGTGCGCTGCAAAGACCCTCTCTTTCGTTTGTTAGAAACCACGGATCACTCGGGCTACCCAGTATAAAGAGTCCTTCTTGCGGTTGTTAGAAGCCATCGCCCGACGCTTGCCAGTATGAAGGTGCATCGCAAAGTAAAAGAAAATAAAGCGTAGTTTTCTGACCCTTGTATGAGTGCTTTCCAACATTCCTGAGTGCTTACACGGTAAGCGCGCGGCAAACCCCTTAGGCGCTAGCCGACGCTCACTTCGTCTCGCAGCTGGGGCAGCTGGGGTGCCTCGAAGCGCGCGCGAGGCACCCTACTCGCAGCCTTTCTTTGGCGGGAGCAACGAGCGATCTGTTAAAAGCCCAGTGTGAAAACCAGGCGCACATCAATCTGTGCTCGGAAATGGGAGCGCAAGCACGTAGCGAACCGCACCAATCCAATCCAGAGGAATAAGAAAGATCTTGAAACCGCAGTGAGAAAACCAAGCGCACATCAATCGGTGCTCGGAAATGCTAGCGCAAGTACGTAGCGAGCCGCGCCAATCCAATCCAGACGAAAAAAGAGGAGGGCGAGCGTCCCCTCGTGGTATAACGCGAAACGTATTAAACTACAAATAAGTCTAATACACATTCAGTCTACATCTTGTAAACTTTAAAATGCTTATAACTCACATAAATATGACTAATACTATTGTACTAAATGCATTTATTTTGTAACTTGCTTGTGCCTGTAATGCCCTCAGTGGAACGACAAACAAGTGAAAGAAGGCACGACCATGCACCGACCGTGTTATCACGTGAGCCCCAGTTTGTCGACTGCCCATATGGCAACGCCCAAGAGATGATAGCCACTCAGAGTGAATCTAGATAAACCAATGAAACTGGAGGCGTGCCGACGGACAAACTTTGTCTTGTTACCATTTGTTCTTTCATCTTGGGGTGTCACCAGAGCTCGTGAAGATCCCGAGTTTCGCCAAACTCGGCGCATCCTGCATGGCACCCCTGCATGGTGTTTCATGCCCTCTAAGTGGAAGTGTGTGTCATGAGTAGACGTCCGGTTTGAAGCGTCTTTTCTACAGCAGAATACTCGATTAAAAGCACAATAATGTTCACGTAGCCTGGCACACTCATTGTATGCACACACGTAGCATGTAGCCTGACACGCAGCCTCGTGTACACAACTGTTGTGCCCGCAACAATCCACTACAGGGCCTATATTCACGAAGATGTTCGTATACCACAAATTTGCGTAAGAACTGTTCGTAAGACAATCGACATGTTAGGTATTTTATGACCGGAGGCAGCGGTCTTTGGTAAAAAAGCAGTTGCGGTCTAAAATGTGTTGAATTTGGTCTGATAGTTCTTATAACACACGCACACGCACAGAGGCAGGAGCGGAATTGTGTGTGTGTGTGTGTGTGTGTGCGTGCGTGCGTGCGTGCGCGCGCGTGTGTGTGTGTATGCGTGTGCGTGTGTGTGTCTGTGCTACATAAGGCAGGAATAAAATTTCGTGCAATCTCAGCAATTAGTGAGATGAATATACATTGAGGGAGGATTTACTGAAAGGTCGGGAACTTGATTAGAGATAGTCATGGTTTGCTGATGAGCACGAGCTGAGAAGACAAGGGGATAGGAAAAAAAATTTGGGGGACGCTTAAGTTTCGCCTTTAAGAGTGGAACGTGATAGCATTCAAATATCCCTGACTGCTTATCAGGCTTTTTTTTCTAGTATATTCAAATTACAATCCGACGCTATCACGTCTGAAGGTTGTCGTTAAGTCGTACTTTACGATTTTTCTGACGGATTTCACTTTGAGAAATTCAATTTTTTGCACTAACGCCTTGCGCCACGCGAAGGGTCTGCCCGTTTCTTTCTGGGGTTTTACGTGCCAAAACCAGTTCCGATTATGAGGCACGGGGCCTGCCCGGTCAGGGTGGTTCGGGATGATGTAGTTCGGGATGATTATTTCCTCCAACGACGCTGGCGAGCCCATGCCGACATAGATGCCGACACCGACGCCGGCTTTTCTGCGACATGGGGCCCTCAGCGCTATCGCGTTAAAAGCACAGAAGCTCAAAGAACGCAAAGAGTGTACACAACGTTCGGTTCTTTTGCCTATGATATTGGGATGTCCGGCTGTATTTGTTGCCAAATATCTCACATTTTACTTTCAATAAAAAAAAAGAAAATGCCCCCCCCCCCCTAGATTTTTGTACAAATACTTGTTTACAAAAACAAATTTTGGTGACGAGACCTTTGGCGCTCTTGGCGACTGTCCTGAATAAAGTGTACAGAGACGGCCGCTCACGCGCTATAATAGAGCGCTAGCATTTTTCACATTCTCCTATCGCGCCCCTGTGTACAAAACTTTAAGCACCTTCTGTTTTCTGTTCCGTTCCGATATTGAAACCGTTGATCACAGCGCAGGCAACCATACAACGTTTATCGATGTCTTTCTCTTACTCAGCTTAGGCACAGCGCTATTCCGTACAAAAACCGGAATCTGTAAAAAACGCAAATTACACGTACGGCCTTTCTGCGCCTGAAGGAAGGCTGTCCTCTCGTAGCCGCAACAACGAATGCCGAGCACAGCTTTTGGGCGACAATGGTTAGCCTGTTAGCCATTGCAAGGTGCCGCATTCGCTATAGGAGCACTCGCGACGAGAACACACGAGTAATAAAACGTAAGAAAACGTCTTTCGACCCTAAGTGAATCTCGACTGGAGGATTTCGCAAGCGGTGTGCTCCTTTTATTTAGTTCTTGGTGGCGGCGGCATCGGGCGAGAGCCCGGATCACTACTGCGTCGCTTCGATTGCAGCCACCTCTACCTCGTTCTCTATTTCCCGCCCCGGCATGCACTGGAACCCCGCGATTAAATACTGCTGGGGAAGAGGGAGCAGTGGAAGGGCGAAAAGGAGGGGGGGGGGGGGCAGAGGCGGCGCTGGATTTCGAGAATGTTGATTCAGCGTGGCCCAGTTTGACTCAGCAGCTCTCACTCGCAGAGTCGGCGTTCAGGCTCACGGTGGAGCTCACACGATCGCGGTTGTCTGCCGTCTGCTGCCGCTTGCGTTGGGAGCGGATCCATCTGAAATGTGCCATTTGTTTTATTTTTATCACTGAATAACAGGAGAAACAAGTAACCAAACACTTAAGGGAAATCATAGTATACTAAGATTTCCAGCTCGCGAAAATTGCCAAGGGCATGGATGCAAGGAGAAAGAATTTAATGCAAGCACCACGGGCGCACTTCATTCTGGCGCCATAACCATCGAAAAACTCGCGTTGTTTTCTCGTTGGCCAGCACGTACTCTTAATACTCTTGTCTTTTTTCTTGCAAAGGATTTGTTTCTGGGCGCAATGGCGGTAAATGAAGAGCTAAGCAAAATAAAAATTATACAACAACAATTTTCTGGGTTGTACACTCAATAGGTAAAATAAATGCCATTTCCTAAACGGGACGCACACATACTCATTATAGTAAAAAAGGCGCAGCAGAACGTGCGCATGTAATCAGACCCACTGACGCCATTCAGGATCGTGGAAAACGCGAAGCTAGTGCATGCGTTTTAGGGAACGAAAAATCTCCCTACGCGTGACAGCAGTTAAAGATTTACCACTACTTGGGCATTCGTCTGTCCTGATAGTTAAAGTTATAATAATCAGCACGTCAGACACGCAAGAAACTTGCACGCGCTTCGCGAATTATTGCTGCGAGATTCATTTCTAATTTAAACTCTAGTTTGGAAGGGGCTGCAATGTTTTAGTGAAACTAGTTGCGGCGAAAAACCATGGATGTTAGTCTTCCGCGCTGTGCACAATAAAAACAAAAAAAAATAAGTTTAACCTGCCATGAACACATCTCGTTTAAGAAAAACAAGCAAGCGAGCAAACAATAAAATTCAGTAGCTCTCCGGGTAGAAAGTATTAATAAGCTCATTCAGAAATATAACAATAACCGCGTTCAAACAATATACGCCTCAAGGTTGTGAAATACTTGCTGTAAAAAAAATTCTGGGGTTTCACTTGCTAAAACCACCATACGATTATGAGGCACACGCCGTAGGGGAGGACTCCGGCATAATTGTGACCACCTTGTTTTCTTCAACGTGCACCTAAACATAGGTACACGAGCGCTTGTGCATTTCGCCCCGCATCAGAAAGCGGCCGCCGCGGTCGGGAATTGAACCCACGACCTCGTGCTCAGCAGCGCAACGCCGTAGCCACTGTGCTACCTCGGCGGGTACGCAAAGAGAGTTGCGAGGTTTTGCAACTTAATGATGTTCGATATTGGCCAGCTCAAAGCTGTTTCGAAAACGGAAACAGAAGGGGGACGAGCACAAACATGTTCATGTTGATACTAAACCTCTCCATTAGTACCTGTTTTGAGACACGCCGAAGCTCGCAAGGCGGTTGTAGATCACATATAGCATATTCACTGCAAGCGCTTCCTGTTTGCCTCGCTACAGCTGCAATGACGGGGTACTTTGGTCTTGATTGCAAATACAGTTCAGCAATACCGGCGAGCCTTATGAGACTGCGCAGTGATTAACCTAACCATCTTGCATATAGCTACATTAGGTGACGCAGCCTGTGTACTGCATAAGAAGCGTTTATACTTCTCTCGAGTCACGATAGCGTATCGGAGAATGCACCAGCAAGAGGTCTTGTACAAGGGCTATAGTGAATAGATCCAACGTGTCTGTTAGAATCAACGCTGTGCTCAGCTTTCTTGGAACGTTTAAATTAAATTACATGCAAAGACACGGAGGACACACACGTTACGCAGATCCAACACACATGCTGGAATCTATGTGATGCGAAACGCTCGTGAAGCAAATTTACATACAGCAGCCATACTACGGTACCTCTCCGAAAACATTAAATGTCGGCAACCACTGCCGAAGACGTGGATACGGCTGGCAAAATTCTTTCTTTCGATTGGTATTTTAGTGCTATTCGTAGCACATCACTTGTTTCAAAGAGCAGATACGACCTTGATTTTAACAGGTCAAGAAGAAGAGTGTTCGTAATAGTTGTTCATCTCAGCGCCTGCGGCCTCCTTCTCACCATTTGCTCGGCCAACAGTTCTGATGGTGTGCAAGTCGCACTGCCGCTAACGTTGGTGCCAGCCACACCGCGAGTGTCTTTCGTCGTCGCGTGCCCCTTGTCACGTGACCCTGACTGGCGCTCCTCTGCACGTGCACAGAAAGCGGTTCACACACCATCGCAGCTGTTTCTTGACGAAATCTTTGCTCGCAAACTCGCTTTCCAAAAGTTTACGCTTGCCAAACTCGAATGCGCGTCAAAATTTTCGGAGCTGCAATCACGCGGCTCTTTGTTCCTAATTGCGAATATAGTTTAGCAAAAGCGACCATGCTCACAGGACTGCATACTGATGAAACTAATTACCTTGCATTGTTATGTAAGGCGGTGCAGGTTATGCGCTGCATACACACTTTTTTTTGCTTCCCACGCGTCACAACAGCGCATCGGGGAATGAGCCAGCAAAACGTCTCGTGAAAAAATTTATAGTTGCGTAACAGTTCAGTCCCGTGCTGACACTTTGGTGCTCGCAGCTTACTCAGTTTTAATGTCTATTCTGCTTGTTCGATTAAGGCACGTTCATACTAGGCCGACGCTACACCCACGCCGAAGAGAGAACGACAAGATAACGACGCCGATGATCGGCCGACTAGTCGGTAGACTGTTCGCTAGGCTGGTAGTCTCAGCAGGGGGGTCAATCTTATACCTCCCATTGGTTCTCCAATAGCAGACGCTCAGTCGACGCTAGCGCCAAGGCGCAATTCAGTTAGGCCCTGGCCCCTAGCGGATGAATGACGGTACTACGGTGGCGAAAAAAAAGAGAAAAGGAAAGAAAAGCGGCGCGATTTTTTTTTTTTTTACCTTCCCCCTTTCGCTATAGCACTTTTTTTCCTCCTTTTTTATGATAACGTTGTTCCGCTCGTTTCTCCTGTCACTGTTGACTTTCCCATCCCTCTCCCATGCCTCGCCTCCCCCTCTCCTCATGCCTCGCGCAACGTTTTTTTTTTTTTTTTTTTTTTTTGGCCGCGGGCGTTATCAGACGCGCCGCCGGACCGAAGCGCGCGCTCCGTGCTCATCTCCCGTCCAGCCGTGCCATTCGTGCATTCGTGCTGCATGCTTGTGCGCAGTGGATTCTTTTTGCGTTTTCATGCACGCAGTCGCGTTCATTATTAAAATCAAGCAAGCACGTGCCCACATTGTATTAAAAAATAATTCCACTTACAACACAACAGTTCTTTGGACTCACTTTATTGTGTTCGTTTGCGAAAACAAGAATTGGAGCAGACAGTGCTACACACTATAGAATTGTATTTCATGTAAGCACATGTAAAAAAAACATTTATTGTAATTGCTCTAATGGCCAATACGCAGAATAACTTCTCATGCCCTGCTTCTCCCTCGGTTCATAAAATCCACCTCCGTGAAGTGCGCCGAGCATATTCTGAGGTTGTTGACCTCTGAGCAAAACCATTAGGTCCATCCTTCCAGCGTAGGTTAAAAACGCTTCCATCCTGAAGAACAGTGAAGATCATAAATTATAACATCGCAGTTGGAACATACAAAACTGAGGTCGTTTCGCGTCGCGGCAGAGTACTTGTAGTGATATGTCAACCTTAATTCTCAGAAACGCATTTTTAAACGATGGCGGCCAATTACCTAGAAATAAAAGCAAAGCGCACATCTACACACATGTTCCTTGCGATACGCACAGGTGGTACTATTTTTATAAGGAGCTTTATGTTGGCTGCTTGATGACATAACGATTTACTGCATTGTTGTGGTGTTTTCAAATCAGCTAGCTGCTGCCTCACCACCGGACAGCCATGTACGATTGCGCACAATTACTATCACAATTAAAAACCGGGAAGTAAACTGCACAGTGCTCACCTGTGGTCTTTAAGGATGCGGTAGAATTTCACGTCGCATGGCTCACGTCGTCTTGATGTGTTCGCACACCATTGAACCACACACGAACAGCGACAAACGTGCAACGGTAGGGTACCGCGCGGACCACACTGCTAGCGCGGAAGGCGAAAACCGCAAAACTGACCACGTAACGCCAGAAAAAAAATTGCTGCCGTTTTGGCCGTTATCAGCTAGGCCGACGACGAACGGGGGCCGCGCCAGCCGCGCCGCCGACAGTTGAAGGCGAGAGTGAAACGACAAAGTTGAGAGAGGGTTGACAAGAAAAAAAGGAAAAGCGATTTTGGTTTCGCATCCATCTCATGGATGGCGCTGCAATTCGCGTGGACAAAAAACCAGCGGAGTTTCCGAGGCCTGGTCCTGGGCACTGCTCAGCGGCTGCGGTCGTCCTGGCGCCATTACGGTAAATGCGACAGCGCTGCGGCGACGCGAACTGCTGCGGAAGGCGGCGCAACGTGAACTGATGAGGCAAGAAAACTACTGCAGGTGGCGGCGCCAGGGGCGCTGATGACGTTGCGATCCGAAGCCAGGGCTGCTCCACAGTTCTGGCCGACTAAAACTATGCAAAGTGCGTGGCATGGTTGCACACGTCACGTGGTCACAGAGACGCGCTCGTGCCACTGCTCGCGCGTTCATCGTCGTCTTCTTCCACAGCTGGCTCCGATGCTGCTGATCATGCCAGCGTTCCCATACTGCTCCTCGCACTCGTGCCACTGCTCGCGCGTTCGGCGTTGTCTTCTTCTACGGCTGGCGAAAACATTGCTACTTAACTCTATCTTGATAGCGATCGTCTTTCGCGAAGGACGGACGGGCGGACGCAATGACAGTTTTCTCGGGTAACCATGGAATTTTAAAAAAAAACGAAATAAACAAGATGCTCGGTGCGGACACGCCGGTTAATGCTGTGATGCATGCTTCTTTAATTGGATTAGACGGCGCTGATAACATTTGTCGCTCACGGTGACAGCATCTGGTCTCTTGATAGCCAGATGCTGCGGCACATTTTGCTACGGCACCAGCGCTGTTTACACTCATTGACAGCGACTAACCGCAGTTGGCGGCAATTCACTTTTTTTATCGAGTTAAAAATTTACAGAGGAATCCTTGTCAGCATACGCTGGCGGGAGTTAGCGCTATTAGGTGAGTATTACTTTTATGAATAATATTAAACTACACCGTGTTCTCTTAGTTTAAATTGCTGTTTTGTTTTGAGTTTTTCAAATCGGATCGAGCATTAGCGTAATTAGGCCTTTTCAAGTATATTACCCGAAGTGGTGGGCATTATTTACATGACATCCTAGCAGCGTCCACGTGGCTAAATATTTAAAAATATCACTAATTCACTTTTAGAATACTTAATTTAAGGCACATGTTCTAATTGCGGAATTAAAGCCTAGCAGTAGGGAAGCCATGTCTCCATAGCAGAAATTTTTTTCCAACTTTGCAACATCCGTCTCCGAAATCTGCTAAAAATGCACTGGCGTTACAGTTAAGTTCATCCCGAACAGCTGGATACACATTTTTAGGAAAATATTAGCTGGAACGCCCATCTTTTTATACCACTCTTTAAGCCCGGATAACTCGAGAGTGTTGCCAGATTTCTGCTAAGCAAACATCAGTTCACGATTGCTCGGCTTCAGCTTCGCAATATCAAATGTGCCCTGAAGTAAATAATTTTAAGGTAATTGTTGAATATTTTAATTAGCTACCTGTACAGTGCAATTTGTCGCAAACGTAACGTCCACCGGTTCCATAAATGCAACTGTAAAGGCGGAAGAACGCTGTCATAGGCGATTTACATCACAATGCGCTAAAATAAAAAAAAAGATGCAGGTGTTATACATTCTTGCACAAATAATTTGCACCAAAACCGCTCTTCTCCAGTGTATCACTTTCCCCACTGAATGTATGGAACTGAAGCACAGCCTTTGCAGCGCCATGCCACGGTGACAAGCAGTCGCAAACCTCTCAACGATCATAACGATTGCAGTGTACTAGAAAATGACTCGCGCAAAATAAACGAATGATGTTTTGATTGGCAGATCAGTGTTAATATCCAGAAACTAAAGCTAATTTGGTTTACTGCCCGAAATTACTTCTTGTCGCACACTTATGCAATACTGTTGAAATTGAACCAGTCGACTCATATAAAATTTAGGATCTCCAATGAACTATTAATATGTCGTGGAACACACACATTGACTGTCGTTTGCGGAAAGCAAATAGGACGCTTGGTCTTTTCGGACGCACACTTCACCAAGCTAACAAGGAAACAAACCTTCTTGCCTAGAACTCAATCATCCGATCTAAACTTGAATATTCGTCAGTGATTTGGAGCACGCATCACGCATACCTCGTCAAGAGATTAGAATCACAGGAAAAAAAAAAGCCGCTAAGCTCATCGTATCGGATTACTCTTCTTATCCAAGTAGATCTGAAAGTAAAAACAGCCTTGATATTACATCACTAGAAAGAAGGCGGGAAAGGTCTCAAATAACATTTTTTCAATGAATACATCACAACCCTGCTCCTTACACTACAACAATAATAAAGGCCGCAGCTCCAGTTTTTCCACGCTTGGACCGCTCTTTCAAAGTTCACCAACATTTCGCCCGTACTTACCTTCTCCATTTGTTCCTCCTTCACTCGTAATTGAGGAACGCAATCAGTTGCCGAGATCAGTAACTGACGTAGTAAAGGCAGATAAATTTGCAGAACCACTGAACCAATTTTCTTCGCTTACCAGGGGACCTCTACATAAACACAAAAGTGTTCCTGATTGCTACCACCCTTGTAATTTGCATAAAAATGTTTAACTGACATCATGCTTTGCTTAACGCTGTCTTTTGCTCTTGCTCTTTTCAAGTAATTCAAAGCAAATACGCAAGTATATTATTTGTTTTTCAAAATTGCGGTATTGTATTTTCCGATGCAAGTGTGTTTTCTTGTACATTTCTACCGTTGTAAATAAGGAGGTGCACCGGTAGCTCTTTATGCAAGTGATTTTCTACGATGCTTTCTCGGAGACTGTACAAAACATTTAGCACTGCTGTAAGCATTTTTGCGGGCACGAAACTTTCGGTTCGCATTCTACCATTGTCGATTTGCCATTGTCTCCCCCTCCCTCCCTTATGCAATGCCACATGGGCTTTTAGGATTAACAAAAGTAAAAAGAAAATTGATAAGAAAAATGAAGGGGCTACAAACTGTTTGCTGTCGGTCGTGTGCATAGCTGCTACAACCTGCAAACATCAGTACGAATTTGCGGCCGGCTCACGCTTAGCGGTTACGTCTTGCGGAACGGTGGCACGGCGGTGGACGACTTAACGTTGACGACAACTGCCAGCGCACTCATTTTACCAAAACCTAACTTTTCCCTAAGTTTTCGCGCTGTACGTGGGTTCTACACACACCTACATGCAGTATACAAGTACGCATAGGCTCTTTGTTTGTATTTCAACAGTTACCTCCAGCTAAGAGTTAGCGAAGTAGTTGCCTGTTAACTTTACAAGCAGCCGTAAACGCCGCGACCACGAGCAAGGAAGAAAAAAAAATTGACTCGGCGAACTTCTTCAAAACGTTCCTCCCATTTACTGCTGCTCGCTTGGTCGGCATCTCGCTTAGAGCAACTGCATTCCCTCGCGCAATTCCAACGTAGCGTCTCGTTGCAGCATGAAAAACGCGTGGCCGTATTCTGCGCAGCATGCGTTTGCATAACGGAAGCATATAGCGCGCAGTACGTGATGAAAGCCCGGTGTTCGCGCGATCGTTAACACGAGCGCAATTAGCAGCCCTCGTGAAGTCAGCGTCGACCAGCGCGCTCAGCCATGTCTCCCAGACCGTGTAGTACAGCCTCCGCAGCATTCTTGCCTAAAACAGTGGGAGCGGTGCGTTCAGGAGCGCGTTCGCGCTATCCACGGGGGCCGCTAGTTTCAGGTAACTTGTCTTGAGCGTGCGTTGCCAGGTGGCCTGGACGCCACTAGTTGCGCTTCTAGCTACGGGGCTAGCTTTTGGCGTTCCCGTTTATCAACAGCCCTGCGCCAGGAAAGCCTCAACAGTCGTGAAGCTGCGAAGTCAAGACGCCCCTTGTGACACCGCGTTGGCTAGCTCTCGTTGCAGCGAAGGTTTTTGTTTAGCATGTTTATAACTTGATTGACATGTTGAAAAAAGAAATCGTGAGACAGGAAGACGAAGAAATCATTCTGTTACCGCACCAGGTCGCCCAATTGTCTTTAGATTAACGGTGACCTCTAGCCTATTGAGAGCCGCTGACTGAGACGCTCTTAGGGCCTATAGTCACCGCCTGTATGAAATGCGCATTTGCTGCTTTAACAACAAGCGCTGAAAAGCAGTAACTTTGATGAAAACACGGGCGTTCACAAAAACACGAACATTCGTGTTTCGTGATCGTCATCAGCACCCGTGTTGAACACGGGCGTGGACACAAACACGAACATTCACCTGATGCAATTATTGAAAACCCACGAATGAGTAGACTTATAGGCGCATGCGTAGAAACCAATTCACAACTTATGGGGGGGACACAACCAGGTGTCGAAAAACCTTGCTTCAGGTTGACAAATAATAATGTATGCATGAACTTATTTCTGTATCCTTATTACATTATTTTTAAAAGTATTTCAGTAATCGTCAACTGGTTCAGGTGGTCAAGAAATATGGCCTGAATTCACTAGGCTTATTCTTCGTACGTACTCTAATATCCAACATCGGGACTGGCGAGCACGTGCTTTTACGAACTGATTTGGTCTAACAACTTTTTGTGAATACGGACTCAACTGCCGAATTCACTGAGCTTTTTGGTTCGTAAGTTCTATTCGCCATTGGCAGGCCACCTTCGAAAATATGTCTGGCTGGTGTCTGCGCTTACGAACAGCTCTAGCGTGAGAACGTTTTTTTTTTGTGAAAATGGGGGCCCAGTTCTTCTGAAGAACATCGCGTATATTTCGCAAGCTATACCGCTGCCAGAACACCCCTCCCTACGCTGCAAAAAATGTGTTCTGGGGCCGACAAAATGCATGCATGCCGAGCTTCAATGACGACGCTGCAAGATTCGTTCACCTTTACAGCGGCTGTGTAAAATCATCTTGTGTCACATATGCTTCCGTCCTCATGTTACTTTATACAACATGATACGTCATCTTTTGTCCACTCACGTGGACGTGCGGTGTACTACACATCGGCCGCCCGCTAATCCGGGTATCGCATTTCATACCCAGATAATTGAAACATGTATAGCCTGTGCTATTGTTATCCGCCGTAATACTAAGCAATGAAATTATGGGGTTTTACGTGCCAAAACCACGATCTGATTATGAGGCACGCCGTAGTGGGGGACTCCGGAAATTTAGACCACCTGAGGTTCTTTAACGTGCGCCTAAATCTAAGTACACGGGTGTTTTCGCATTTCGCCCCCATCGATATGCGGCCGCCGTGGCCGGGATTCGATCCCGCAACCTCGTGCTCAGCAGCCCAACACCATAGCCACTGAGCAACCACGGCGGGTGCCGTAATACTAAGCCACGATAATAGTGTGCGCGTGCATGTCTCGACCGTTTTTGTCCGCTCAGTTACGGCATTCAGAAATATCGCCATCAGACAGTGAGGCTAATATGCGATTGCTGTTTACCTACATTTTGTAGCTATTGATAAATTCTCCGTCTACCCTTCCCCTTGTCTCGTCTCTCGCTCACACGTCGAAGAGAACTTGCCTTATCCGTTTTGCTCAAAAGTAGAGCCGTGTCCAAAGAACTCTGGGATTCATGGTGGAGAGCTGGAGCACGCACGAATACGCGTTTCCGAGCTTTCCATGTAACTTTTGCGAAGTACGTCGGAGTATTACTAGCCCGTAGCGCGCGCATATTAGTAACTCCGAGCACGATTGTAAACCGGGCCAATATATTAAAAGGTATCATCGCGCGAGCGCTAACCATAACAAGTTTTTTACACATCCTCCTAAAGAAAGCAGAACGGATTGTTTGCTTTTCATACACCTCGCACACTTTCATTCGCCTTGCGCGGTAACATGGCGCAAAAAGCAACCACGTATCATGGAACAGCAGCCAATAAATCGCAGGTGAAATTGGCGATGGCAGCACTGCGGCATCGCCGCACTTTGGCTGCTTTTATAAGAACCAATGCGCAGCCAATTGCTTATAATATTGATATATCATGGGCTCCCTTAGTACCTTTTTATGTTTTTTCACCCATGCAAAATTTCGGTACACTGTATTTCTTTATTGTTTCATTTTTCGGAACCCACGCTTGCGGAATGGCATATGTTATAGCTGACGGCACAATCGCACTGTGCGCACCGAATTCTTCGTTAAGCTATATGCTTCAGTGAATGCAACGGATTCTTTCTATTTGTTGGGGAAACCGAACAACCACCTTTGCTCAAATATACTTAATTTATTATCAACTTGCGTTGAGTGCACCGTCTAAGTCACTTGCAGCACTGTGGCTGAAAGCTGGCCTAGTTGGTTATTGGCATTATGAAACATGATTAGAGCACTAAGCAAAACAGACATTAAATCGAAATGCCTATTCCCCAGTGGGTACGTGCCATTGTTGAAGGAATCATCATCAACATCATCATCATTATTACAGAACAGGCGGTGGCCAGCGCCCGTCCTGTGCATTTCGTACTCGGTTCACAAGCAGCACTAATAAATACAAGGGCCGATATAAGGACGACAACCTACGGCGCTGCGTGTTGTCGTTCTTATGTCTGTCGTCGCTTTTTTTAGCGCGACTTTGGATTCCAGTATGACAGTCCAACTAGCGCAGATTACTGTCCTGTGCGTTTTGTGTTTTATTGGGAGAGCAATTATATAGACACTCTAGGCAAATATCCGCCGTCGTGGCCATCGTCGCCCTGAGGTTCCGTATAAAGTCCAAGTGGGACAAGATTGCGGACACGCACCGTATTCTGTTGGTGCGAGGGTGAGCCGAGAAGGACGGGGTCTTTATGCGGTGAGGTGGTGTGCACGCGCTATGCGAACAAAGGGAAAGGGCGCAGGTTAGCGCACATCTCCCCTTCGGCGGCGGCTGTGAATGGCGCTGCGGAGCGCGGCCGCGCGTGCCCGATGTTGAAGGTAATCTTCGCTGGGTCCAAAGGCTGCGCTACCCGAGCAGCCTGAGAGCTTCGTGTGCGCTGTTTTCTCGCGCGCCTAGGTCGCGTTGAGGGGAGAGGCATCACGAAGGAGAATTCCTTCGCTGCTGCTGCTGCCTTTTTTCATCACGCGAGTGCTCTGACAGCCAGGGTCCGTAGTCATCGAGTGGATGTGTTCCTGTGTGCCTGTGCGCGTGGACACCATGCTTGTTAATTTAGTAAATAAGTGAATGTTTACAGCAGTTTATACGGCTGATGAAAGGAATAACCTTGCTTCGTATAGCTGTCTAATAATGTGCTATTGCAATCAATAATCAAAGTCGCAGTTTTGTCTTTCGGGCAAAACTGCTACTTTGTGGCATAATGTTCTTTAGAGCTGGAGCCATGTTTCATAATGGCAGGTCGAAGACGCACTGATCACTGTTGTTGCTTGTAGGTGGCTCCTGCAAGATTTAGGAGAGCCTTTTGGTAGCAACCACGGTTTGTTTTGCAAGCGAGATGGCGCATCTCTACGCAATTTGGCTCGCTATGAGACCGTATAAAGTAACTGCAGGACAGAACTATGGTCATTGTCGTGTGACGTACTTCATCGGTGTAATGCGCTTGTAAGAGTGTAAGGTGTAAGAGTATATGCTCTTGCGCACGAAATTGGGCAAGCGCGAGGCGTTCCCACAAGCGAAGTACATACAGTTCAGTCGTCGTGGCTCCTGACAGTGAAGCACGCTTTACTGACTTGTTTGAACTGGAAAAGACGTGTGCCCTTGGTTCAAAATTAATTTCCTTTTCTCGCACTACAAGCACCCATAGATTGCAAAATTCAAATGACTGAATTATATTAAATAATACTAAATGGGGACGCAGATATATTAGGCCGCCAGTCGCTGAGCACTCAGGATGCAATTTTACCCGGGGCTAATAAATGGACAGAACAAACAATGACTTTGTATAATCGATGCATTTCGCCGCAGATTTTGAAGAAGTATAGCTCTTGCAACTGATGATGAGCACAAAAGTTTTGCTAAATGAATATCTTCAGCAGCAGGTTCAGCAATGCAGAGACCAACATATTTCCAGTTGTACACACTCATAACATACTATCTGAGCAAAATCGTCACAAATGTTCACTTGTTATTGTATCACACAAATTCATAAATCAAAAACTTGCTCGTAAACTAATCGATGACCATCACTTAATCGATTTCACGTCAACCTTATTTGCTTCCAACAATAACTATTTGCCTTCTATGCACAAGAATAATTACAGCAAGTTTTCTACAAAATTTTCTGCTACTTACTTTTGAAATTTGTTACCGGCTAACCTTAATGGCGAATAGTTCAGCGGAAACCAGCTAGGTGGAGAGAAGTAATGCAATGGAAAATGAGACATCCACCCAATCGTAGCAAATTGAATGGATTTCCGTTGTAGCAATTGCTACGATTGGGTGGATGTCTCATTTTTCATTTAATTACTTCTCTCCATCTAGCGAATCTTCACTTAACTATTACGTAAGTGAATTTTGCTCACCGCCGCAGCGGTGAGCAAATTACCCTTCGTGCTGCTTCTCGCTTCAACGCGGACTAGGCACGCGAAAACACAGCTCACACGAATCCATCCGCTATCTCGGGTAGGCTAGCCTTTGAACCAAACTCAGATTACTTCCAGGATAAAACGCGCGTGGTTGTGTTCAGCCGCGCCATGTGCACCCATGGCCGGAGCCTCCAGAAGCGGAGATAATAGACAGGTAATAGATAATAGAATTAGATAATAGATAACGCGGTATGGATGTTGTGTTAAAGGACCTCTATTATAAAGCTTTTATTTCACGCAGCAACAAGGAACCTGCTTTGAATGCAAATATAAGGCACCCTTTCCTAATGTCTTGGCATGGGCGTTGTTTTGTATATCATTTGATTTTAGCGTAACACGAGATAGTGCGTGGCTTTCGGTATGTGATAGGGCTGACGCAGAAGAGGGTGCTCAGTTGCGTCCAATACGCTTATACCAGCCCCATAGCCAGGGTGGGGGGGGGGGCGCTAGGGGCCCGCCCCTCCCCGAAATTTTAGTAAAGCTGTTACTGAACGAGTATTACATTTAGTGAGTAACGCTGTTTTCTTAATATTAATGAAATCTATGGAGACGAATCATCCGCATGCCCGCCGTGGTTGCTCACTGGCTGTGGTGTTGGGCTGCTGAGCACGAGGTTGCGGGATCGAATCCCGGCCACGGCGGCCGTATTTCGATGGGGGCGAAATGCAAAAACACCCGTGTACTTAGATTTAGGTGCACGTTAAAGAAGCCCAGGTGGTCCAAATTTCCGGAGTCCCCTACTACGGCGTGCCTCATAATCAGATCGTGGTTGTGGCACGTAAAACCCCACAACTTAATTTTTTTATTCAACCGTATAAAATATCATACTATTAGGAAGGTTCACAGCGCAACTAAAAATATAAAACTATTACTACAATAGTATCTAAAAAAAAGTTGCAGTGGCTTAGCTCGGCTATGCCAGGATATACGTAGCGTTAGCAAAGGTTCAGCTGATTATTCTTAGCTTTCCTGGTTGCCTAGATTGTCAAGGATTAGCTTGATTGTCATGCTTACTGCTGCTCCAATGACACACACGCGGTATACGTATTATGTGGCACATGTATTCATTCCTCCTACGCTCAACCGCTAATTGCCAGGCAACTACTTCGGGATCCGATGAGTCAAGCTTCTCCGTTCTTCTGCGCTGTTGAGCAGCATTTGCGCTCTCCTTCTCCATGGCTATACCACACTGGCAAACGCCAGTCAGAAGCGCAGCGGCTCCAGCGCACTGTCAGACGGCGACTGCACAGCGAGCGAGCGCGCGCCGGCGCCAGTGCGTCTACCACGGCTAGACATCACTCCTCTGGAATGCGCAGACCGGCGACGGTGAGTCGCGCGCGGCGGCGGCAGAGTCCGCGAGAGGTGCCGGCTCCGGTGGCTCCGGTGATGCGCAAGCCGTGTGACATCACTGATCCTTGCGCATGCGCAGCACGGCTCTTGATGTGCCACGTAAAACGGGCTTGGCTAGGCCAGTGTAGCTAACGCTACAAAAGTCACATAATTTACGTACAGCGATTTTTACCGAAAATAATTACTGAATAAAGGTACTTTCCTCAAGTAGTCAAGGCCGTCAGCAAGTGCGCCCCCCCCCCCCCCTCTGAATAAAAATTCATGGCTACGGGCCTCGCGATGCTCGACGTAGTGAATGGTTATGGGAATGAAAATTGCGGATAAAAAGCTTGCCGCGTCTGTTTTCTTTTTTTTTTTACCTGAATGGTACTCCGTATCTGTGAGTAGCGGGGAAAAGCTGTAAAGTGCTGTACAGCGAACGCATATTCGTGATTTTCTGCACCAGCGAGAAGCACCTAATATTTCCTGCAGTTAACAAATATTAAAAGGAAATACTTACTTGCTGGCTTTCGCAGAAAAGCGCAATTCTGAACAGAAATGACGGTGATTGTAATTCTTTTTTGCCCTGCTTTAAATGTGTTGATAAAGGCAAGCTCGTTCCGTAGCATACAGAAGAAATTGAGAGGGTGGCGACAAAGGAGGAGGGGTGAGATAACGAGCAATCTCCGAAAGCTTTATCGCTCTTATGTGCCTTTTACTTTGTTTGCGCCGAGTCACTCTGATGAAAGTTCACTTGATGGTGGAGAAACTGCACTCGAACGCAGACTGCTGCGTTTTGATTTTATCATAAATATTTCAAAACATTTTCATCTCTACTTTTCCACTAAGTATAAAAGTCGAAAAGGAAAGGAACGCTGATCATGCCAGTGCTTGAAACTGCTGTTTCTTTCTTCTCTAAATCCCGCTCTCTGCCACCAACGAGGATGCGAAAAGACACCTAAATTACCAAGTTTCCTCGTTGCTTGAGGCCTACGGCTTGCGTTACATGTCCAGACTGAATTGTGCCGCGAGACCATCGAGCTTCCGAGTTTACTCGAATTTTAGTGTTTGAGCGGTGACTCAGACGCCTTGACAATTTTTCCAGGTAGCCCCCCCCCCCCCCCCCCTAAGATCAACAACAACAACAAAAAAGGAAATAACTAGCAACACGGCACATCAGCCAGGGGTATTTTTTTTTCTTTTTTTCTTTTTCTTTTTGTGTGTGTGCATTCGACGTCCCGTCGTCCTTGGCAACACAATTCCCGGCCACGCGATACGAGGCAAGGAAGACAACGACGAAATTGGACCCGTACCACAAATCTCGACTTTGCAGCGCAAATTCGTGTATCTTTCATGGCACGGAGCAGCAAAACATGAACACGAAGAAGGCTGGAAAGAAATAGCGAGCGGGAGCAGTACGTCCTCATAAGTAAGGGCAGCAGTGACGCCGCCAGAGTGAGTGCGGGTGCCCCGGGCCGTTGTAAGACTGCGCAGAAGGAAGAAAGAGGCTGTCGGATGTTCCGCGGAAATGCGGCTGACAGATGGAAATAACGCGTTCCCCGTCTCAACAGCTCCCGCTGGTCGTCTACCGTCGCCACACGTGGCGGATGAGCCGGATTGAAGGAGAGCGTGGCAGCACCGAGAAACGCCGCGGATGCGTGCGCACGCGTCTTATGCGAGGAGCTTTGCGCACTAAAGAGAGTGAAGCCTGTGGTTGCGACCCGGTGTGAATTTTCTGTGCGAAGCGACTGAAGGCACTTGCGTTTTTCAACCGGCTTTACAATGAAATGAGGGTTTCGTCTGTTGATGTTGTTTTGCCTGGTGGTGCATTTTCTCTGCATCTAAACCTTTGCCTTTTCAAATATTATGCCGTAGTATCGGGGGGGGGGGGGGGGAGGGGGGGGGAGAGGACGTGTACGGTCGCGCCATCATCTGGGAGCGTACGTCTGACGTGGTATGCGGGATAACACGGGGCACGCTTCTCGTGGTTCGGCTGCCGGCGCTCGAAGCAATCACCGCGCGGGCGCACTCCTTTACAGTTCTGTGAGCGCCTTCGAAACTAGGGAAGTTGGTAACCGCAATATTGCTTGTTCCGGGCAAACTGCAAACACCGAACACTATACACGCGACGTTTCTTCACAACATGGACTGCGTGGTCAGCGGGTGCGGTCCTCGCAGTGCAGTCCGCGACGAGCCAGTTTTTGGGTAAACGAATCAATCAAACATATTCGCCATCCCACCCATTCTTAACGAGTGGCTGCTCGTGTGCGTGTGTGTTATCGCGAATTTTCCATTTTGCTGCTAGCGGTATACGGCCCGTATCTGTTTTAATTTTTCAGATGTAACGATTTTTTTTTTTTCAAATTGCCTGTGAAGGGTAACGAGCTTCGGTCAATTCAAAAGAGAGAGCGACAGAAAGGGAAGGAAAGACACAGAGGTTAGCCAGTGTAAGTACCGGCTGGCTACCCTGTGCTGGGGAAAGGGTTAAAGGGAATAAAAGGAGATAGAAGAAACAAGTAAAAAATAAAGTGAGAAAAATTCACACAATAGCGCGATTCTACGAGCTACAACGTTCAAATTCTGTCGCACAATTCACAAGCCCCGAAGAACTTGAGCAGAGCTCCTAAGGCCTTGAGTGCCGAAACCGGTCGGGACCGGTGCCCTGGAAAGTTTTTTTTTTCATATGTAAAGAGGCGATCACCCCATTTTTTGAGCGTGGTCGCTAGCAATTTTATTGCCCCATTGTGGCGGACATTACTATCATGACAAACTGAATTGACCATGCAGTAAATTAAAACGTTGCACTCATCGAGTTTTTAAATAATTCACATTGAAATCACAAAATTGAAACCAAGACGTAGAAAGCCCTATTTGCATGGCAGAAAATTTGAGACTAGCATCACTTTCGAGAAGTCCCTCCCCAAAGTGTGCTCAAATATGGATCGGTGTTGCATTTATTATCGCTCCAAGCTCTTAAAGGGAGGGTCTTGTGAAACTTTAATAAGAACACCAATATATTTCCTGCCACATTTTGGAGATGCACACATCAGTATTGGCGCTAGTATTAGGAATTCCGCTAAGCAAACGTGACTTCACAAATGCTCGATTTCCCAATTTCAACATCTAACGAAGTGGGCAATTAAAACAATTATTTAGTGAATCTTTACAATTATGATTGTCTGGACATTGCAATCTCCCGTGGAAATAATGTCCGCCTATTTAGATAACCCATGAGAACAGGTAGAAAGTGTTTTTAACGTGATTTTTAAAAAGACCTTTACTACAACCAAAAACAGAAAAAAACTAAACCTATTTATTTATTTATTTATTTATTTATTTATTTACTCCTCAAAGGCCCCGAAGAGCATTGGGTGAGGGGGCCTATCAATAAAAATACAGCACAAAATAATAAACCGAAGTAACGGTACAAGAGACGCAGTACAAGGCAAATACAGGAAATAAACAAAGTTGATTCAATAGGGCGCAAAAATAGCCTATGAACACGAATATTAAAAACAAAGCGAAGGAGAAAATGCCAAGGACGGAAAACCAAGTACAAGTGACACAGTAGTACAATATAAAACAACATTTAAAGCAACTGAAAAAGTAGTACAGCAGAAAACCGCAATTAGGGCAATACTAAAACGATAAATGCTGCCAGAGGTGTTTTTTGAACTCTCCAGGGTGACAAAAAGAGATTACGTTGTCGGGAAGATCCTTCCAGAGCTTAATTGCTTTAGGTAATGCAGATGAATTGAATGATTGAGTTTTCCCATATATACGATTAAAGCAGAGATGATTATGTAAGCGCCGTGAAGATTAGGGAGACGATTCCAGAGGCAAAAATGAAGTGCGGGTGTGAACATATTTATGAAATAAACACAGAAGTGAAATAGAACGACGATTTTCGTGTATGTGTATATCATTAAGGTGCTTTAGCTGGGAGACACTGGCGAGGGGACTATAATTGTTAGAAATGAACCGGGCAGCTCGGTTTTGAATGGACTCAAGCATTTCAATAAGGTATTTTTGAGGGGGAGACCAAATAGACGAGGCGAATTCCAACTATGGAAGAATAAATGTTTGATATCCTAGATTTCGAATGAAGCTAGGTGAGTTTCGAAGGTTTCGGCGTATGAAACCCATTGTTTTTGATGTTTTTATGCAGATGGTTGAAATGTGACAAGACCATGAACGATTTGGTGTGAACTGGATTCCGAGATATTTGTACGACGTAGCTTTGGACAGGAAGGTGTTATTGATAGAGTATTAGAAATCAGAAATACCATGCTTGCGGCTAAAAGTCATATATTTACATTTAGTAGGGCTTAGAATCATGTGCCAGTTTTTACACCAATCAACAATAGTGTTAAGATCATTTTGAAGGGTCATGTGGTGAGTATCCGAAGTGATCTTATGGTAAACAACACAATCGTCTGCGAAAAGACGTAAACGGGATGAAATGTTACTGGGAAGGTCGTTAATATAAATTAGTAAAAGTAAGGGTACGAGCACGCTTCCCTGTGGTACACCAGAGGTTACGTCAGATAGTAGAGCGGAAAGCCCGTTGACCACTGTGAATTGTTGACGGAATGAGAGAAAGTTACGAAGTCAAGATATTGTGAGAGAATCAAGACGCAGGGTAGATAATTTAGTAAAAAGCCGGCCATGAAGAACTCTGTCAAATGCTTTTGAGAAATCTAAAAAAAATACAATCTGTTTGCTGGTTTTCGTCCATGTTAAAATGCAGGTCAGTGGTAAATTCAAATAACTGGGTATCACACAAGTAGCCTTTCCGAAAGCTATGCTGCTTTGATAAAAAAAGTTATTTCGTTCCAGGTGGTTGTAGATGTGAGAATCGATAATATGTTCAGGTAGTTTACAGCATATGCACGTTAAAAAATGGGACGATAGTTATCAGGCGAGTTTTTGGTTCCCGTTTTGAAGACAGGAATGACCTTTGCTATTTTCCACTCGGAAGGCAGCTCTCCGGATGACAATGATTGCTCAAAGATATCAGACAAAATCTGGCTGGAAACTGAAATGGTGTTTTTAAGAATTTTCGAATTCATATTGTCCACTCCGGCAGATGAGGATAACTTAAGGTTGTTAATTAGAGATGCAATACCCTCGGGACTGATCCTGATGGGCTCCATGAATGGGTAGTCGCAATCAGGAACAACTGATACTAAAATGATCGTCCTTTGTAAACACTTATACAAAAAAGTTGTTAAACGCAGTTGGACATTCAGTGTCAGTTAATGGTAAGCCATCAGTATTGTGTAGTGATATAGGGTCTTGTTTATTTTCGGGAGATATAACTTGCCAAAACTTCCTTGGATTAGTTTGCAATAGCGATGGAAGATTGTGAGTAAAATATTTGCTTTTGGCAGTGGTAATAGCAGAGCAGTATGTTTTGAGACACTGTTTATACTTATCCAACAGAGGCAGAGAGAAAGTAGATTTAACTTTTCTCTACAGGCGCTTCTTTTTATTCCGTAATCGTTGTAGGGCCTTGTTGAACCATGGATTTAGTTTTATCAATATTATTGTAATGAGAGGAACGTGCTTCTGTATCAGCGCAGACAGTTTGTGTTTGACAAGTAACCAGTTTTCTTCGGTAGATCGTTGGTTTCATAGTGGGAAAAATACCTCATTGAAAAATGTGGTAAGTTCGGCGTTAATATCACCATATTTGCCTTGCTGTCGTCTCTAATCTTTTTTAGTTAATTTACCTGCAAACCAACAGGGAACCAGAATATCAAACTGCAACAGCTTGTGATCACTAAATCCGTCAAGATACATAACTTGCTCTATGGTTTTGGGAGCAGTGGTTAGAACTAAATCTAGTATGTTAGAACCACGGGTATTCTGGTTAATCACTTGAAAGATTCGGTTGCAGCATGACTAGGTGAAGATAAATTAGCCCAATCTGTTTGCGGAAAATTGAAATCACCAAACAAGTAGATGTCACTGGGCGAACAATAGTCAACAGCAGCATAAATGCTAGATCGGATTTATTGAATGAAAGAAATCCCACAGTCAGGTGGGTGGTAACACACCCCAATAAGTAAATTTGAAGAACTAGTTTTGCAGGTAGTCTATACCATTTCGCGATTAGAGTTGGAGGTAATAGCGATGGATGGTTGCGCTCTTTTAATAGCAAGAAGCACCCCGCCCCCTCTTTTATCTGCCCGGTCATGTCTGTAGATATTTTACGCATCGGCGTCAGGAAAAATTTCACTCTGTCTTTGATACTGTCGTGCATCCAAGTTTCCGTTAAAGCTATTATATCTGATTCACTATCTTGATGGAAGGAACAAAGCTAATCGCGTTTAGGCATCATGCTTCGGATATTAGAAAATGAAAAGGACAGTGTCGGAGCAGAGTTTTATGACGTGTGATGAGGACGTTCCTGCGATCAAGTTACTTTTCCTAGTTATGGTTTGATTAAAGTGACCGAATCAGTGGCGTGGTCATATGCATACGTTTGTTCGTCTATTCAAAATTTATTAAGTGCTAATTTATGAGACTTGGACTGTGATTTTGCAAACTTGGTCAACTTGTTTCTGGCTTCCCGAGTAGCAGCAGAAAAATCCTCGCGGATGGCGAAACTGGTATTTTTCAGCTTGTGACCACTAGAAAAGATGTTCTGTTTATCTTTTAAAAAACGTCATCTTGGCTATGATCGGTCTGTGCCTATCAGACTTGAATTTACCCAGTCTATGAACTCTTTCAAATTGGGAAGCAGACAAAGATAAACCTAGGCACTCGGTATATTGCAAACAAGCCTGAATTAAAGCTTTGTGCACGGCTTCATGCCCGAAAAACAAGGAAAGCGGTACAATTAAGAGTGGACATGACAAGGCGTTGTTATCTGTCCATATTTGTTCTATTGTCCGGACCGTAGTATTTTTTTTGTCAGCCACAAACAACGTGTATCTGTACCTAACTTACGTATTCGCACTGCTCCGTGGGCTTCAGCTCACAGCAGATGAGCATGTCAGCATGGAAACCGCAAATATCATTGTGCAAATGCTTTCCGAGCCATTAAAAACTTTCCCTGTGCACAATTGAGACTCCCTCGCCCATATGGACGTGCGATAGCCTTTTGCAGCCATTCAGCCTTTTTTTTCCGAGTTGTTTTTGAAGCCTCGTTATTGATCACAGGTCGGCTGGCAAACCACAGCGCCGCTGAGGCTTCTATGACCTTGCCAAAGCTTTCGGTCTCAGCCTGCTCCCATAGCTTCGAAGCACACGACGCGGCATCTGTGCCCACGTGATCGCTCGTGCCACGTCACGCCGACTACAGTGCCAGTATTTCTAGTGGTGGAGTTCGCTCCCTTTAAGACGGTCGCGGAGTACAGGATTGTCTCGCCGTGAGGAACGCTAACGCACGAATCCCATGACTCCATCCTTCATTTTTTCTTATCATATTCCTCATACATGTTGCTAATGTTGTTTTTGTATAGTCATACGCTTCGTTGTACAAAATGTCCTTTTTTAAATTATCTATACTGTCTGTGAGCAACTGACTACTGCCCGTTAAAATTTAACGTCATTTATATTTTTATCAGGGTGTTCCTCTGACAGTTTTTAACCCAGGGCCACCCTATCATGCTATTTATTTTGTCCTTGCTCAAATGTACAACATTAATGTAATAACTTTGAAATCTGAAATACTACATTCCGTGGCAGTATTAGGCGACTACGCTTCAGAAATGTTCTTTCTTTCGTAAATGTGAAAGAATTAGCACGCGGGCAAACTGTACAGACTACGGTGAAGCCGAGCGATAAATAATTTATGTGGTTCAACATATCAAATAGCTGATATGGAATCAAGGAAACATACCACAGTTGTCGATGAAAGCTATAATAATATAGAGCAATCGACACAGAGTATAACGACCTGCGTGCACATACTGTCACTTCCAAACTGCGTGAACACCAATTACTATTTGAAGGTATAGACTATTTCATCAAGAAATAAATGACACTTTCCTTTCGGCCCCCCAACAATAAGCTCTGAATAATTCTTTGAAACTTTTCCCACGATTGGCTGAACACATGGCGAACCCTGGCACGCGCCAGGGTTCATGTCTCTGCAGGATAAAAATATTAATTCGTGATTCACAGTAGGATACGCTGTTGATTTATTGTCAGGCCCACTCCGCGTGCGGGAGTTCTTTCTCTTTTATTATTTAAACATTTTAAATAATGTAATTTCTTTTACCAGAGTCGAGAAATGTTATTTTTTATGATCGCCACACGTGTAGTATACATGTTGACAGTAAAAACGCCCGGATCAAGACGAGTAACAACTAGGATGAACCAAATCTTAATTTAAATTGCGATCACACAAGGTGTAATAAAATCATGAGTAATGATTTCGATGGTCCCCCTGCATTCTTCTCTTGTTTTTTGTAACAGCAAATTCGTTTACAGCAAATTCGTTTATTGCCAATTTGTGATTCACGATTAGTGGGAGCTTGTTGCCCTCGCAGGTTATATGTGAAACATTCTTTCACTTTAAGCTCTATGGGTTGTAACGTCCTGATGCAAAAACAAAGAGAGGCGCCGCAGTACCGGGACGCCACATTATTTATGACCACCTGGGTTCAATAACTTGCCGATAAATTTAATTTTCGCGCATTTTGCGGCTTGTCCTCGTTTCAGACACACAAACAAGCCAGCCTTGCAGACAATTGGCGTGTAGTATACCGCTCTCTCCGCCTCAGTGTCGATCGCCTGCCGACCACCTGAAACGTTGAGTGGTGGTCAACGTGTGGCTTCGGAACAAAGAACTGCGTTTCCTTCATTTTCTTTGCTTTTGATTGGACCGGTCGATGGACTCAAGCTATTTGCCCCTAAGCGAACTTATCGTTTAGTTTTTTCACAAGGCTCCCGGAAGCATGTTATTGTCGCTCACGCTGGTCTGGGAACCGCTTTTTCAATCCTTTGTTGTGCTGCAGACTGCTCTAAACCAGCACAGTTTAGTTGTTCCCAGTGCTAAACCGTTTAATTTCTTCTCTAGGTGGTGAATAGTCGTTTCGAAGCTTAGCTATGGAATTTATGTTCCGCACTATCCCTTTTTAACGTGAATGGATGAAGACCAAGGCTTTTGTAGGTTATCTTTCCAGTTACTGTATCTTAGAAGCTAACCCCTTAGTTGCGTTCAGTAGCAGATTCTGCGGTTATAAAACTACTATTATCAACCATAAAAGGTCTGCATGGTTTTAGAATGGTTCCCTACAAACAGCTTAAGAAAACGCTGCTTAAAGGGGCGTGGACGGTGAAATTTTCGTTTGTATGTCATGTCTTTTCTTTTGCTTTCAAGTTTTTATGCTAAAATTATGCGCAGTATTCCCTTTAAGAGGACTGCTTCTTGGCCTAGTTGGTGTCCTGTTCTAAAAGCGCTTGAAACAATGCATGTATGATGTCAAACAGAAGAACATCGCTTCCAGTGCACTTGCGGAGCACGTGGCAGCCTTCAATCATGACATTGACCGGGATAAAACGTCAAGGGAAAAAATTGGATTGGCAGCATCTCGAATTTCTTGCTATCCAGACAACAGAACAAACAAACAAAAAACCGCTAACTCACCGCGGTAGTCCAGTCGCTATAGCTCGAGAACACGGGTTCGATCTCAGACACGGCGACCGCATTCCGATGCGGTCGCCGTTGGCACATGATTGCCCTGAAGCATTGTCGACGTTACACATCCGTCTCCGCGCTCGGTGAAGCCAAAGTTCGGAAATTCGGAGCTGCTATTTCATGGTGGCTTTGGTCCAATATTTCCACTGCGGTGGACGCAATGACTGATACCCGTGAACGAGATGAGCGTCGCTAGCTCTTTCTTTGACGATGTTGTTATTCAGACATCCGGGTTCTGAGCTCATATTGGCGACGTCGGGACTACGAACTTCAATGCCTCAACACACCAGGAGCTCTATAAAGTAAAACTATTCCTAATCTGTTTTCATTCCATTTCAATCGTCTGACGTCAAATTTACGTAACCGCTGACGCAAGCATCGGGCGGTGACCCGCAGCATTGACTGAAGAGCCCAATCAAACGCTCTCCTTGCTTATAGGAAGTCACTTTTGTTTGCTTTCAAAGCGAATAGCATTGCCTACCTTGACTCTGTTTTTCTTATCTAATCGGCTGACAAGAGGTGAGGAGCACGCAGATGTTTTGTTGGGCCGAGCTAGCGCCATGACAGTATGTGCTTTCCTTCGCTCAGCTTGCGGTGGCTGGTCGAAAACCGCGGCGGCGTGCAAATGCAGCTTAAAAATGCCGCTAAAACGAATCCTTCAGCGAAAATGAGTTGACCAAGCAATGTCGTAGACGGGGTAGTTTCCGCCTATTCTGAAGAAAAAATTCTGTTTTGCTCGGCATATTAATGCGTCTTTAACGCGTGCACGTCACTTTGAAGTGGTCACCCAGCTTTCGCGGTTCTTTGACGTCGTGTGACGGACAGGCATAGTGGGCGCAGCCTGAAAGAACGTTGACCAATAGTGATGTCGCAAAAGTAGTAGAATTGGAATGAATTATTTTTCGTTTGTTTGGTCTAATCATGCATTATCAGTGTGTACACGTTATATCAGATGAGGAGTTTTTCATTTTTTTTCATGATGTTACGTGAGATACAGGCGAAGTGGGGGCGGCCCAAAAAACGTTTGACCAATCATGGAGGGCTGATTGCAGAAATGGAATGGTAAAGTTTGAAATAGCTTTACGTTATAGAGTCCCTGCTGACATAAATTGTGCATTCGGGCCGCGCCTGTATGAAATATGCTTGTATCTGTTTTCGGGGCCCCAGATGTCCTCAAGCTACTATTTTGTAGCTTTTTGTCTGGGGTTCATTCCCTAATTGTCTGGGACAAATAAAGCAATAATTCATTCACTTAATGGAAAGGTGGGAAAAATTGTTACAAAATCTAATATTTGTTTCTTGTTTGTGAACTAAAAGCGTTCATCTCGGTCTGAATTCGATTTTGTTTAGCCGCTTACATTTCGTTTGATTGGAGTCAAATCAAAACGTTAACACACAGACAACCTGCTTGATAGTGTGGGACAAGTTTATAGTTAAGTACGCCACCCCGAAAGTAAAGACAATGATGAATCGACCACTGATACAATTTGAATTGATGCGACTGCACAGAGCTTACGGTAATTATTTCTGTACAAACCAACTTCATGCAACATACATTGGAGTGGTACTTATTTAAGTAGCGCTGCTTATTCCCTGGAGCAAGTGCCACGATGTCCTTTGCCGAAGGGTAGGTTTTCTTGCCGCAACTATTTCTTTTGTTCACTCACAAATTAGACAACACATCACAAAATTAATGAGGGGAAGAGGAAATGAGCGCTTTACAATGAGGAAGCAATGCACTTTCAATGAACTTTCGGAAAATAGAAGGCTGAAAAGCACAGAAGCAAAGACATTTATTTTGATTACTCGCATTGCTGCTTGGCCCCAGCCTGGAAGTCGACGTTATGCAGTCATTGACCGGGCCCTCATTAATGTGATTTAAATTAATTACTGGACACCGTTCTGCATTCCTTATGCAGTCTGCGCACTAGCTTTAATCAGCGCCCTTCACAGTGTTCTTAATGAAGTCTACGCCGACAAGGCGGCTTTGTGAGAAAGATCCTCAGCCTCAGCATCCATCTTATCTCTAGGCTTTTTGTACTATACGGCGCCTTGCGATTACTACATCCACAGCAAAACTGTATCTGTTTAAATGACATAGACATGCTTAACTCCTATCCCGCTAGCTCTATGCATTCTTGTGAAGGCTACCCATAGTGCCGGGAGCAGCAACACATGCATAACGCATCCAGCAACAGGTCTGCACTCAGTTGTTGCATAGCCTCCTGTTTGCAACGTTGAGCTTCACCTTTTCTTTAGGTTCTCCCGAAAGCAGGTTTAAAGAAGCCCATCTTCATTATTCTAGCGTAAATTTTGTTATGCGTTGTCGTCACAGCATCAATTGTTTCTTTAGGTCTTGCTCAGGAGAAGCCACGACTTACCAAGATTTTGCACACACCATTGTGCACGGAAGTCATCGACAAAGTATACATACAACCACCAGAAAAGTGCTCCCAATGCGCTTATTTTTTAGGCTATTCTATTTGGACACTAGGGGATACTCAGGCACTTCTAAAAATATTTCAGCGAGTTATTTAGGTTATTAACCACACAATCGCCCTTAAACAGATCATAACTCATCTTCGGGTAATTTAACTTAGCCAAAACGATCAGCAGCAGAGACACCACGGACTTGAGGGGCTCTAAGTGGCGAATACGGTCGTGACGTCGTCTCAGGTATCACCAATGCGCCTGATTCGAATGCGGCGCTGAACGCCATGTGCTCTTTCATGAGCAATCCAGAAGACGACACTTTTTGTCGTAATAGTGGGATTTCTATTTCGTCAGGAACTTGTCATTGCTGTTTCCGCACTCGGATCAGTGCACCGGGAACATGGATGTAGTAGTTTTGAAACGGCAGTGCAGTGAGGATGGATCAAGGAAGACTAGCACTCGGCCAATTCGCAACTTAGGAAATGCCTGTTGCCACTATTTTGTCGAGACTCAAGTTAGCCCTGTGTGTTGTACTGAAGAAAAAGGAAATCGCAAGTGTCCGCACGGAGATGTCGCTCGGATTACCATGTGCTGGCAGGACAGTTCACAGCATGTCAGATCCTGCTCTACGGGACTCTCGAGTGTGCGCGCTTTCAAGGGCCCGAATTCACAAAACTTTCTTACGCTAGAAGCGTACGTAAGAAAGAATTTCAGCCGTTACGGATGCAAGATATTATTATCGAAGGCGGCCGGCCAATGGCACTTACGAAAGTAAAGCTTTGTGAATCTGGCCCCAGATTTCTTTCATACGGAGGCACTTTTCACCACTGAAATGCGTGAAAAAGCATGTCGCTGACATAGGGCAACACCGCGTCTGCGTTTTTCAACCACTGCCGATCGTCCCAGCCCACAGCAGATCTCGACAACGGGGATAGTTTTGCTGCTCGATAAGGGACTTCAATTTCCCCACACCAGCTGGCAGCCCTATCCTAGGAATGGCGCGTTTGCCGCCGCTCGCTGTCACTCGAAGTAAAACAGGCATGGGGACAATATTTCATATTCGCTCTTTAAATTTTATTCTGTTGTTGAGTTTTAGCATAATTCCACGCGTTAAATGATCCGATTCGCAAATGGCCGGCACTGCACATCCACTAGTGGCACGGCAAATATCTGTTTGTCAGGAGCCTGCCCCCGACCAATGACTGTTTCCACCCAAAATAGTAACAGTACTCTGCTAAGGAGATAATTGGTCTGAGCGCGATTTCCAGCATAGTTTTGCACCTGCCTCACAAACAACGTGCGACTACGGCCAGTTCGCTCGACGGACCCACAGGCCGGAGTTTCGTCACCGTTAACACAACTATAGTTGTTTTTCTTTTACGCTTCATTACACCCGGCACAGTAAAGTGGTTTCCAAACTGTATCTTTCATGTCATGTGAGGACGACTGTCAAACCTATTCATGCCTGAACGCGACCACGTATTTCTCTGTCCGCGGGTGCACAGCCAAATGACACGTTCGTACCACCGCTTCAGAGCCAGAAGCATTATCATTGCAAAAAAATTTATGTCAGCGTCTTTGTACTGAGATTTAGACAGCGCAAAATCTGCATGAATTGCCAAACCGGTAGCAGTTTAGCTCTGCTATAGCGCCCCCGTGCCGATGTGCCAAGTCCCGCTACATATCATATTATAGCGCCCCCGGGCCAAGTGACCATTATTCTGGTAAGGGAAATTATGACTTTGTGCTAGCATAGCGTTAGGGCGATCGAATGGGAAGTATAACACTGCAAGTTGAACGTTGCCTTGGGCTGGTCGCTTTCACTGGCTTCCTTTAATAGCACGCTAAGTTTCGGTCGTGCTCGTATGATAAACATGAGCAGTAGGCTTTGCTGTTAATGGCTGTCGGGGAAGCGTTTCTAACAAGCCAACAAGCCAATTACTCTATTTAAGGTTCTAACTACTCCACTTTTTTCCCCTACCACAGTGACAAGTTCACTATTCAAATTATTATCTTTCGAAACCACACCATCACGACAACCGGTAATCACATAGCGCAACACAGCTCAAAACAAAATCGTCACGATCTTGCAATGTCAGCAACAGTATGCGGTTTTGCAAACATACGCACGCTTATTAGGCGCTTTTGTTTCCCTCGCAACATACTGGTACAGAAAGCCTACAAAATCTGCGCAACTGGCTGCTCCCAAGCCGGCGAATTGGATGGAAGGCTCACGTGACCCATGCGTTGACGCCACGTCCGGTGGCTTTCCATTCGCCCTGTCTTCCTCCGCTATGCTCAGCGCTCGAGAGGGCGTAGCTACGACAGAAGTTTAATCACTGATTGCTGAGCAAGCTACGACATGCCCAATAAATAAAATAAGTTCAAGAGTTTAATAACACAGTGATAACTCTATCAATGTCTCCCTGTTTTTTTTACCATTCCTCTAGAGGTGTCTTGCTTATCTCGACCATTGACCAGTTAATGCTTCCTTCCGCTTTGAATCCCAGGAAGGTAGACGTTCTCTATGGTTATTTATGGGTTAATATCTTGGCATTCCATTATTATGTACGGAGTCATCTCGGGGTTCTCGCTCTAGCACCGCAAATCTTCTAATTTCAAACCAACTTCAGTTTACCTTTAAGTCGATGTACTTGAGGAGAAAACATGTTATCAACCAGCCTTCATCCAGTTAACATTAGGCGTTACAGTGGCGGGTTCTCTCTGCTTTGATATATGCTTGCGTAGTGCCGATACAAACGGCATTACAAATAAAAACTACAGATGCAGGTAAATGTTACATGTGGACACAGATGATTAGGTAGCGTAGGCAGTGTATCGCGAAAGCGTTCACAGATTTATGCGGGATCCCTGTCTTTTGATTCATGGGATAAGGCGGGGCATCGACAAGCTACCAAGGCCCATGACCAGTTGTGATGGCTAATGATATGAGTAATGCAGATTTCGTGACGCATCCGTTGTTCATGTGGCTCTCAGCGGTTATTTTGAAAGTAAAAATCCCCAGCGAGCACTCGGTGATCGTCTTGTTTCCCGTGTGGCTTTGCCCCAACTTTCTATGTCATATTCACATATTCGGCACGTCTGCTCAAGTATCATATCAAGAGGTCCATTACGTCACAGCTTATCTTTGATATCGACTTGATGTGAGTAGAGTGGCCCCAAAGTATACATACGTCATACTCTAAGTCATACTCATATTCTAAGTGCGGAGGAGACAGAGGCTCGGAAGCACTCGTAGGACGAGTTCGGTTTGGTGTGTGCGACAGACTCTGGTTTCGGTCGGCCATATCTGTCGTGTTGGGCCACCCCAAATTTGTGTTCACCGATGTGTTTCACGGTGACGATGCGTCCGACTGTGCATGCATATAGCCGCTAAACAAGAGCAAGGTTCTTCGCATACACTAATCAAAGCTTCGCTTAAATGAATTGCCACAGCATGTGGGATACTCATAACTTGTTGTGATATGGCGAATAAATGCACATAAGAAAGTGAAAACAAATTTAAATCAAAGTTGTCGCAGCTCTTCGTAAATTCTTCCAAGGCAACGTGAAAAGCGCCACCCTAAAGGGCAGTGTTGCAAAAAAACAACACCTTGGGCTCTTGAGATGTCGAGCAAGCATCTTCACATTCCACATTCATGATTTTTATGAACCGGTACAATTCAGTCGCAACTTAAGTTAACGAACCCTAAAATAGGGTATCCACCTAGTTCTAAGGAAACTACAGAGCTTTTAAGAGGTTCACCTATGGTAGACGAGCTGTTCATGCTTATTCTGCACTCTATCCTGAACCTCAGCTTCTATAGTTACTGAGATTCGCGTCATTTATTTCTCTATAAATTAGTACCAAGTTCTGGCACCACGTGCGCATTTTCTGGTCTCAGTCGGGTGAATTTCCAGGGCATACATTGCGCCTGCTGTGGGACAAAATTGCCTCTCCCCTTCTTTTGTGAGCCGCTCGTGGCTCGGAGCTTCGACCTGCTAGTGGCTAACAAATGACGAGTCCAGTCACATAACGCATTTTGCAACTCCTCGAGAACATTACACAAGGAACAGATCGGCGCGACGATCACCAAATTTGACAGTTATGGAAGTTCGTGTAGGGCACATTAACCTGATGCGCCGAAGGAAAGTTGGTTTTGGCCCACTAAGGCCTAGCGGCGTGTCCGTACTCTACGGTGTAATTAAACACATAAATAACAGCGGTTCCTCTTGCTGAGTATGTACTGATATCTGAGTGTGCCAGAAAAAAAGTATAAAGAGGTACATGTCGACAGCTATCTAAGAGCATTGACTTTCAAAGACAGTGATTTGATTCGCCGGAATCCAGAATGCGGCTCGCACCGAGAAGCAGAACCTAAGAATCGCCGCCAGCCACTGATGGCAGTGAACAAGATAACATCGAAGAGAAAGGTCAATGACTCGGTCGTTAATTCGCCTGCAGGCGCAGAATTTCCTAGCCTTTGAATTAACAGGCGCGCTATATTTCTTCTTATGCAGGAATATGATGCTTTCTGTGCACTACGTCCGTGGATTGGAATTGTGTGGGTTGATTAACACCAAGTCATGCCCTTGCGAACGGCAGTCCTGTTAATTAAACGTTGCACGAAAGTTATCAGGAAAGCAGCTTATCAAGAAAACAAACGAAATAATTATAACTCCCATCAGCGGAGGTCGGATACGCAATTACGCCCGCTTCATTGCAGGGGCACAGCGGCGACTTTGTTCGCGTTTGCGCGCCTGAAGAACGCATAACTACCGGAATATTCATCCGAAGGTATGTGGGCCGGCGGTGAAAGGCAGCTGCTTGAATGGAGGCAACCTCATTTTGTGGAGTTCAATCCCTAGCTAGCGCGACCCGAATTCCTGATTCTAGCTGTGAGCGCTCCCTCTTTCTGAACTCTAAGGGTTTGAATTAAAACTAAGGACGTTGATATATTCAGAGTTATTCTTCGCTAAGAACGCTTTTATAACATAACCCGCTGTAAGTAAGGTCCATGCCGTTGTTAGTGTGAAAGCAGCAGTTCGTTTAGACTAATTGAATCGAAGGTAACAACACCAAAAAAAAACAACAACGATGGGGTGATATCTAAGGACTAGTTAAAAATAACGAAATTAAAAAGCTCCGATCCTAATGCATCAGCACTCTTCTGCAAGAAATATTTTGAAGCTCCATAATTTAGTCCCAAAACAACAACAAACCACAACAACGACAACTGCAGATAGTCAATCAGCGTATGAATATTTATGACTCTAAACGCTCGCGCTCAGTTTGGTATTAAGAGCCTTCGCGCATTCCGCACTGGTGCTTGACGGTATCCGGATGAAGCCACCGCATTAGCATATAAATCCATGGTTCGCGCATGAATTTGAATACTGAACATGTAGTTATGGCTATGAATTACACCCGCATGAAGTCCGCACAACAGCAAACTCTGGACGGACTTTATTCCTGCAGCTTTACCTAATGCCGGCATACCAACCGTATAGGTTGGTATGTCTGAATAAGGTATGCCTGCATTGTATGTAGGGTATTGCCATCGTTTTCTGTTCTCGGTAGTTTAATATGACCATGCATCAATTTCTGGCATACATACAGTTTTTTGTTTTTGTTTCGCCGTTTAACGCCTCCTCAGCGCACGAACAACTAAGTGCCATACGAACGCGAGGTAAGAAACGAACTGCAACTATCAAAACTACAAATGACAGCTATTAAAACTTTTAGAACAGCAACCATCCCACCACAAAGATATACAAAGTAAAAGCGCAACAGTTGTTATGCCGACAAGTCACGCCTTCTTGCAACTGATAGAATAGTTTGTTATTATGTTATTATGATGTGAATAGGAGCAGCCGTCACTATCACAGGGTTACTACAGCTTTATTTTATTTTCATATATATATATATATATATATATATATATATATATATATATATATAGTAGTAACTGGATTTTTCAATGGGCCAAGCGTATTTAGGAAAATCAGACGCACAACTTCGCGGTTATCTTCGGTTTATTATTTACCCAACAGTTTCGGTCGGTGGACCATATATATATATATATTAGTATATACTGTTACGTCTCGGTTGGGACGACGTTTATTAGGCCCGGGAGCTCGTCAGCGAACCGGCGCAGCACACAGGCGATGATGACGATCACATATACAGGTGAAGAGGAGGATAGGTAAAAGTGTGAGGATGATGATGATAACATACAGATGAGGAAGATGTGCATAATAAACGCGCACACTAATTTTCCCCCCAACGTGAAAGCGGCCATCCTGGCCGGCCGTCAAGGTGTCGAGGCACGCCGCGTGAAGGGCTTCATGTGGGAGACGTGGACAACCTCGGTATTGCGGCATAACGGTCCAACGGCGGTCTGTGGGGGCGTCAAGAGGAGTGACGCGATAGTTGACAGGCGAAGTCTGTCCAAGGACTATGAACTGCCCGATGAACCGTGGCGGGAATTTTTCGCATAAACCCGGGGTGCGAACAGGAGTCAGGAGCAGGACCTCGTCACCAGGTCGAAAAGATACAACGCGATGGCATTCGTCGTAAATATTTTTCCGGTCTTGTTGTCTGGCCTCTGTGTTCAGGCGAGCAAGCTGGCGACAGTGGTCGAGTCGGGAAATGTACTCTTCGCACGATGATAGAGATGTATTAGTCTTGGAGTTGAAGAATAAAACGTCCAGAAAGAAAGTAGGGGAGCGTCCATAAACGAGGTAAAATGGCGAGTAGCCAGTTGTGCGCTGCACGGCCGTGTTATAGGCGAAAGTGCCGAATGGTAAAAGAACATCCCAGTTTTTGCGGTCTGGTTGAATATAAGCGGCGATTATGTCGGCAAGGGTGCGATGAAACCGCGCGGTCAGGCCGTTAGTCTGGGGGTGATAGCTAGAAGCTCTCTTGTGGGCAGTGCCGGAGGCTCTAAGAACTTCGTTTAGCAGTTGGGAAAGGAACGCCTTTCCACGGTCACGGAGCAGTACACGAGGAGCACCATGGCGTAGAATAATGGCTTCAAGAACGAAGTGAGCAACTTCCGAAGCAGAGCCAGTCAGCACAGAAGCTGTCTCAGCGTAGCGCGTCAGATGGTCGACGGCAGTCACTATCCATCGATTGCCAGCAGTAGTGACCGGAAGGGGCCCGTAAAGGTCGATACCAACAACCTCGAACGGGGCTGCGGGGCACGGAAGCGGCTGTAATTGGCCGACAGGAGCAGATGGTGGGAGCTTGCGACGCTGGCAGGGAGAGCAGGAACCGACGTATCTGGCGACGCTAGCAGAAAGGCCAGGCCGATAGAAACGACTTCGAATGCGGTCATAGGTTTCATGGAACCCAAGGTGTCCAGCTCTCAAATCATCGTGAAAGGCGTTGAGGACACGAAGTCAGAGAGAGCGTGGTAGCACTGGCACCCAGCGTTGCCCGTCAGGACGGTAAATACGGCGATACAGCACGCCATCGTCCAACTTAAAGTGCGCGAGCTGGCGACGGAGGCGCGCGTTAGGTGGACGAGAAGCCCCAGAGAGGTGATCAATGAAGCGTTGACAGTACGGGTCAGCCAGCTGACGAGAGTCGAGTGGCTGATCATCGTCGAAAGGCAGTTGGTACATTGAGGCCAGTGAGGAAACCGTAGCAGTGTCGGTCGAACTGGTGACGAGCGAAGCGATTGCAGAGGCATCGAGTGGGGTCGTAGGAAGCGGGCAGCGAGAAAGAGCGCCGGCGTCTTGCTGTTTCTTTCCGGACTTGTATATGATTTCGAGATCATACTCTTGGAGGCGTAAAATCCAGCGACCCAGGCGTCCAGACAAGTTCTTGAGCGTGGAAAGCCAGTACAAAGCGGGGTGGTCCGTAACGATGGTGAAATGACGGCCGTGGAGATAAGGGCGAAACTTCTGTATCGACCAAACAATAGCCAGGCATTCTTGCTCAGTGATCGTATAGTTCTTTTCGGAAGCGCTGAGTACACGGCTGGCGTATGCAATGACTCTCTCTCGCGAAGAGTTTTCGCGTTGCAGAAGAACAGCACCTTTACCGTGGCCGCTAGCGTCTGTGTGTAGGAGAGTCGGTGCGGCCTCATCAAAATGGCAAAGCACAGGTGCAGAGGTGAGGGCGTCCTTCAAGCGTGCAAACACTAATTCGCATTCCTGGGACCACAGAAAGGGCACACCGGAAGCTAGTAGCTTGTGTAATGGAGCTGCGATGGAGGCAAAGTTCTGGATAAAGCGACGGAAATAAGAGGCGAGGCCAAGGAAACTGCCCAAGTCTTTGGGTCTGTCAGGACGAGGAAAGCGAAGAACTGCAGCAGTCTTGTCAGTGTCCGGCTGAATGCCATCCCTGCTCACGACATGACCCAGTATCTTAATGGCTTTGCTGGCGAAACGGCATTTCTTGGTGTTCAGCTGAAGACCAGCGCGGGCGAGGCACGTCAGAACTTCATCCATGCGTTGCAGGTGCTGATTAAATGTCGATGAAAAAATGACAATGTCGTCCAGATAACAAAGGCAGGTCTTCCATTTCAGGCCACGCAGCACGGTGTGAATCATGCGCTAAAACGTCGCGGGCGCGTTGCAGAGCCCGAAAGGCATTACGTGGAACTCGTACAGTCCATCAGGGGTTGCGAACGCTGTTTTTTCTTTATCGTCTTCGTGCATGGGGATTTGCCAGTAACCGGAACGCAAATCGAGGCTGGAAAAGTATTCCGCACCTTGGCATTCCGCATATTTCCGCATATTCCGCATATATTTATCTCGAAAACGTCTCCCATATGAATGAATGAATGGGACACCACCTTGCAATATTCTTTTCGCGGGTGTAAACATTCATCACTCATGGAAATAACACATTCCTCGAGCCACAGAGCAGGGAAAGGAACATTACACGCTTAATTCTCCCAACGCGGACGAAGCATCAATGTTATCCATATATGCATTGAAAGTATTGTCCCTACTAGAACCATCATTCTTAACTTGCTATACACCAAAATTGGCATGGAAAGGTACGAATGTATGCATAACATGACGGATAGTATATGACATCAATAACATCGCATGCTCGTCAGGTACGTCCGAATTAACGGTAACAAAATCACGTGTTGCACACACCCGCATTGGACATGTGGGTTAAAGCCAGGGATATGCGGGTATTAGCCAAGGACAAGAAAAAAACATAGAAAGAAGGAAGGAAGGAAGGAAGGAAATAAAGAGAGAAAGACTATAGATAAGAATAAAATTACGTGTGGCTCATACCCGCGTTAGATATGTGGTTATGAGCCGCCGAGAGCAGGAGCTGGAGAGATCTCGTCGGCGTCGCGCCAACGTCTGGGCAGAAAATCGGACTTGGCGCAGCATGCATGGTCATGCATGCACTACTTGCATGACATGCACTACATGGATGGCCATCGCGCCGGGCGAGAACAAGACGCCGGTGTCCTTGCTCTTTGACAAACATCCCGAAGATGCTCGATATAGTCAATAACGTTAATATATAATTCACTACAGCAATATTCACAACAGCAGACCGACCATAGTCACAGCTTCGCTGGCTTCCATCTTCACTGTAGTGGAAGAATTCTGAATGTTTTTTGATTAGCAGGGCACTGAACCTTTTATTTAAGCCAACGGGAATGAAATACGATGCAGGAGTCGTCCAGAACGAGTTGGAATGCCTAGCCTAGGCTCTTTGCTCGCAACACAAGGCATCCGCTAACAGGAAACTTGCAAAGAGAGCAAGTGCTTACCGGACGACACAGGAACGGTTGAAACGAACGCGAATTCTCAATCCATACAATAAGAAAGCACTGAACGCTTAGTATACAGGTTCTAGAAACATGGCTCGCAGACAGGGTGTCGAACCTAACAGTTTTCGTATTCGGTTCAGGTTCAGGCTTCAGCATATTTTCCGGTTCGGTTAAGGTTTAGCGCCAGAGCAAAACCAAAATGCCTCGAAACGGTTTGAACCTTTTGATATGGTTTCATAATAGTTCGGAATTGAGGAGAATTAAACATTTAGAAAACAACGTTTGTCAGCTTCACAGACGACTTATTTGCGTGAAAAATCGTTTATTTCTACTCTTACGAGACGCGGACGGATGCATCTCTGCTGCCTTAATACTACGCAAGAACTTGAATACTCTGGGACCAGAAGGGTGCAAGCGTGCTGTGATAATTGTTTTCGAAGGACATAATGCCCAAAGCGTTTCATTTAGTGGTGCCTGTAAGCTGCCTTACACCTGCATGCACCTTACTCAATAAGCAAGGGGACCAGTGAAGAACTAATATATTAAGATTTGGCGATGATACAGGCGTGTGTCACAGGCGTTGTCCCTACAAAGGATGTTCTGTACTGTACAGCCTGCTACCGTGTTCTAAAGCCACATCCATGCAAGTTCCGTTTCGTCAAGAAGACTGAAACTTAAACGCTGTCTCAGGTTTTGCCGTGTTTGAATTAATGCACCTATCACGTTAGGGGCTTTTGTACTACTTTGTACGTTGGTGTATAGTTGATGGAGACAAATTATTTTATAGTCGTGGCCCTCAACCCAAAAAGCTGCTACCGAGGCTGGGTTTCTCCTAGTTGTCTCATTTCGCGGAGTTACATCAACCTAGACCAATGGCCTCGTATCATTCAATATAGCTGTGCCAAGTAGAGCAAGCTGACGCCAAAATGAAAATTCATCGCAATTCTAAATAAAAATGTATATATCTTAGCTTCCTACGTATCTGCGGCGGAATCCAGGAAGCGTCTCGCTCGTAAGTGCTTTTCGCCATTAGCCGACTGCTTTAGCTAATTGTGTGTCTACCATCAGGATTGACTGGAACTTTCTCTTATGAACAATCCTAGCGCAATTGCTTTTTGGGAATACGGGCCCTGGTATGTAAACTCAACGGGGGGCTTTCCTTACCTCTTTCTTTCACTGACATTGTCACAATGTGACGACAGTGTCACAATGTCACGTCACACATGATGCAAAGCAGAACCAACAAGGGCTTCAGGGTGAAATTCACTCTATAGATTTTTCGTGCGTAGTTGGATTACATCTGCAGCCCAGCCGGCCGTGCACAGCATTAATCCCTGTAGTTGTAAAGTACAGCACTACTTTATTGCGAAGTATTCTTGTCCGAATAACGCAGTTTTGCTCGTGCGTCTGGCCGTTTTCATGTGCTTGTTCCTAAGATAGTGCAGTCTAAAAAATGTACCACTGAAATTATGCCCCTGGGGCCGCTCTGTATCTACCATGGTGAGTGCCGCGGGGGCACTAGGTAACCTGCCTCTTGGTATGTGCAACAGGGCCCACTGGGTGCTCCTGGGACCACTGAGTATGTGACCCAGTGATTTCTTGCTTATGTGTCACTAGATTTGTGCCGTTCTTCAACAAACCTGTTCATCACCACTGGCCCATCTCGCTTACGTCGTGCGTGGGCAAGGTGGCGGAGCACGTCGTCCTCAACAGGGTCGGCGCTATCTCGAGGGCCACGAGTGCTTGCCGCACCACATGATCGGCTTCCGACTTGGGCTATCTACTCAAGATGCCATGTTACTCTTAAAACATCAGATTCTCAACGGAGGAAACACTCGAGATATCCGTGCCATACTCGGCCTCGATTTAGAAAAGGCATTCGATACGATCGCCCACTCGTCCATCCTGAAGGCGATCGCCGACCTCGGGCTCGGGCGTCGGTTCTACGACTTTGTCCGCTCCTTCCTCACCCGGCGCAGCGCCGTCCTCCGCGCAGGAGACGTGTTGTCGGAAGAAGTCGAGCTCGGACAGCGGGGAACCCCCCAGGGGTCCGTCCTCTCGCCGACGCTCTTCAACCTAGTGATAATCGGGCTCTCCGAACGACTCTCGAAGATCGACGGGCCGATTTACACCATCTATGCGGACGACATAACCATCTGGTGCTACGCGGGGTCCGATGGCTTCATCGAATCTGCCCTGCAGGAGGCCAATGAAACTGCCGAGTCCTACCTCGAACACACCGGTCTCAAGTGCTCCCCCACCAAGTCGGAGCTGTTGCTGTACTTGCCCAAACGCCGTGTCGCCAAGCCCATAGGATGGAAACCTCGGGCCGAACGCAACATCACACTCCTCATAAGAGACGGTCGTATAGTTCCCAGGGTAGACTCCATCAGGGTACTGGGAATGACCATCGAGTCCCGCGGAACCAACACCCTAACGGTGCAGAAACTCATGAGTAAGACTGAAAATAGACTGTTTTAGTTTAGCGCGTGCTAGACAGTACGTACGCAACGTGCGGCGCGCTACGTACGTTACGGTTGAGGCTGTCCCCCACAGCATTAGTTTACCGCGCACAACATCTGAAACGTGGAGTGTGCCTAAGCGTTAACACCCTTGCCTCGGAGTGCTACTTGGCGCCATCTAGTGCCTAAGCAATAAACTCGTATAGCCAACATTGGTTGTCACAAGTCAAGGCACGAGACAAGCCAAGCTTTCTCACGCCGTTCGCGCCGATTTTGTGTTCAGGCGAGCAGCAGCAAGGGAAGAGAATGCCGTCAAGCATCTTGTGGAATCGCCGCCTTTTGGCTACTCTTTATTGGCAAGAAATAGACGATCTGATGCTCACAACCCGCGGAACTTACTTTCTCAGGTTGACTATGTCCTTCACAGCGTAATAGGATAGCAGGAGCTCCGTTCGACTGCGGACATTCCGGGCATTAAACGGCATCCCAGCGATATCCTGCATTTTTGCAGCGATCACAGTCCACTGCACAGGGTCCGCTAATGGATTTAAGCTCCTCACATAGGCAAGGAGCTCCAAATCGAGGGCGATACCGAAATGCACGCGGGGATTTGCTCACTCCTTCAGCTTGTTTTGCTGTCGGTCGCCGCCATGTTCTTAAGCTCTCGGCAGCGCGAGATCTCGTGAGAGGGCCGCCGGTAGGGTACGCAACGACTGTAGCGAGCGCAACGCAAGCCCGGAGAACTAGCGCGCGTTTCCCATACGCGCGCAAACGCACGCATCTCTGATAGGTTCAGCGCATGCGCAGTCGTGCCCCCGCTGGCGCGTTGCGTCTGCAAGGCCGTTGCGCGCGCTAAACTAAAACTGTCTAATGTCATACGACACCTACGTAGAGTGGCCAACCGGCACCTCGGCCTGAAAGAAGACCGCCTACTGCGTCTTGTACACGCGTTTGTTCTCTGCCACTTTACGTATGTCGCCACCATGCAGAACTGGCTACGTGCGGAGTGCGACAAACTCAACGCCCATATTCTAAAGGTTGGGAAACGAGCCCTTGGCCTCCCTATTACCACTTCCACGTATAAACTCCTCGAGCTCGGCGTGCACAACACGCTAGAAGAGATCGCCGGGGCTCAGGAGCGAACGCAGATGATCCGACTCACGACCACCAAGGCGGGCCGCCACATTCTGCGCGAGCTGGGCTTTTTCTCCGCGATGACCAGGCATCCACCAGATTTGACGCCGGTGTCCCACGAGATCCGAGACCTCATTACGATCGTTTCCATTCCACGAAATATGCATCCCCACCTAAACAGAGGCAGGCGCCTTGCGCCAGCGACCGCCCTTCTCAGGCGCATAGACATGAAAACATAAATGTCTCGTTCGTAGACGCCGCTGCCTATCGCAACAACCGAGCCTTCGCCGCGGTCGCGGTCTCATCCTTGCAGCGGATCCTCAACTCCGCCACGATCCTCACTCGAGAGGCCGAAGTAGCGGAGCAAGTAGCCATAGCCCTAGCTGTGCTCGACAGCAAACGGCCAGTCATCTACAGCGACTCCAGACCGGCCATCAAAGCCTTCGAACGCGGCCTCATCTCGGACCAGGCGTTACGCATCCTCCGCAGCGCGGATCAGAGTACCCTCAAGCACCACACCGTCATCTGGTTCCCCGCCCATCTCGGCCGGGTGCCGGGTGCCCCGCCAAACCTCAACGAGATTGCCCACGACGCAGCGCGTGCGCTTACTGACCGCGCCGTCCCAGGGCAACCCCACCTCGCCGAGATAAAGACCAACCAGGATGCACCCACGACGTACAACGAAATCACAAAGCACTTCTACCTTGGACGCCGCATCTTTCCGCCCCCACACCGCAAACTTAATAGACCGCAGGCGCTAACTCTATGCTTATTACAAACAGACAGCGACCCAAACCCCGCCAAACTCCACGTTCTCTATCCTGACGCGTACCCTAGCGACACGTGCCCGCGGGCGGATACACGGCGACACTCGCACACATGCTCTGGCAGTGTAGAAACGCTCAACCCGACTCTACCTCGGACAAGTGGGAGAAGTCCTTCAGAAGCTCGCTTCTCGCCGACCAGCAATGGGCCGACCATCAGGCCCACGAAGCGGTCGCCAGGTATTCCCTGTCGGTCCCTACGTGGGAGACGCCCGCTACGCCCTAAGCGCGTCCTGCAGGACCTAAATAAAGTTTTTCCAGTCCAGTTCAACAAACCTCTTTGACGCCAACTCGTGTGTGAGCCAGTGGGTATGTGCCGCTCTTCAAGAACCTCTTTGACGCCAAGTTCTGTATGCCCCACATGGTGTATAAGACTGGGGACGTGTCGCTCTTCAATGAACCTATTTGACGAAAACTGGAGTCACCGGGTGTCACAACAACAAAGTAATGCTTCGCATTACGTAGATGTAAACTGGAGTTGAGTCTGCTTGCATTTTGATGTAGCAGTTGTCAAACGCCTTATATCTGGGAAGGGTGTTTACTTTTAAATAAATAAGGAAGGCAACGTACTGTTTTACTTAGTACGCTATTTTACTATTAAACGCCTTGCCAAGATTACCGCATGGAAGTGTTTTTTTTTGGCTGTGTATTGTATTTGAACTATTCATCGCCAAATATATGAAAAGTAGTGAATACACCTAGCACTTCTGCGCTTGCGACCTACTTATTTTTTGTCATTCTTATTACTTGCTTCTGAAAGTTGATTTTGAAGTTCAGGTTTAGGAAACAATGCCGTAAACGATAAAAATATGATACTGCTTATACTGCAGCTTTTCACAGCGCCGCAAGAAAACTAATGCAGATGTGCTTTATAAAGATATGTGTCGACTGTTGCCCTCTCAGATAAATCAGTACTTTCGCCAATTTTGGAACTAAACAGTGACCTGTCTAAAATTACTGATTCGTGTAACGCCAATTTTCTAATTATAAACCCTGCGAAAACGGAATTCATGTTATTTAAGTCATCACAGAGACATTTACCTTGCTCTCCGACCATAACCCTCAATGGGCATGACATTCCTCCCTCCACTTATGTGTCGTTCTTCAGCATTAAATTAGATCCCCACCTTAAATTTACTAATGACATTGCGCACATGAAACAAAAACAACATTTGGCATTAGAGCACTACCCAAATCACGTGCAATTCTTTCCAAAGAAGCATTATTATAATTGTACTTCGCGTTCATTCATAGTCATATCATTTATGGTATTGCTTCATGGGGTAATACTTATCACTGTCATATTTCCTCTATTCAGCTCGTTCAAAATCAGGCTATTCGCATTATAACCCGAAGCCATTTTTTCTCTAATGCCTCCTCTCAACTGCGTACAAACCGCATTCTCCAAGTTGCAGATTTGTTCAGCTATGATTTAGCGATATTATTTTTCAAACTATGAACCCAAACAAGTTTCTTACAACTTCATTAGTTCTGATCTTCTTCTTAATCCTAATAACACACGTTTGCAGCAGAAGGAAATTTCCTGTTACCTTTATGTTATACTAATTAAGGAAACATGGCTTCCTCTTTTTGCACACTTAAACTTTGGAACAGTCTATCATAAGCCGGTAAATTGTCATCTACCTAGTACTCATTTCAATACCGACTTAAGAATGATTTGCTGTCTGATTAACATTGTATAATGTTATTTTGATAATTTGTAGCTGTGTAATCAGCTATGATCGTGTACTTTTTTCTTCCTTTGCTTAAATGTGTGTCCCCACTCAGTTTCTTGCTTATTTTTTGCTTTTTCCATTTTGTTGTTTTCCTGCTCTATATTCCGCTTTATTTTTTATATAACAATTAATCAAGGGTCCTCGTGTAGTCTCTAACTATGGTACCCTTGTCTGTATATCATTTCTTGTAACTAACTGCATAAAGGAATAATAAACTGAAACTGAAACTTAAACTGAAACTGAAAGTACACGGGGCCTCTGTGTTCGCCAGAAGGCATTACTTGTTCTCTAAGCACATAGGATGGGGTTGTTCTTTCTATTTCCACAAAATACATTTTTTTTGCCTAAGGAAGCCTCAGATAAAGTTATAGGCGCAAATATAGAATACGAATCCTGCATGCCAATTCATTTCTTTCAATCGACTAAGATAAGGAGGATTTTGTATTCACAGTCAATAAAACAATTAATAATATTGTAGTAAATTTAAGATGAAAAGCAATGAATGTATACTATGAAGCTTTTCTATAAAAGAGGTCCTTTATGGATAATTTTATTGCAAATTATGAAATTAGTGGCAGGAAAAACTAACCGACAAAAATGGCTACTCCTCTGTAAACGAGATAAGCTGTATAATAAGGGTTGGATAACCAATAGGAAACAGGGACAATTTCATCTTACGATTTTCCAGAAAAGTCTAACAGAAGTTTGAAGCACCCAACGGGATTTCAATTTAAGAAATCGATCGCCATTGCAGGACTGACCACTAATAACGTTGAATGTTTGTATCTACTGTGAATGAAATGCTGAATGCTTTAGTCTTTTATGCCTGCATCCATCACGAATTCGAACGTCTTTACCGTATGAAATGTACTTAGTAGCACTGCGTGCGTCTCAGAAAGCACCACCGAAACCCTTCCCCATTACTTGCCTTAGTGATATACCACGCACACTTGAACAGTAAAAACATCAGCCTAGCAAAAAAAAAACAAATAACACTAAAATACAAAATTTGCCATGGGAAAGGAAAATGGACCTTTGTGAAGTTTGGTATGACACTTCGTTGTAAGCATTTTTTAAAGAAATTCTGAAATGTAACAATCGTTCTGGGACCTCCACTGGGTTTTCCTCACCTAAATGCCCAGCGCACCTTATAAAATAGAGCATTGTACCTTTTCAAAGAATAAACATATTCATGAAATTTACCCAGTGGAGTTTAAAAAAATGTAAATTAACCAAACCTGGCAGCTAGATTTTTCTTGGGCCTTAAAGGTTTCAAACAAAACAGGAAGATAAAAAGAATTGTTATTGTCCCTTGCTGCAGCAAGATGTGCAAGCATGCGTAGAAGGGCCGCCTTTTTCATCGCATAAAGGACAGCCCTTAGTTTTACCAAAATTAACAGCACAAAGGCTGCCAGAACGAAGCTGAGGTCATTCGAAGATATTTTATTTTTGCTTACAGCGTGGAAATTGCTTGCCGACTGTGGGAGGCTTTAAGTCTTTGTTCCACATTTCCCCTCTGAAGCGCGCTAGCAGAGAGTTCACGGGACCCTCTGAACTGTTCGGCGAACCAGTTCGGAATAGTTATTCCACTAAATCCTGGTTTTGATTCAGTTCCAAGATAGCGGGAAAATAATGGTTCGGTTCGGTTCCGGTTGAGCTCCGCTTCAGTTCGACACCCTGGTTGCAGATATTGTGCGATCAACAAACTTTGAAATCTATTCTACATTGTGAGAGACCGGCTTGCATCGGGTAATGAGCGACATACTTGGAACAGCAGGACACGCATTCCCCAAAGATGTACTTACGCTAGAATAGTTTTGATGGTGATGTTCGATATAATATTAGCGGAAGGGGCTGGCCAATGGTAAACAGCTCTTACGAATGGAAATCATTGTGAATCCGTTGCCTGATCTGATTTGGTCCTAATGCGCTACTAAGTGCTTGTTTAGAGAATCGCCATTGTCTAGACGTGAATCCGGAAATCATTCTGTGCATAAAAACTTTTTGTCAATGTGCAGTCAAGACCTGTCATAACGATTGGAAGGCCCTTCTTATCGGAATAGTTCTTCAAACCTATCGTAAGATGAACTTTGTGAAGGAACAAAAAATAATGTAAATTCGGCTGATGTGAAGGAAGTCACGTTTTCGGTGTTACTCATTTGAATCGTGGTTCTCTTAGCGTTTGCTGTGCCATCGAATTGCCCAGGGGTGCACCGAAAAAAATAATCGGACTCGTTATTCTCCGTTAAGCTTTATCAACAGAAACCAAATAGCTGAACATTCTTTTTTCTTTTCTTTTTTTCAGGCACCAGGAATTCTTAAAGGACTGTCCAAGTGGCTTCATGACCAAGTCGGTGAGTAGTAGTTATAAAAGGATGCATGTTTTCTGCCTTCTATTGGGTTTGTAGGTTTTCTGATGCATGCGAGAGTTCTAACTTACATGAGCAGTCACTGGTTGCCCTTATACAAGCGTACCTAAGTAGGAGCTCACTTGTATCACCACAAGTGGCCCCACTTATCAGCATTAATTTGGGCGTTTGGTTATCATTGCTGGGATTTTGATGAATATATTGTGGCTCTGCTTGAAGCACAAAAGATTCTATGTAGTTTCAAATGCACTGCATTTGCAGTCGCAGTCACATGTGCACAATGTCGGTAAGGCAGACGACGAGCGTTCGCGAAGGCGCCATGAATGACACAAATTTCGGTCCCGGGAACAGGCACATACGACGTATAAGTGGCAAAAGTGCTCAAACATCAATCGATATGTACTCTGGATCTGAAATGGAAAGTAGTGGCGTCTGGACTCATCGTAAATAAGTTATAGCAAAAACAAAACAAAAAAGCACGCTCGTGAATAGAGTGGATTTAAAGGCATCGCTGAACCATCCCTCGGGCTTCGTAAAATAACATAGTGCGCGGGTACGCTGCTGTGAACGTCTCAGCCAAGTTTTGCTGTCCTACGCCGTGCATGGAGCTCACAAGCGGAGCGCGAAGTCACCTTTCTCTGAAACGCTATCTTTTCAACAGGCACCATATTCCTCACTCTTTTCTGGACACTTTTTCCGGGCGCGTTATTTGGTAATAAAGCGCATTCCCATACGCGACTGCTATTGGTCGCTTTGGTCGGCTACATCTCGGCCACCGCGGTGTGCCGCCAGGAGTCCACCGGCTAAGTGCACTGCGGCTTGCAGAGGACAACAGCGTTTGGCTTACGTTTAGCGCGTCGTAAGCACCAGGATCGGATGTCGTGGCGTCTACGTTAACATCCAAAATGACATTCGAGCGCCACGGTGACATTTCGAAGGCGGAGCATTGTGGCAACGCCCCATTCCGCCATAGCCTTCGCAGTGCAAGGCATTAAAGAAGAAACCGAGCACAGCGGAGGCCGTGTTTTATTGCCAATAACTCAGCTTCTGCGAAACGCATTGAAGTAATTTTTGCACCAAAGTATTTCTGAAGTAGCGTATTTTCACTTCAAATGCCTTTCTCCACTTCGATAAAAAGTTGTTCAGGGCCCCTTTCAGAGGAAGGTTTAGCTCGCGGAATCCTATCTAAATACCTTTGAAAGGAGAAATCGTTTTTCTCGGCAACCACTGCACCAAATTTGATCAACTTTGTTGCATTAAAAAACAGTTAAAGCCTAGTGACGGTTGGTGGCGAATTTTTGATCTAAGTCTTTAATTTTTTAATAACAATTGACAAAAGTATGAACTTTTTAGAGAACGAAACTATCAAGTTAACAACTCTGTAACTCAGTAATGAAAAGCGATATCACAATTCTGTAAGTTGCATCTAACAGTACACCTAAAGCGGAGAAAATTAGTACATTATACATGGCTCTTGAAAAGTGAACCAATGTTTGAATGGCACTTTTGCAAAGCCCTTGTAAGTAACGTAACAAATTCACGCAAAGTATAAATTGACATATCTAGTTTGTCCGCTTTCGATACTCTAATGGATGCAGTTTACAGAACTGCGAAATCTGTTCCAGGTACAGAACTACGAGTTTGTAAACTTGGTGCTTCAATTTATTTATTAAACTTACAAATTTTTGAAAATTACATTAAAGAACTTCATGCATTAGATCGAAATTCCACTCCCAACAGTTATTAGAATTTAACTTTCTCGCTCAAATGAAACAGAGTTCATTAAAATCGGCCTAGTGCTTATCTCAGAAAAGCGTTTCTGCGTTTCCCGTGTGTTTGAATAGGCGGCACCGGAGTGGGGCCCGAACTAAAGAGTGAATGAAAGGGAACGCTTCCTCTTAAGAGCTGCGGTGAGATAGACAGTATTGCAGTGGTTTATTAGTTAACATTGAGAGGCGTGTTTTCGCCGTCGCGGGCGGTGCTACAGTCGTCGCTGCTGCTATCGAGTGCGAGGCGCATCCAGATCCCAGTCGCGACTTTAAAATTACTAGGCAGCACAGCGGGGCATGGCATTTCAGGAATCGCCCGACGCTTGTGCACAGGCGCGAGTAAGAGCGGGTGCGACAGAGAAAATCTGGGGGCTTTTGCTCCATGAATACCGGACTTTGCCTAGGTATACTACGGAGGAGAAGTTTCTTTGCTCGTTTTCTATGCGTTTGTCCCTAGTCGTGCCGACATCGAGTTTGTTTACGGTCGGACGCTGGCTGCCGGTGACGCCCCTTTTGGTGATCGCTGTGCCTAAAGGTACGTCGGACAGACTTTCCCGCGCTTGCGGTGCGCGTGCTGGGTCAGTCATGCCGGATTATACCTTTCTCGCGCCTTACGGCACTCTACCTTCAAAATTGCAACACTGACTTTTCCGGGGGAGCAGTAGGGGCCGTATACAGTACAGACCGGGCCTGCTCTCCGCCACATGGGGCGTCAGTGCCCACTGCTTCACTGGTTCACCGCGCCGGCAGCCAGCGTCAGAGCGTGAACTAACTCGCGCATCTGCATGGCCAGCGAGGGACCTCATTCCGCAATGCCGGCACGCCTATAGGGACAAACGCATACAAAGCGAGCAAAGGAACTTCTCCGTAGTACTCCAAGGCTAGAATTGGTAAACTGCAATATGAGCAATAAGGTAATTCGTTAAAAACTTAAGTAGTAAATTTTTGTCAATTAGTAGATAATGCATTTCAATTTTTCGTACAAGTAATGACCGCCTCTTTGTGTAAACCAGCTCATAACTAGAATTGTGTTATGTGCCACAGGCAACCTTTAAAATTTTTCAAAGTGTTCGCTGAAACACCCGGTATATACGTACGGTACATCATTGCCGCAGTTCAAATGAAAGAGGGAACGTTCGAAGTGGCCAAGGAAGATTTACAAGTTGTCTTCTGTGGGGCCATAAATGGCAGAGATTATCAGCCAGCGTGAGTTAACTGCTAGAATTTTAATATGCCCATTTTCGACGACGCGAGTCGAGAATTGGTTCCAATAATTGTGTTTTTGTAAGGAGATGGTTGTCGAACTTGTCCAGCAAGGTACAGAGCTCGGACTTTGTTATTTAGGGATCGCCGTCTTAGTTATATTGCTTACCACACACAAAAAAGGTTTTTTAACAGTGCGGGTTATATTCATAGGGGCCCTGATGCTGCCGCTCACGCATTTTTAGTGTGTGGTGCCCTTAAAGGAATAACGATGCGCGCAATAAGCTGAATTTTGAGGCATCCTTTCTACATATACTGATCCGGTGAGGAAGCCGATAAATGATTCGGCATCCCAGACAACTTCCGTGTTCTGGTCAGATTTCCTGAGTACCGTCGTCGCTGAAACCCTGGAGGCCTATTCTGGTATCTGCGAAGGCCGACGTCAGGTCGCCCAGAGTCCCGGGTAGCAAAGGACGCTGGGGCGGACAGGTTGCCGCAGCCATGCGCTGGGAATTATGTTGCACTGAAGGCGAGTCGGCGCCTTCACCGTAGCCGTGAACAGAGCTCACCGTGTAATGGGCGACCCGTTATGCAACGTACACGGCCTGTATGACCGATTACAGCTCGCGCGAAGTTGCTTCAAGGCGCCTGTATAGGGGAAGCGCACAAGGGTTGCGACACCATAGGTGGAACCTCGGGTAGAGGTATGCCGGCACATGGTAGTGGTGAGGGCGCGGCGGGCACAGGCGGGACACTCCCATTTCGTATCTCGTCGCTGGGCTATTACGCGCGTTCTTCTCGATCGTGTAGCCGTTGTTTGTCTTGTGGCAGGAGTCTCGCTTATCCTGCTGTTGCTATAGCGGCCCACTCCTAGTTCAAAATAAATTTGCAAAAATTGCACACTGCTAAGTATTTACGTGCATTTCCTTCAGCCGTAACCCAAACAGGAGGTCTGCTTCACAGGTTCACCTTAACGAATAACTATAAATGAGTGGCCGCATTCATTTCCGTCCTAAGTGTTATTTGACATTGCCGGCTGCATTCGCAGATATTATGTCTAATATAAGAATTGGCTCGCATTTGATCTTACGGATGATTCTAGCATAAGAGCCTTTTTTGTTTTGTTGTTTGTGAACACTGGCTAAGGGACATTAAATAAGGTTGGAGTGCGTAGCAGTGAGAAGCGGCAGGCGCAGTTTTGCGTTAGAGGGTGCATGGATTAAACCTGAATAATATTAGTCGCGCCTAGAAGAGCCGAAGGTGATAAAGGTATGTAGAAATCAACGTTTGATGCTAGAAAGTTCATGATGCAGTGTGGGTGGGACATTTGTGCAGCAATTATACAACAAGGCTACTTGTTCACCAACAAGGAACATGCCCACAGCCCTTGCACTACGTTAAATTATTGTATGAATAATAAAACGGCTTGATGTGAAGTAGATCCTTACAGTGATTAATGCATAGTTCAGTAGCACGCTTTATACACTCATATGTCCAAAATTGACAGAAAAGAGAAACATTAAATGTCGCGCAATGTTTTTACTTTATATAGGACACAAACATTGCGATATCATCGAACAAGACAGACATTAGCGTACCCGTAGAGCGTATTTATAAATGAAAAAAAGAGGCAGCAAATTCAGCGCAGTTTATCTAATAAGTCCCCCCCCCCCCCAGCAACATGATCGAACTCATCAAATCTAAACACGAAAACGTATAAAGTTTCATTTCCCTCGAATAATAAGGGGTAGCAACTTGTAGCTCACAAGAAAAATGAATCGAAACGTATTGATAGAAGCCCTAAAAGAAAACCTCGGTGGATGTTAATACCCGAATCCGATATCGCTATCATTTAGCAGCTTTCAGAACGGTTTTTTTTAATCGCCCTCTCTTCCTGCAAGTTTGTGTGTGTATTTTTCTTTATCTTTCGGTCTGCCCTTACCTCTTCCCCAGTGCAGGGCAGTTAACTATATATTTATCTTCCGGTTAACCTCCCTGCCTTTCGCATCTCATTTATCTCTCTCTCTCTTCGTTGTGCTGACGTGTTGTCTCACAGTCAAAGTGTTTCTATTTAAACGGGTGATAAAGAAAGCAATTCTCTCCTGTACTCAAAACGATTCTTCTCGACTGGTATTGAGAACCGCTCATTAAAATGCGCTGTTATGCTCGAGCGTCACGCTTTCTAGAAAGTACAGCAGCGTTTGTCTGCACGTACAATTAACGCAACATACTTTGAGTTGCTGAGCACTCATGCTACACGCTTGGCACAGCACTCTATATGACACCTACACTTTTGAAGCGCTGCAGGCATCATGCCAGATTGGCGAGCAGGGATCTTTGAATAGTATCGCGTTCCACTCATAAAGGCGAAGCTTAAGGATCCTCCAAATTTTTTCGATGTAAAGGACTTGTCCTTGGTGCGAGCACCAATATACAGAGGGAACGCTTTCACGACAAAAACGCTGCAAGGTACAGTCTTCTTTCTGTTCAGAAATGTTTGATTTTGCGGTCGGCATGAGAAAATGATCATGATTGATCGGCAGGCGAGCGGTTATAACGACTTGATACGACGATGGCGCTAAAGCCGCTGGAAGGTCTCCAAAACAGTGATCACTGCAAAAGCGTTGTGACCCTCCTGCTATCGTAACGGGAAACTCAGCGCCAGTGCTTAGCACACGCCTATAAAGCATTAGAACGACATGCTTCATGCGCCGCTTATACTGGAAGCCGCTGCGTCGTCACTACATGCTTCTGAGACACCAGTCCCTGATCCGACGCCATCATCCATCTCGTTGCTTGCTGGGCAGCGAACACGCAACCATTGCACTCGTCAGTATACAGTATATGACACGCAAACACGTTCGCTGTAGAGCTCGGGGCAGCTCTTGTTCGTGCTGCTAGACTATATATATATATATATATATATATATATATATATATGAATAGAATAGAGACGACCAGCCCACCAAGCAACGCAAAAGTTGTCCATAAAGAACGGCTGACTTTTCACGAAGCAAAGGGCGCTTGCAAGTGCTACCGCTCTCTATGCAAGTGTTCTGAGGGCCGTACACGTGCGCGCGAAAGCGGTATACTGCAGCCTCTGAGCAACCGCAAACGATTGCGCTCTACGTGGGCTGCAGGGCTTCTCCCGCATTGGTGAGCTTTGCTCGGTGAACCGGGTAGCAGCCTGTGCCGATTGGATCGCCGGGTTCGAGGAAGTTTTCACTCCGCGGGAGCTTGCCGAGGAATGCCATTTAGTTCCCTCGGGCGGCGACTCTAATGACGCGAAGCAGCGGTGGCCGCGGCCGCTCTTGATCGATGGTTTTTCAATTAGGACCGGGGCTTTCGCACTCATTGGTCGTCACTCGGGCTCCCCGTCAGAGTTTAGTTATTTAATTCTTTCCCCATTCAGCTCGGCGCGTAAGCACTTCGGCGACAGTGCCTAGCTGGCCTATAGCCGCAAAGTAGACACGCACTTCTGCACGACCGCGACATTTTGGGTTACTATGCCGGTAAGATGTTCTTTTTTCTTCTTTTTCTCTCTCGCTTCTCTCTGAGTGCGCTTCCTGTGGCGAGTTTGCATCGTTTTTTTCTTCTCTATTCGTATGCCATCTTACTTTTTCCCCTCAGCTGAGAGAATTGCTTCGTGTGCTTCGTAATTTTGGCTTAGCTCGGGAAGCCGGTGGCCCCAGCACCCGCGGCAGGCAGACGCTGTCGCCCAGGCTGTATCGTTTATATGCGACCGCCCTGATTTATGTATGCCCATGGGAACCAGCGCCTCCCGACACCGTATCGATCTTGGTTTCCGCCTTTTCTTAGTCGATTGTGTCGGCTTGTACGCGCACGTGTGTGTGCCCTCCGGGAAGTTAGCATCGGGCTCCTTCGGGCAAGAGTGGCGGCGGCACATGCATATGCCTGACAGTGCGGTAGTTAGGCCTGTTGACGACACCGCACAGAGAGAGAGCGAGAGAGATAAGAGCACGAGCATCATAGGTGTGCGTGAAGGAATGTGCGCATTATTGCAACGCCAGATCGGGTCGAATAAATGCGGCTACGAAATGAAGGTGTAGTCACTCGTTCCACGGAATGCAGTCATTATTAGTAAAGCCTAAATTTATGTGGGCGTCCGATTCCTCTCTACGTGAATGTCCCGACTACACAAAAGGTGATTCATCTGAGGCCGAAATCACAAAGCGTTCAGTTAGTAAGCTGTGTTTGGCGTTAGCTGGCCACCTTCACTAATAATGTGTCCAGCATCAATAATGGTTGGAATATGCTCTTGCTAAAGCTTATGAAGCAAGGACGTTTTTGTTAATACATGGCCCTGATAATCTGGCACCGTATTCACAAAACATCTCTTACACTAGAACTCCTTGCTGCTTTTCTAAGTTTATTATTATCGCAGGCAGCCAGCTAATGGCAAACTGGACTCAAAAATGAAAAGCTGTGTGAAATAGGCTCTTTATCACAATTCTAAGAAATCGACGTGTGGTGTTCAGCTATGAATATTTGAACAAGAAAAAAAAGAGGTACGTGTGGTTGCTGTATGTCTTTTCTGCGTCCTCGCCTTTCAAGGCGTTCCCTAGTTCAAGATATTAAACCAACCAGCCGCCGCGTTCACTTTATTATAGAATAATTTTCATTCACTCTACTGTTGGCGGGTGCACACTCAATGGGATGTGTTCGTCAATACCACGCGATGGGCCCACCATCTATTTTTTTAGACCACTACCCCCCCCCCCCCCCCAGATCTCTGCAGTATACTCAACCTGAAGGATGAAGCGAAAGCAATGTTTCGTAGTCAGAAAAAGAATAAGCACATGCGTAAGATTCAATAATATTTTGTGCTTAGTAAAATGAAGCATGTATACCTGCTTGAATTTAACTCAAATGACACGAATGTGAAGCAGGGTTGCGTATTGATAACAAAAAGGAATCATAAACCAAATTTGAATTAGGAGTTGCACAAAAGCGAAATCATGCAATAAAATTAAGTTTGTATACGAAGGAGAGATTATAGAAAGCGCAAAGAAGAAGATAAAAGCATGCACTTTGCAGATATCGAAGGGGATCGCGTCATTTATTGACGCCAGAGAAATCCAGAGAGACAAAAATTAGTTTTCATCCAAAGAAAGTGATTAACAACTCTCAAACTTGGGTAAAATGTGTCGGCAGTTTTCGTGAGCTAGCGTCACGAGAAGAAAAAGAGAACAACGTTGACGGGCGCTTGCTGACAGAGCCAATGTGCACGGAGTGGCCGAGACAGCCGCCGAAAATTGAGAAAAATTGACTTTCTCCCCTTTGAAAGAGACAGAGTTTCCAGCACAGCGGCAAAGCGAAAATCTGTGGCGTCGTTTCGAAGTTCCGCGAACGCGCGCCATGCTGCCGTCACTGCCTTTTGAAGTTTGCGGAAATGCACCACGCTTTTCCCCTCGTCTATACAGTTTCTGTCGAGATGCTTTTTTGTGGACTTCGTCTCTGAATCTTGCCTGCCTTTCTTTCCTATACATTGCCTTCACCTCAACCTCTACTCTGAACTGACCTTTCGCGAGAGCCTCGAATTTCGTCAGTTGCACGGCTTCTCGAGGCAGTTCAAGGGCATCTCGCGTGTACTACGACCTCGTTACGGTATATCGACGGCAGTTATAAGGCCCCGCGTCGAAAAAAAAACGTCTCCGCAATAATGCCGCTTGCAATGTGACGTATGGCACATACAAAGTTTGCAGCAAAGCAATATTACCGAAAACTAGGGCTTCGGATTGTGTAAGTGCCTTTCGCAATGGTGAAAGGATATTTCGTTTTTTATTGTTTGTTTGGCACGCTGGCCAGATATGTTGGTTCATCAGTATTTAAGACCACCATTTCCAGCAAAAAAAAAAAATGAAGTGTACACGATTTCAGTTGGTTGATGAAAGCACAGCAGCAATTCGTGGTTAGGCTCACCGCTTTAATAATGGCAGTTAGATCATGCAGGTAGTGGCGTGGATAAATTCGTAGCAGCACTTTTGCACAATTATACGTATTCAGTACAGATAGCAGAGGATAAAGGCCATTTGTCTCTTTAGTCTTTAAAAAAATTGAAGCGAGAAAGTGTTCAAGGGCTTAAGACATGCCAACTTTGCACTGGCGCCAATGTCGCAGCTTGGTTTCTAAAGTAGGTCTTGTGAAAGAGACAGGTTTGTGAAATTTTTCCGCGATGCTAAAAATGTATAAGGCGCTGGTTAGCTTTCATTGTGGACACCTTAGAAGAGCGTAAATATTTTAAATGATGGAGCTTTTTCATGCCACGAAGTCGAGAACACTTCTTTTCGAATGGCCAGTGAGCTCCGAAGAAAAAGGAAGAACATAAGCGAGTAAACAAAGAGAACTGGACAAGCTCCCCTTTACCTGCGCAAAACGCTCGGACTGTGCTTAAGGAGTCAACAGCTGGAATGAGGGACCATCTTTTAAAAAAGACCCTTCGCCTTGTTTGGGCGTTGCAAACAGGCAAACGGGGGGCGTAGATAACAGCTGAAAACTGGAATAAAAGCCCACACCCTCCCCGATTGAACCTCTCGGCTCGCCAGTGGTATGACGACACAAGTGGGACTCTTTCTCAGCACAAACAGGGTGTTTCCAACGCTCAAATAGCCACCAGAGGCCGTATAACGTAAAGGTATTCAATTCTGGCTTTATTCCAATCTCCTGACGTTAAATTTAGGTGACTGCCAATATATTCACCGAGCGGTGACCAGTAGCATTGTTTCAGCGGCCCAATCAAATGCTTTGCTCGTTTACAGGAGGTCACTTTTGTTTCCTTTGAAAGCAAATAGCAATTGTGCACCATGGGCGCCATAACGTAAAATGATTCCAAACTGTTTTGATTCCAATTTATGCAATCAGCCTGCACGATTGGTCAAAACATTTTCGGGCCTCTCCCAACTACGCCTGTCCGTCACCCGACGTCACGAAAACCGTGATAGCTCCTCATCTGATATAACGTGTACGCACTGCTTGTGCATAATTAAACCGCACAAAAGAAAAATAATCATTCCTGATTCGACGCCTTTTCACCATTAGTCCCCCTGCTATTGGTCCAATGTTTTCTGGCTACGCCCACGTCGCCTGTCTGTCACGCGACGTCACAAAACCGCTAAAAATCACCACGTAAAAGTGACGTATACGCGAATGAAACGCATTAATATGCCGAACAAAACTGAAAATTTTTCTGAATAGCCACACACGACCCCGTTCCGAAAGGAATACAAGATGGCTTCCCGCCGATCGCTCAGGCCCTCGCTACTCGCACCTGCCAGTGAGCATGTTATTTATTTGCGCACAATAAACCTTTCTGCGTGGCAGTAAAACGTTATCGAACCCTTTCGGCGTGCATACGAAATCGCTCTGCCAACTCTTACTTCCTGAGGATCCGTTTTAGCGACATTCGTATCCTTCCGTTGCACGCCGCCGCGATTTTCGACCAGCCACCGCAAGCTAAGTAAGGCGAAGTGGACCAATCCAAGAAGCCGGCACCCCCCTCTTCATGCGGTTATCTATTTTCAATGTGCTGGCTCGGCCCCGGCGTCTTGATTCTCCGTCTTTGATGCTGGCTTCTCCTTGCTTAGCTTGAAGTGGCTGGTCGAAAATCGCGGTGGCCTGCAACGGAAGGTTAAAAATACCGCTAAAACCCATCATCAGTGAGAGTTGGCATTGCGGTGCCATACGCGTGCTGAAAGGGCTCGACAGAGCTCTACTGCGCCCGAAAGTGTTTAATTTATACACAGAGAAATCCATTCTCTCCCGCAGCACCAAGTAGCCAGTGCCAGACCAATCGATGAGCAGCCAACTTTTATTCCTTCTGGAATGGGGCAGTCTCCGGCTATTCGGAAAAAAAATTCAGTTTTGTTCGGTACATTAATGCATCTTTAGTACGTTCACGTCCCATTGGTGTGGTGAGCTTTAGCGGTTCTGTGACGTCGCGTGACTGATAGGCGAAGTGGGTGGAGCCCAAAAACGTTTGACCAATAGCGGAGGGCTAATGGGGGAAAGCGCGTAGAAATGGATTTTGTTCTTTTGTTCGCCTAACCATGCATAATCAGTGTGTACATGTCATTTCTGATAGGGTGGTTTTTGCGGTTTTCGTGACGTCGCGTGACAGACATGCGAAGTGGGTGGTGCCTGGAAAAATGTATGACCAATCTTGGAGGGCTTGTGGCAGAAATGGAAAAGAAAAAGTTTGGAAAAGCTTCATGTTCTAGGCCCTCCAGAAGCGCGCAGAATTCGTGGATACCCGTGAAATGCAGAGCGCGGGAAACCGTTTCTGAAAGTTCAACATAGAGCAAGAAAACAAGGAAGAGAAAGAAAAAAAAATGGGGGGGCGGGGGGGGGGGAGGTGGAGGACACGGTAGCGGGGATCCTGACAAAAAAATGAGGTTGGTCCTGGGTTCGAAGATAGGAAAAGGCAGGCGACATTATCCTGGGGCCGAAATGACAAAGCTTTTCATTCGTATATGCCCTTTGTCATTGGCCGGCTGTCTTTGCTAATGATATCTCCAGCTTAAGGATTGGCTGAAATTTTCTCTTACCAACAATTCTATAAAGCGTAAGCGGGTTTTGTTAATTCGTGCCCTGGGGTGCTATGCAGGATGCGCCGAGTTTGGCGAAACTCGGGATCTTCACGAGCTCTGGCGACGCCCCAAGATGAAAGAACTAATGGTAACAAGACAAAGTTTGTCCGTCGGCACGCCTCCAGTTTCATTGGTTTATCTAGATTCACTCTGGGTGGCTATCAACCCTTGGGCGTTGCCATATGGGCGGTCGACAAGCTGGGGCTCACGTGATCATACGGTCGGTGCATGGTGGTGCCTTCTTTCACTTGTTTGTCGTTCCACCGAGTGCATTACAGGCACAAGCAAGTATAAAATAAATGCATTTAGTACAATAATATTAGTGACATTAATTTGGGTTATAAGCATTTTAATGTTTACAAGATGTACACTGAATGTGTATTAGACTAATTTGTAGTATAATACGTTTCGCGTTATACCACGAGGGGACGCTTATCCTCCTCTTTTTTTCTTTGGATTGGATTGGCAGGGCTCGTTACGTACTTGCGCTAGCATTTCCGAGCACCGATTGGTGTGCGCTTGGTTTTCTCACTGGGGTTCCCACAGATCGCTCGTTGCTCTTCTCTTTCCGCTGGATTGGATTGGTGCGGCTCGCTACGTGCTTGCGCTCCCATTTCCGAGCACAAATTGGTGTGCGCCTGGTTTTCACACTGGGCTTTTAACAAATTGCTCGTTGCTCGCGCTGAAGTAAGGCTGCGAGACGAAGTGAGCGTCGGCTAGCGCAGAAGTGGTTTGCCGCGCGCTTACCGTGTAAGCACTCATACAAGGGTCAGAAAACTACGCTTTATTTTCTTTTACTTTGCGATGCACCTTCATACTGTCAAGCGTCGAGCGATGGCTTCTATCAACCGCAGGAAAGAGTCTTTATACTGGGTAGCCCGAGCGGTCCGTGGCTTCTAACAAACGCAAAAGAGAAAGGTCTTTGCAGCGCACGTGGCCGTTGAGTGCCACCACATCCATCCCAAGTGGGACTCCAGCATCGGCGCAGTTACCCTGTACCCATCGCTGACGATGGTGGCGCTTGACTTTTTGACAAGAACTTTCAATTTTTTTTTGCGTGTGGACGCCCGTGATGGGGTCCGCAAAATTCACGCTGTGGTTGACTATTTCCCAATGCAGATTGAGGCATAGCCCCGTCAGCATCCACAAAATTTGTGATATATTTGTATGCGGCCAATTCGATAATGGTCCCCGGTTGAACATTGGCTGCAATAATGGCGCCTAGCATCGCCGCCTTTCGTCGGTCGACCTTGATAGTCGCAGCACCCTTCTGGTCGCGCAGAACATGCCGAAGACCCATGGGCCACCATCTTTAACACTACCGTAATTTTGGCGGCTCAGCGGAAAGTTGTCGCCCGACATTAGGCGGCCTCGGTTGTACTTTTGCTAGCCACGAAGAAGGCACTCGTCAATTTGCGCTATCTACCCGGGGCCACCGAGTGGAGGTTGCGCCAGCAGCTTGGCCCTCGCGAACTTACGGGGGTAGTTCCTCCATTCGGCGATGGCGTACTCCGATAGAGGAAACAAGTCGCCGGTCATCTCCTTCAACAGCCATATGTCTACGTTTTGGCTCAGGCAGTACGTGAGCCTAATCATTTGCCGCCTCGAGAGGTGGTCGTTCGGACGGCCGAGGCGGTCCGTGTTGGCGAAGTAATTTCCTTCGCCTCTCTGCCCGTGCAGTGCAGCGGTACCGTGTAACTGCGAAAACTGATTTCGGCAGCTGTGGCACCGGAAGGCAGCCCGGCGTCCATTCTGAGCCTTCCAATATAATGTGACCACTTTGCCTGCGCAGGTTGGTTGGTCCGGGTTGAATCCCAGGTGCTCGCAGGTGCCCCAGTACTCCGATGACGACGCCGGACTTGCCCTGGGGCTGGGGCGCGGTGGACGAGCAGTGCTTGAAAAAGGAGAGAGCTGAAGCGATCGGACGAACATTTTCTCCGCAGCCTAGTCGCACCACTCTGCGCTCCGAAAGCCCAATTTGCCCGCCACGCTGTCTCCGCAGACGACGGCCTTCGCCTAACACGTCACACAGCCAGCGCACTGACGTTTTGGAAAGGCAAAAATGGCGTGAAACTCTACGTAGGTCATGTAGGTGAACGGGTCCAGATGGTCATATTGACGCTTACTACCGCTGGATGCGATGACACAGGCTGCTGCTGCCGCCGCCATGTTCACGAGTTCAACTCGAGGGGGGTTTCGCGATGTACGAGTTTGGCACGAGTTCGCCTGTCAATCAAAACCATAGGTCACGCCCCGCGTGATGCATGTAACCCTTGTGCGTGCCCACCACGGTTGGGCCACGCCCAACTTATTTTTCGGCAACAGCGACGTCGTGCGGAACTGAGAGGCGTTAACAATCTTGACCGGTGAAATAAAACACGCATAACGCACTGTCGTCGGTGATGTACTGAGCACCGCTATCAAAAAAAAAAGAAGAAGCGTTGACTTTCGCGGGCTTATGCACATATCTTCTTAGGCTGTGATGGCCCCACAACACGGTTCATTGCCTGCATGGTGGCTACGTAGCGCACAGCAAATAATTATCCGCACGTCACTGTAGCTGCTTGCAAGGCGTCGATGCGCCGCGGTGGACGACGATCCTGAGCAGTGCGTAGTGTTTTCCAACGACAACGTATCGCAGCTGTCATTTGAGATGGCTGCTCTGTCATCAGTGATGTATCGGACCCGCAGTGTCGCAAGCACGGTCAGCGGTCAGCGCAAACGCACCCAGTGCGACGGCATTTTTTCATCACAAGCACAACACACTAAACAATTGCAACACTTTCCTGCGTTCGAGGTCTAATTTTCTAACTGCACACAAGAGCCCTCACCCGCCAAAATGCGATAACTGCGCTGTCGTTACGATATCCATCTGCGATCGCTGTTAGCTCAGCAGCAGAGGCAATCGGCAAGCACATTGGAGTGAACAACACACTCAAATTCTGCGTACATGCGCACGGAGGCACCTTCACTGGGCAAGCGGTGACAAGCGATGCATCGGTTTGCAATGCATCGCGGAGACTTCGCGCACGCAGATAAACTTCTGCATTTTCACTGTGCTGCGTCACTACGGACCCTACAATACCACACAGCAATTTTGCAGTGACAGCCGTTGCCCCCGTCTCTATGGCTAGAGTTCGTTTCAGTTGGTAAAACGGCGGCCTTAATAGCCGACCCAGTGAAAGCACCTGCGGTGAACAGCCATGCCGCAGCGCTGCGTTGCCATTCCCCTATAATAGACAGGCAATGGACAGATCATTGTCATGACTGCCTTTATGCGTCATTATCGCATCGATTTTATCGAGAATAGCACTGCAGCGCCCCTGGCGACTGATCCTCGTATATCAACTCCCTCGTGCGTGCGAGTGCGACCCTCTAGAATGTATCCGCTTGTAAGCTTTCGCCTCACTGTCGCCACTCGCGGCAAAAATGTGCAAAATTTATTAATTCACTCGATGTCCGTTTGTCATCGCAAATTTATAACATTCAAAACGAAAAACCGATACTTTAAGAAATAAAATGTTTGTTATTTTATTTGCTGTATTTCAATGTATTCGATTGAGGGAAAGTGTAGGTGCAAGAATGCACCGCATGTGCCCTGTTCGCATTCGACGGAGGATAGAAAGATAATGCTCGAAAGAGGAGGCACGCCCTTGACGCACCCGTGAAAGGCGTGGCAAGCGGCTCACGGCAAGTATGCAGATAGACAGCGGGTCAGTCATGGTACTGCTAAATTGCGATAATACGTTGATAACAATGCGCGGCGCTGGCGCGTTTTGTTGCGCAGTCCTCTGTGCTTGAAGCGCGGAAGCACTGTGCAGCGCAGGGTGCGCTCATGTTGTCATACGCGGCTTTATCTCGACATTTCTTTTTGCCTGCTGTTATTGCACCTTCCTTACTATCTCCGTTCACTGACTGCCCTCGAGCAAACTCGGGTAAAACTCGGGCGAACGAGAAACTCGGCGCATCCTGCATAGCACCCCTGGTGTGTGTAGCTGGGCCGTAATAACGTAACGATTGTATTCCAAAGTTATTCCGTATCGCCCTTCGTTAGTGGTGCTAGCGGCGCTCTGCTTACGCTTTTCCCGGCTCCGGCTGACCGTGAACGGTGAATAATAAAGGAACAGCTTCGAAAAAAAGGAATCCGTACATTATGCCAGCTCAGGATTCTTTCCCTTTAAGAATGATTTAAAATCTCGCGACAGAATTCGTGGTTGCGAAGGTTGTAGACGGCATTGATAATCCATACACAGGAAATGAGGTTATTAAATTGAATTTTGCGAGCTCGAACACCACGTGATGCAGAGAGAGATTTGGTATGAGAGAGAGAGAGAGAATGACAAAGGAAGGCAGGGAGGTTAACTAGGACTAAGCCCGACTGGCTACCCTACACGGGGTAAGGAAAAAGCGGAGAGAAAGATTAAGAGAACAATAGAAAGTGCGCTGTGGATATTGCTGGCGTAGCAACAGATCTCTGCTGTATCACTGACGGTCATTTGGTATTAGAAATGCACAGCGTATTGTTTGTACTTCGCGATTCTGCTCCATTCTCCGATTGCTCGCCCGCAGTGATCGACGTCGCTGCTGGATGCTACACCATTGAGTGCATTTCTAAGACCAAATGGACTCAATGGTGTAGCGTCTAGCCGCGACGTCGATCACTGCGGGCGCGCAATCATAGAACGGAGCAGAATCGCGACGTACAAGCAATACGGATAGTGCCAGAATGGAACCAGCGGGCGCATGTTCCCGTTAGACAGTTTGATATGCGTTCGTTGAAGCCACTAGACATACTCCTAAAGGAGTAAGCATGTTTAGTGGTTTCACAAAAGTAATACACCTGCTCCGGCCGTTTGATTTGATGAGACTGTTGCGAAGCCACAAATTGCGAAATAGCTTTGTTGTTTCGTTGAGAGTTTTTTGCGACAACCTGAAAGAACAGAGTCTAAATTTTATAAGAGAAATGGAACAGTCTCGTCAACCACCTGTTTCATCGCATATTATTTTGCTCCGCTCAAAAATACCTGCAACTTGGGATGTTTTCTTAAGACTCCATAAACTTCCCATGCTGTTAGGAGCAGGCTTTCTGCCGGCAAGAAAAGACCATAAAATGAAAAAGAAAGAAACGTTCAATCGAAATGTGCAGCTAATCGGCTAGAATCTATACATGCATATGTTACCTCGTTGGACTTCCCATTCGTAGCATATGTACTTATTCATTTGGTAGAAACGACACTGTCTAACAATAAACATAAAAAAGAGGAAAAGAACAAATACAACATGCTTGCTTTCAGCATCCGGTTGCGCACTGAATGGTAGCGCCCGAATTTTTAGACCTTACTCGAATCAAGTCTTTCGAATGCGTTGGAATTTGCGTGGTACATTTAGGGGAGAAAAGTCCGTTGAATTCATACCACTGAGCTGTTGTTGGGTTCATGGCAAAAAAAAGAAAGAAACATAACCGCAATATTTACTCCTAATAGGCAATATATTTTGGTGATTGGCTACGCGCCAAGCTGCCTTCTCAGTAATGACATTTGATGGTGATTAACACCCGAGAAGTGCAAGTGCGCCGTAACCCGAAGACCCACATGGAGCTCCCAGTTGCCTTACGCCACGTCATGTTACTAAAGCTCTATTCATACTACTGACAGAACTGCCGATTCAGTCCGCTGGCGAGCGCGACGCCGCTAAGTGGAACAGGATTGCGCCGCGCTCAAAAACACGGCAGGCTGGTTGCTCGCCGCGATATTCATTGCGACTCAGCCATGGTATGCTCTTCCGCGGAATGATTGGGAATGCGGTGTGAATCTAGCTTTAACGGGAGCTCAACACCAAGTACACCGGCAGTGTTGTATGCTTCCTCCATCAGAAGGTAGCTGAATGTCAAGGAATTGAACCTGCGACCTAGGCATGCCAGCAGCAGCACGTTGTTGCTTTCAAGTCGCTGTAGCGCAACGCTAAACAACTTGATAGGTAACAGTTCTGTTAAGAAGTGTCCAAACATATTTTTAGTATATATATTACATTGAGTTAAGAAGATATTTAGCGGAAGTGCTAGCAGCAGATAGTTTGGTACACTGTTGTAGAGCCTTCTAGCTAGATGCTTTTTATTCATTCAGTCATTCAGTTTGGTATCACCAATAAAACTAGTAGAAAAGCTGCTTGTGTCAATGGGTATTAAAAATCGGGATTATATAGTTTCTGTCTGAGAATTCAGAAATCAGTTAAGTTCCAAATGTAGAATGTGTTCGTTTGTTCATCGTAAATACTACTGATGCACAGTTGTTCCAGGATGCATTGCGAAAGGCAAGAAAGTACATCTCGCGTGGCTGTGCCCCACTTACAGTGTCCCTCACATAGGTTTAAATGCCGCAGTTGGTTTAAAAACCAAATGCGGGGGCTTAGTGGCTATCGCGTTCTCTTTCTGACTACGAGGTCGCGAGTTCAACTGCCGGCCGCACGTGATGCATTTCGACGGCGGCAAAATGCAACAGCACGCGTGTTCTTCCGTTTAACTTCACGCTAAAGATTCCCCCCAGCTAGGTGGTCAAAATTAATGCGAAGACCTCCGCTACGGCATCCTTCATAACTGACTATGCAGTTTCGGGGCGTTAAACTTTACACTTTTATTTTTTACGCTCTATTAATATTTCTGTTTTTGCTCACTTCAGGTACTTGGCTGAGCCGTGACATTTTGAATGAGATTTCAGTGACACACCCAGCCACCTTATTTTGCCCTGAGTTCGGTCTGCCCATAGAAAAAGTGCACAGCAATCGATGCAGTTGAGAAGCACAGATTCCGCCAGAAAACTTAGCATCCGGGCAGGAAACATCGCATTCTCCCTTTGGAGCAACTCCAAATTTTCAACACTAACCGACTGCCCCGCCTGGACTCCTCACCCCGCCTTCGAATTCCATTTGAACTCCCGCTACGGGAGGCGACTTGGCTTTGTCGGCTACGGCGGGAAACGAATACTTTCGCCTTCCGTATTGCTGTGGGCGACAACAATGCTTGTGATGACTTTGGTCGCGAGGAAACTATTCAGCACCTTCTTTACGACTGTCGTCGAAATACGATTGTAAAGATATGGTCACATACGACTGGGCTAACTCGAGTTATTCACAGACCACTTTTGCGACGGTCTATATCAGAATCCTGACATTACCACCCGTCGCAGAACAGGGGACGAAGGCTTCATTGCTATTCCTAAGGGTAACAAACCGGCGTTAAGTTGTGTCGCCGTGGATCGCTTATGTGCGTGATGTTGGACTCGTGTTTCTTTCCTTCACATATTTCAATCTCGCCGTCCTGCACCCACAGCGTTGGGTAGCCAACCAGATTTTTGGTTATAGTTCATCTCCCTGCCTTTCTTGTTTGTTTTTGTCTCTCTCTCTCCCCGTGTGATATCCATGACATAGCACTCTGTTCAAGTAGAGAATCCGAGATACAGCGTATGTACGAAGGTGGAGCATATACGCGTCATTGAAGGGAGCATTTTTGTCAAAAACAGCATGAATTGCTTGCTTAATTTGCTGCACACTACGATATTACACTTGTTAAAAGAAGTTGTTTGTGTGAATTTTTCGGTATACTATAAAAAGGGGTGGAAGTTCTAACTTCAGCCATATCTGCAACCAGACCACGAAGCACGACAGAAATCACTCCGTCGTAATTACACGGAAGGCACTTCTCAAGACAGAGAGATAGAGAGAATGGGCCACATTAGGAACCAAATATTAGAAGACGATGAACTCTTAGATACCTAATAATTACTTTAGATGACCTACCTTGATTAACTTTCTTCCGTATCTCTCGCCCCTTACAGGCCGTGCAAAAAAAATACTATGCCCTTTCACTAGCAGGTATATAGCAGACTGTTTTCAGAATGAACTTTGCATATTGTGAAAAAATTTTCTCGCCCAGAACGATTATCGCTTCCTAGAGACTCGGAAACCGATGAGAAGTTTTGGGAATAGAACAGAGCTGCTTCTTCCATATGTACTGAGCGACTTTCACAGTTCGTGACATCCAGGGGCAAATGAACAGGTATGCAGCAAGTGGCGATAGTGTTGATCAATCTTAGTTCTCAATTTGTTGCTTACCGTTTTCTTGAAGTCAAGCGCATACCATCACAAAGCAGGTAAATTATCTGTGCCGCAACCATGTCCCTCCACATCTCTTCTGAGCAGACGGATGGAGAAGCCACATGCGGCTCACAGCTTGTGCCTGAGTCTCTGTAACGGCTGTGAACCGTGAGTGCCAGTACTGTGAAATGTAAGATGTGACGGTTATACTGAGTTGAAGTCTACCCACATGTGCTCTTAACAAATCGCGCGCACCTCTGACACGGGGATGAGACACGCAAACTGCTCGTTATTTCAGGACGAGCGCTTCAGCTCTCGGTTCTTGCTCTCTTCTAAGTTCACTGCAACGTACCGCCTTTGCAAAGTCGCTTCCAATGTCTAAACGCAGCTTTGATCACGAGTGGCTATGTAGCCCAAGGGGCTCAGACTGACATTAATTCGAGGGGCTCACACAGTTAGCAGCCCAGCGCTATCCAATTAGCAGCCATTTTGTTTTCATTGCTGTAAGTTTTACCACACCGATCCTACAGGGTGGTGGCGGCTTCCATCGGTAACACCACAGTCTATAACAAATAGAGTAGACTTGCAGCGATAATTGAAGGCAAGGAACTGATTCGCTGCTGCAGTGCGCCTGCTTATAGGGTATGTTGAAAATGGCTGCGACGGACAGTGCATTGTTTCATTAGGCGAGCATTGAAATGCCGGAAGGTGGGTGTAAAGGCTGCCATTCTGACGCAGTAGCATATCGAACAGCGCGCAACTACTCTCCTCTCAGTGCAAGCTGCAGAAGGCTTTGCAGCATCCTGGCACTGACCTTAGTAGCGATTCTTGGTAGAACGCCAGAACATATTGCAATTGTAGCGCAGCTAGGTTTACCATTCAATACCGCACGTTACATCCTACAGTTATTTCGCAAGAGTTATCCTACGTGCCATCAGGTTTCTCCTGTAACTGTTCTTTTTCACTCTGAGTGATCTCGTTTTGCATACAATTCTCAAACACGGCAGCAGTTCATTGCGAAACATTCTTGGGCGCTTATCGCTCTTCAAGTGTAAGCCGAAGGCCTGGGTTCACCAAGGCATTCCATATCAAGGGTTTGCACTCAGCTCTCGCGTAACTAAAGTAAATCGTGGCGAGAGCTCTGAAAAATAAGCAATATTCACAACTCAGCTGCCTAGACGACGCCTTACTTTTTGTTCCGAAACAGGGTCCGCATTCAAGGAGTACTCCTTACGCCATCTCGTGGTGGAAGAACAGCGCAACTTCATAACGACGAAGAAACAATAAACACACACCCACGGTGACTAAACTGTTCTCGGATACAGCAATGAATGAATTAATGAATGAATGAGTGAGTGAATCAATGAATGTCAAAAGCGAGACACAACGAAAGGTAATCGTCCCCCGCCTCCCCCCCCCCCCCCGTGCTCCCCACACTTCAGTGCGCGTAGCAACGCTTCCTACGATCACGTGTGCATACCATGATGAGGATTGCCACTTATCACGGAATGCTATTTATTTCTCAGTTAAAGAGATTGACAGATGACTGTCGTATGTATCTTTGCTATTTTGGATATGATATGCTTCGATGATAGGCAATTGTTTGAATGTCGTTGTGTCGCGCAGTGATTCTAGTACTGACATAGCCCGAAGTTCACCCGCATGCGTGGCAGTGCTGGTTGGGGTGTAGTCTTCTCATTATGATTTCTTCTATTTTCGTGTTGTTTCGATTTTACATTCCGCTATGCATCTTTATACCAACTCGCCTAAATGTCCGCTCTCACAAATGTCTTGCACCAAATCAGCCCTTGACATCAAGTATCAGCCAATAGTGACTGCAAGCATGTTAACGAAGGCGGCCGGACAACGACAAACAATTCTCGCGAACAAAAACCTCTGTGAATTTTACCCCAGAGTTCTTACCACGGAATTTCACATAAGATACAAAAGTAAAAAAGCTTGCCAGAACATGTTTTGTCAACCAGTGCACCACCGCGTGCGTACCTCCGCGTGAAACGTTATTTTACGTGACGTGTCGACAAAATGTAGAGAAAATCACCGCAGCTGTACCAGGCCGGCCGATGCGCTACTTCGCTTAGCAGTCTCAGTCTGCAGTCGCGGGGCCGCAGTCTACTTTCCAGGGAAGCGTCAGAACGCTGCCGCGAGCTGACGTTCAAAACACACACACACACAAAAACGCAGAACAAGAAAACGCCGAAGGATCTTTACTACCAGAAAGTTTTCAGTTGCTGAAACGTTTCTTCGCGTAAGAGAGAAAGGGAAATGAAGACGAACGACAGGGTCCGGTAAGGATTGAAGCGGGCTTGGTCGGTATACTACGAGTGCACGGCACATTGGCGCCGACGACAGTCACTCCTGACGAGACAGATACGGCGGCGAGCTGTACGTTCGCAAGCGATACCTCGCGCGTAGTGTGGCGTAGCCGTCGAAGTAAGAGCAGGGATTGGGGCCTCCCCGCACGTGGAAGGCGTTTGTCTGCACTGGCGACGTGTGGTTATTCGTGTCTCTTCGCAAACGCATTGTTCTTCGACGCGACTCTTGGTGCCGTTTTGTGCAGGTCGAACTGCTATGCTGTCGCTATTGTTGGACTTGCGTGTGACGTGGAGACCTCCAGGCGTTTTTGCGTCGCCGTGCAGGCTGTGGAGTCGCTGACTGTAGTCTAGCAGGCTGAAGCCCGGCAGTGGCACAGAAACGAATATTCGCGCTAGTGGCTCACAAGAAATTACCATGTGCGCACTTAGGCGACGAGATGATTGCTGCCTAAGTGCAGCAACTTCAATTTCACGTACGTGATAGACGAAAAAAAAGAGCATGGTGGTATGTCTAGTGTATTAACTTACTCTAACTAAACTATAATAAGTAAAGTAAACTAAGTCGTCACAGTTATTTCGTCCTTGCGTTCAAACTCTGGTTATACGCTGCAGAAGAACAAAATGCAATACGCATACGCTGGCAGAGATACTGGTTCGAGTCAGGCTCGGCCTAAATTTTTTCTTTCTTACGCCTCTCAGTGTTTGCACCACCTTGCCTTCCACCACTCTCGTTTCTCGAATCTTTGATACTGTTTGGATGCGTTAAAGCAATAATGTTGCTGGACAGCGTTTCGTTAGTTTACTTATACACCCTAATAAGCTCGTTAGAGAGACAGAAAGGATGCATAGAAAAGCGGTGACGTTAACCGGAGGTAGTTCTGGTTGGCTACCCTGCACGGGGGGAAGGGGTAGGGGGATAAAAAGAGAAAGAGAGAAGACGGGAGACGATTACAAACAAACCGCGTACACTACAGAGCGGTAGCGGGTGGCGTTCTTGAAGTCTATCATGAAGGCCCGTAGAGCGCAGGAAGCTTAGCAGCGCAAATAAAGCCTTTGTCGTGGAGTTTCTTTAGGTGGACTCAGCTAGAGCTCTTACTTCTGATAGTGGACGATTGTGCTCTTGGTCCTGCACTCTGCACATCACTTCTCTCTCGGCACTGTAGCACGAGCTGACACAGATACTGTGTGTGAGCGTCTCATCACAGCTGCCTGTGTCGCATGTGGGGCTGTTGAACATTACAAACAGGAAGACATAAGCATAGGTGTACGTACCGGGGGGGGGGGGGTTATTTTTATGCATTATACACGGCATTTAGTTGTTTTTCCCCGGTATGCTCATAAGCATTGTGAGGCACGGGGTTTATATTTCGTTGAAGTATAAAGTATGTTCTGAAGAACCAGTGGAAAAAGTGTAATCTGTTTAGGTTCATTAACGCCTTTGTAGGAAGTCACTCATTCAAGCGTTCTAGGCTGTCATACTACCGATAAACGAAATGTTCCCAGGCTCCTAAGCAACTGCATGACATGCCAACTACACATTCGTTGTAAATAAAGGAAGCTTTAGGCGTAATGCGTTGCAAAACTTTCACGTTCCTTCTCTATCTGAAAGTGTTGCAAATTATTACATACTACTCGTTTTTTTCCTATATTTTCGTGCATCATACGAGGTTCGTAGCTTGTTACACCGGTGTCCTGGGTGAACTACATATATACACATACAGGGTGCCCCAAGTATCCTATATATATATATATATACAGGGTGTCCCAAGTATCATGCACCGAAATTTTAAAATCTGCAAATGCCACGTAGCTGGACAGAATCAAGGTAATGTTGTTTGCCGCCGCTAGCAGACACTCATATTACTTTTTTGCATTCCGCCTAATCACATAATTATTCATAATTAACTATTCAACTTTTTAGACAATATAATTAGATGAAAAGTGTAAATGACAAAATTGTAGAACAACATTAGAAACTCCTGATAGAGCTTTCTGTTGCTCAATACGCGCTGCATAAAAGTGTTTTTCCGAGCGTGAAAGAAGCCAACACCACCTAGATAGCACAAGGAATGTTCACTCCGATCCATGACGTCATGCTACCTGGCCCGACTGTCGTGGAATCTAATGGGGATGCTCCCGAGTAAGCAACAGTGATTTTGACGTCATCGCTTTTGTCACGCCAGCTTGGCAAGGAAAATTCCGGGCCAGGTAGCGTGACGTCATGGATCAGATTGAGCAGGCCTTCTGCTACTAGTTGGTGTTGAAGAAGCCCGCGAATAAACGCAAAGTGCCTCGAGCGGCCAGTCGCGTGGCATTTCTACGAGCTCTGTTGAATTCTTTGCCGTCGATGCAGCTATCGCTCTTGACGGAGACACGCAAGCTTGTCGGGCACGTCACTGCAGCATGAATTTTATCTACGAGAAGCTCATGGGCATGCAGGGCACGTTGAGGAATCATGAAAAATTTGTAAAGTTCATTGAGACGTATGAGCGTTGGTGCCCGTTGCTGGCGTATGCTGCCTGAGGCATCGCCGTTTCATTCCGAGGCAATGGCAAGTGCCTGTTGAAAAAATGCCGAATTCTGTGCAGCGAAACGGTGGTGCCTTGTGTCACCGTGCGGTGTGTTCCGCTGTTTTTTTCCTGTAGCGGTTAAAGATGGCACCACCGTTGCAAAGCAGTTACATTGCGATCTGCCTGCATGTGACCATCGGCTGGGCCTTCGTCCCTCGATATCGGAAACAGTCTCAGAAGGACCACTGACATAATGTCGGAACTTTCCTGTCGAGGTGAGATCAAGCATAGTGCAAGTATACAACGCCATCCACTTTCCCTGAAGGGGTAAAAGGGTTAGAAATGGCGGCTCGTTTAGCCTGACGCGGGCAGGCCTAAGTAGGCCAGGCGCGGCCAGGTCAGGCGATGGCGTAATTTTCATTGCATCCGTGCAACGTAAGTGCGCTGGAGACAGACAAAAACCGCTTCTGCGGTAAAACGTCCTACACGCGAGATGCCCTTGAAATGGCCGCAGTCTCCTCGACAGCGCATTCACTGTTAGATGAAGCAAAAGTTTCGGGAACACTCTTGATGATTTCGTCATCGCTCATTTCTTCACGAAAAACGACATCGGTGTCGGCAGCAATGATCACGGCGGTTGCCGGTACAGTTTTTCATGACACTAGCGAATTTCGCTAGAGTATTTTCAACCTAAGCAACGCCGATAGCACGTTGTGCCGCTTTGTTGCCGCTAGTATAAAATAACTTATCTTTCCAATGACCTATCCCAAGTCAAACTAATCGACATGTAAAGATGAGCACATAGTCTACCAATCAGTTGCTGTGTTTCCTCGTTTTTTTTTTATGATAACATTACGTCATTCCTTATTTTATTAAGGAAAAACGACGTTTTTCATTGGCTGTAGTAGGGAGAGGAATTAATTTCATATTTCTTAAACTGTTCATTCTACCGGGTCGTCAAACCTTGTGGGGGAAGCAGCTCACTGGACGGGACAAGGTGGACAGAACACAAGGAAACACGTCATCCGCTGAACACTGTTGTGTTTCTGTTGCATTGTGTTCCTTGTGTTCTTCCCGCCTTGTGCCGTTCAGTGCGCTGCTTGATCGACAGGGTATGATTATTCACCAACTCGCCCGGCTTTCCACATTACTGGGATTCTGCCGGGTGTTTTATTTAGATTATATAAGAGATTCAAAAACCACCTGTGGCAGCTGCCACAGCTCAAGATGTAGAGTTGTGCTACCTAGGTAGCACAACTCTACATCTTGAGCTGGATTACTCAAAAAGGCGGACATTACTTACGCGAGAAATAGTAATGCATAATCAACTATTATTTAGAATTTACGATAGACGTCCCAGTCGTGAAATTGAAAATTTCACGACTGATATTTCGATATTGAAATTTCGATATTGAAAATTGTGGCTTATGAGCGTAGGCTTAAAAGAATGACTAATACACGCTAATACACAGCGGACACTAATACACAGCGGACGTCGACGTGACGTCACTCCACTAACCCTTTAAAACTAACCCGCCGAGGATGACGAGGCCGCCTTTGACGAAGATAGGTCCTCCTATCGAAACGTTGGCCAGCCTTTCTGAGGCACCTTATCCCTGTTTATAATCCTTATTCCTCATACACGCTTAGGGAACTTATTACTACTTATACACTTAGCGCAATTCCATTTACAAATGTTAAAAAACGTCTTGTTCAACGCATTCTGAATTTCACATTAATCAGCAAGACATATATATAAAAATAGAAAAAAAGAAAAAAAAAAGACATGCCTCACTGCATGAGTGCGGAAACTTGTCGTGAGTAATTTGGAGGGCTGCGCTTTCATATGTGCTCCAGATTATAGACTTTCATTTTCTTATTGCTGCATTCATTGTCATGAAAGAGCAAATTCACATCCACCCAAATGTAGCATAAAGCTACAAACGAAACCGATACGGGTTTCTCAGATAAAAAACTTTTGCTGCAGAAGAAAAAAAGTAAAACTTTTCTTTTTTCTTTCAAAGCTAGCTTCACTCGGGGTGATTTTATTATTGGAAATTTGTAGTATGGAACATAGATATTTGGCTGCAAAAGCCTTCTCATAGAGCAAACGCCAGGTGTAGGAGCACCAGCTGGCCCCGAAATTGAAAAAAAAAGAGTTCTGCCGTGTGCCGTTTCAGATTACACATAGTTGTTGTTCCATCTAAAGATACGAATGATAGTGAATTTGGTAACACTACACGTAATAACTTATTACAGCATATTGGATTGAAGCATGTATTTTTTTCTTGTGTGCAAGCAAAACAACATTTTTTTAAGTTATGCCGCTGCTTAACCTCGCTCCGTTGACTCGCATGCTGCTTCCCTGTGTATTACATCAATTGCATCCATCTTTACATCCCTACTACAAATGCAACGATGAGATCAGTGCTTAGACCTGAAATAATTGTTTCTAGACGACCTAGAAAACAAGCTATGCTTGCATGAGGTGTGTGGTAAATTAGGCATACAATCCAACAGTTTACGATTTTACGGAAATTAGACAATTACAATTACGGGAAAGAGACGTAACTGTAGGCAAGACAGGTTCATTCAGACAGGAACCAAGTTCATTCACTACCGCCACACGACCTCCACGGAAACCTACTTATTTCCACTTTGAGAAAAGGAATTATCACTCTATTAGTGAGATTACTGCATATGCATGTGTCGTAGGGTCAAAAGAGAGAGAGAGAGAAACAGAAGAGAGGAAAGGCAGGGAGGTTAACCAGACGTAAGTCCGGTTTGCTACTCTGCACTGCGGGAAAGGGATCATCATCTGCGTATATTTTTGTCTACTGCAGGACGACGGCCCCTCCCTGCGATCTCTAATTACCCCTGTCGTAGGCTAGCTGATTTCAACTTGCGCCTACAAATTTCCTAACTTCATCACCCCACCTAGTTTTCTGCCGTCCTCGACTGCGCTTCCCTTCTCTTGGTACCCATTTTGTAACTCTGATGATCCACCGGTTACCCATCCTACGCATTACATGGCCTGGTCAGCTCCATTTTCTTTCTCTTAATGTCAATTAGAATATCAGCTATCCCCGTTTGCTCACTGATCCACACCGCTCTCTTCCTGTCTCTTAACGTTAGGCCAAACATTTTCGTTCCATCGCTCTTTGTACGGTCCTTAATTGGTCTCGAGCTTCTTTGTTAACCTCCAAGTTTCTGGCCCATATGTTAGCCCCGATAAAATGCAATGATTGTAGACTTTTCTTTTCAACGACAGAGGTAAGCTCCCAGTCAGGATTTGGCAATGCCTGCCGTATGCACTCCGACCCAATTTTGTTCTTCTGTAAATTTCTTTCTCATGATCAGGGTCCTATGTGAGTAATTGACCTAGATAAACGTACTTTATTGCGCTTACTGCCGATCCTGACTTGTTCCTTTGCAAGGCTATTGAACATTATCTTTGTCTTCTGCAAAATAATCTTTCACCCCACTCTTACACTTTCTAGGTTAAGGTCCTCAAAGGGCCAAAAGAGATATATTGGCAAATATACGCAATAAAAAGTTACGCAGTTTTTGTGGTGAATTAGTTTGCTCCGGAATATGGCAATCATTCCCATGAGTGCTCACGTGTCCTTGTCTGCGTTGAATGTCGTTGCAATATCCCAAGCAACTTCCCCAACGAATTGTGTCTGTGGCCCATTTCAAACCGTAATCCTTGCGTACTCCTGAACTGAGATAATTTTATGCTTTACGACACACTTTTTTACAGTGTTTTCAAGTCAATTCATGGTCATCCTTGTAAAATGCAGTTCAGAAGAAAACTGCAGGAGTTTTCGAAGTTCCTGATGCGCGCTCCTACTTGTTTTACTTGGTCACTACAAAATTGGCCGTAGCGCATTTACTACTGCGTCCGAACCACGGTCCAAACAGAGAAATCACTTCCGTCGGAGAACTGAGAAGAATCACGTAAGCAATGATAATGAGAAAGCCTGAAAAGTGTGAAAGAAAACAAAGCAGAAAAGAAGCGACGAAGAGGGAGTGAGCAGGCGGGTCATAAGTCAGAGTGGCTTGTCTCTGAGAGGACAGATTTTTTTTTTTTACACTGGTGAGCGTGTGGCGACCCGGTCCTTCTCCCAGAGCGCGCTCTGTACCCTCACCGCGCAAAGCCGTTCGTATCGAACAGTGTGCACGACAATGCAGAGAGGCGGACTGCAGGGCAAGATGGATCAAAGGCAAGCTCTGCGTCCGCACTCACGAGAACGAAGGAGCTGGGAGGGTGCCGGTCCGCTTTTTTCGAGGGCGTTGGGGGGGGGGGGGGGGGGGGGCGCAGGTTCGTTGCTCCGAATGGTATTATCGTCTCAGCGTCCCTTCCCCACAATGATCGAGAAAGAGATCAATTCAGGAGCGATACAAAGCTGGTAGGCAGCTGAATCACCGCATATATAGTGACTGTGGATGAAAGAAAAAAAATAGGAGCTAGCGTAAAACGTATACGTCGCGAATTACCGCTCGCTCGGAGGAGCGCAGTGTTTCGTCACGGCCGCTGACGTAAGGACGTCGTGCAATACGTCCCGTCCTCCTCGTGCGAGGTTGAAGAGGAAAGAAAGAACGGGACTGGTTGATGGAAAACTACAACAAGCAATCGTCGGTGAGAGCAGATAGAGAAGGCTATGAGGCTCCTACAATAAGAAAGAAAGAAAGGAACAAACAAACACATCACTGTGTTTCCTTGCAGTTTTTTGTATGGCGGCGGGGCAGTCCTTACTCTGTGGCTTGCTCATCAAGAAAGGCACACACGTTATTACGTTGTCATAACAGCGCGTCCTGTGTGACGTAGTTGGCTCAACGTCCAATTGACCGCTTGCCAAGGCGTAATCTTATGTTGCGAAGATAATGGGTTTTCCGTGTTGTTTCTGTGCGCTTCTTAACATTTCTACGTAGGACGAGCTTCCGAAAACGTTTCCGGAACGTCAATCCTTCGCTTTGTTAAAGCATGCAGTACCGGTTAGCGCTACAGATGCATATTTTTGCAGAGCGATGAGCATCGAGAGATGAGGGCGGAAATTAAGCAAGGACACGGTAAGTTGAACTATTTCCGCAGAGGCATTGGCATTGATTGCTTCATGCAGATGACAATTATGCGGTTTCCTGTGGCACGTGTAGTGCGTCGCGCCCTCAGTGTGACACAGACATAAATGGCGCCAGCTGCAGCTTCTTCTAGATGGATCACAGCAAGCACCATGACTTAAAAGTGGCGTTGTGTACATGTATAACAAGGAGAAAAACCTGAACAAAATATACTTGCGCGCTATAACTTGTATGGAAAGAATGACGACACCAGACAACACACCCACTTGAATGCAGTGGAGGCGCGGAAGCGATAGCAAGCGTAGTAAGTGTACAATTTACTGGAGACATGCTCTTGAATTTCAGAAACTTCGAAGAACAACAACAGACCAAACCGAAAAGAAAGACATGCGGAAGAAGGCATTTACTCGAGCAGGCCGACCTCGCCCTAATACTGCGGAGAAAAAAAGTAGGTCACGGTATCGATAAGGTTTCACGTTTCTTTCCAACATCGTCGTTCATACACTTAACCCCCACGTGGTCATTATTTTAGACAAAAGTGGAAAGCCTGCGAAGGGAATGACCAACAAATAAAGAGCCGGAATCAGTGCTCAGTGCCCGATTATAGGGTCGAGAGACCTAACGAGCCTTTCTTCGCGGCATTAGCGTATCGCGGACACGTACACGCGTTCACGGCCGTCCAGACGTGCCTCGACTGCGTATCCCTGCCCTCGACAACGCACCCCGACCGCCGACTCCCTGTACCCCACACTCTGCCTCGGTTCCTGCTCTCAACGCTGGGCACAGAATGGAGAGTCTAGCATGATGCTTGGCAATCGCTTTGGCTTTGGCCCAGCACGATGCACTTCGGCAAGAAGCAACGCAGCAAGCTTTCGATACCAGGCACCACTTGGCCCGAACTTAAGGTAATTTTACTCTTTTAAGCATGAAATGCTTTTAGCTCGCTTTGTCAGCGACCTTCAAGAGCCCTTGAGCCAGAATCTAGAGCCTTTATTCGGGCACGCAAGACAAAAATAGGGCGAGAGAAAAACGAGGTCATCCACGCAACCAGTCAAAACTTATGAAAATGCGGTCTCTGGCCCCCAACCCCTTGTACAGGACCACATTACATACGCTAGTTACCGCCCAAACAAGTTTAAAAAAATATTGCTTTCTTCCTAATCTTTGTTCGCAATATCACTCAAGCTGTAACTTCTAGTACACTGAAGTTTAATTCGTACGTCGCTTCCAGAGTGACGTTCAAAAGGCAGATACAGTGCACCATTCACTTGATTGTCATCTTTTTGCGCTGAAACAGGGTTGCCTGTGCTTTTTTCAACGCCAGCGGTTCACGAGTTCCGCGGCGCGGGTTTTACGCCGCCTCCTTCGAGAGCGCGAGGCTGCGTGACCAGGCCGGCAGCGTCCGGCGCGCCGGGGATGGTTGTTTGGCCGAGACGAGACTTGCAACGACGAGGTTCAGTTCACAACAGGTTCATTTCGGCTCAGTAAGCTTTTAGGGCTGCGTCGCGGCACCGGTCTGCTTTGCCGGTAGCCATTTCTTGCTTACATCTACGCTCGATTACGAGAGAGCCAGCATTTCTGTTTATTTATTTTTTTTATTTTGTCATTCGTTTTCATAGTTGATGAGATTATTCGGGGCCTTTTTTGCTGATAAAAAATGGTCCTCATGTGTGAAATGCATTGCATTAAATAATATTTATTTTAATTACACGGCGAGTTTTGCCTGATCCCAAAATCCTCAGCAGATGCAAATAGCAAGCGATAGCATTTTAAAGATTGTAACATAGAAAGTCCATCGCCGAGTAGGGATTGAACCTCTGACCTATCGGCCGAGAGACAGCTGGTTCATGTAGTACTTCAGCGGGATTAGGTTTAGACGCGCGCGTTGAATGCAGCGACACATGTTCTGAGATAGAGAGTAGGAATTATTACCACGGAAGAAGTCGAGGCCATGAATAACCGAAATAATCAAATGTTCGCGCTCAATATGAGCGAATACAGGGAATTAAACATTTTTGCTCAGAAATTGTCTTCAATAGATGGCCGCAGGTTTGCTTTTGATAAAGGTCAACAACATAGATCCGTAATACTACATTATCATGTCGGCAGTTAACGCACCAATTGATTATATTTGATAGGATGGCAAGACGCTTGTTTTAGCGTCTCAGTATTACCTGCTCCACATTACCATCAGTTGACATTGAACGAGGCCTCCCTTTCCGATTCTCCGGCTGCATTCGTTGACCACCAAAGCTTACCATTTAAGTTTCTTCGACCACCAAAATACCCTCTAGCAGCGTCACGACAACAATTTATCAGTGTTCAGAGCCCATATTCGTAAAGAATTCGCTTGTGCTTAAATTGATCGTTACGGCAAATTCCAACCACTTTTGATGCTGGACATAGTACTACCTAAGGTCGCCGGCCAATGGCAGAGCACTTATCAACGAGGGGCTTTATTCACAGAAATCTCTTATGATAGAATTGTTCGTAGGGCACAACGTTCCCGCCAATACTGGTACTGAATATTAGCGAAAGCGCCCGGCCGATGGCAAAAAGCACTCGCGAACGAAAAATTCACCCAGGATTATGATACTCGCCAATGCGAAATTTTAGCGCAGCTTTATACGTGTTTTCATTTTGCGATATATTGGCTGGCGTGGACAATCTGTCTCGCGCGGCACGTTGCATACAAAGCGAAGTGTGGCGCGACTGCCTCGCTAATCTGGAGATCGCGAGAGGCAGCGTGTGGATGACGCGTGGGGCGATTCACAGCAGCCGCCGCCGACAGACTTCCCAGACGACATGCACTACTCTGGCGCCATCTCATAGTCATCGTCGCCGCACTATGCTTTTCTTCTCACACTTTCGCGTTACCCTTTTCCTCGGCTTTCCTCCTCGCATCTTTCATCACCCGCTGCTCTCCGCGTTGGCTTTCTTCTTTCGGTGTGCTCGTTCGCCGACGCTCGCCGGAGAAACGGATGCCTAAGAGCTGCGCTCTAAAATATTTGAGAACTAGAACCCAAGGCCCACATTCACAAAAAAAGTTCATACGTTAGAATTGTTCGGAAGATTCAGCCAATCCTGGGGCCAGATTCACACAGCTTTCTTTTGTTAAGTGCTTTTTGCCATTGACCGGCTGCCTTAGATAATACGTCTTGAAACTGGATTGGGGGAAATTTACTCTTACGAACAATTCTAGCGTGAGAAGTTTTTGTGAATTCAGGCCCAGATGTTAGAGTTGCCATTGGCGAAGCCAGCTAACCAATGGCAAAAGAGCACTTACGAACGAAAAGCTTTGTGAATCTGGCCCCAGAGCTACACTTAGTTTTCTTACAATCTCTTTCCAGCTTCAATTCTATACGATCTTTATGACTTAACGACGGGAACTGCTGGGCCGGTCTCTTCTGCTCCATGTGAATATAGTACATTTTGTCATCTTTCGTGCTGTTTTGCAACCAAAGCCGGAGTACTGTGGGAACCGCCGCACCGAGTCTACCTGTATTCATCGCCTTTTATCAGTGATCAAGAAATAAAGGAACGAGTCACCTTGCTCCAACTTTCTCGCGTAACAAAATATTAGGTGCTGTACAACAAAACTCGAGCAAACAAAGCCATATCCAAGAAACGTCAATATGCGTTTCATTATGCTGTTTCGAGAACGCGTTGTGCAGCAGACTGTTTAGTCTGCATTATAAGTAGCCACGTATTAGTTTGGAGCTGGCGCCTCCGCCTTGCTTTCCGTCACACTTTTTACCCTACCCAGTACCTCGACAAATGGCCTTTTTGTGGTGGACACCCAAACCTCTGCCATTCTACGTGGGAATGCTCCAAACCACCCGGCCTACCAAGAATACCCAACGCCTCCCCATCCCAGTGGGAAGCCGCTCTTTCCAGCACAGCCTTGGAGGACCAGCGATACCTGATCGACCGTGCCAGCCGGATAGCAGCAGCAAATGGGACCCTGGTCTGAGGGCTCCACCATGTGGGACTTCATTACAAAACAATAAATAAAGTTTTCTACTACTACTACTACTACTACTACTACTACTAAGTAGCCACGAGTGCAGTAACATCATGTTACCGGCTCTTATTTACATGTATAGTACTGGAACCTTGCAGTTTTGCTTTCCCAGTCGAGAGAGAAAGAGGTGTTAACTGAAGAGTATATTATTCAGTCGGCACATGACAAACCCCCTACATGGAAATCTGTGCAGTCAGTGGGCAGCGTGTGGGCACCAGGAAAAAAAAGAAGTATAAAAACGCAAGAACACAGGAAAATACAATTCAGAGAAAATACAGAGAGAAAAATGTTGATCACGGCCCGTAAAAGCAAAACAGTGAGAAAGCAGGGTGCCCGGACAAACGCTCTCTAAAACTTGTGTATTGAGACAGCGTCCCGAAGCATTTAGAAGAAACGAGCAATTAATGAGACCTAGAAATCTTGCAAGCTCTAGTGATTCCTGAAAAATTTTGTCCATATTTTACTAATGTTGCAAGTGCTTACGTCGCTATATCGTGGACATTGCAGTAAAGAGTACCGGGCTGTTTCTATTGCAGTCAAGTAATCAGTGATAATTGGTCTTGAATGCAAGACTCCACCGACATGGTTTTTCACAAATGTGGTTTCCCCATTATAGACGGAGATAGAGTCTCAGGCTGAGGTGGACATACTGAATTTAAGGCTGCCTAATTTCAGTGGAGACTATGATCGTGATCAAGCGGTAGACTGTATTTTTTATTTATTTTTACATATATTTACCTATGTCTTCTTTTAGCTAATTTTTACTTTTTGGTGATGCGCTGAATTTCTGAAAATTCATTATTTAAATTGACACGCTGATGAATGAGCGTTAACGGCGCACAAGGCCTACACAGAAACACACTTCTTACAGAATATTGTGGTAGCTTGAAACGGCACTATAATACCAATGCCAACGTATGTGCATTTCGGCAAGCTCTCAAGGATCTACGCTATTTTCTCGTAGATGGTGATTTGATAATTTATTGTAAGCAGTAATTAATGTGCATTTTTATTTTCTCCACGTTCCTATAACGTGGTCTTGCTTGTGTTGTTTTTGTACTGTTATAGCCTGTTTGTTCTCTCTGTTTCACAGCTTTCTTCCGTGTTCGCCCAATTGCTTTGTTGGTGATTTGCAATATTGTTATCAATTTTTGACAATGTTTTGTAATTTCATCACCATTTTTGCTTAGTTTTGTTGTTTGGTGGTGTCCGAATCCCGACATCTATGACGTGTTTCCGGCTCTCGAAATTGCTTCCGTCGCATTCAACAAGCAAATGGATAGACTTGAAGACCTCTGTTTTAAATACAGAGGTCGCCACCTTATGGGGTGTGAACTTGGACACCGCCTATATGCTGCGTCATTGTTTAAAGCAAACCTGTACAACGTTCACGGCCGACAACTACGGCTACAAGCGTGCCCTAGCCATTTAGTAGGTGACAACAGCCAACAAAGTACAATGCGAGTGATGGACACCGAGAAAGCTCGCAAGCGGGACGATACACACTGCCTTCGAAATGCATGGCGTCCAGCATGACTGAAATTTATGCCAAATATCAGCTGCTCCGCATTTGCCCCTGCAGCCGCGCGCGATACATCATTATGCGATATCATTACTATCTCGATACATTACGATACAAAACCGCTGGTCACTCTTCTTTTCTAAGGAAAGCTTGCCTCAGTATGAGGCCAATGTTCGCTCGGCTTTCAATAATCGGCAATACCGACAAATAACTTCCTTTGCAAGTGCTTATTTGTTTAAACGGTATGTAATGCAAAGAATCATTTTAGGCGCACTGCATGATGCAATATTTAGCAGGTCAGCTGGTGCGTGCGCTCATGACGAAAGCTGCTCTGTTACTAACAATTCCCCGCCGTCCCTTTGGCGATGATTCCGATTAATGGAACTGCCGGAGATGCCCCATCCAACTTACCACGGCCCACTTTGTGTGAGATCGTCATACCTATGTAGAGGTGCGCTGCTGGCTCGCAAAGAATGCCCGGGAATACCCTAAAAGCTATGAAAACAGCTTCTGCCATCAACGTCTCACGAGAACAAGTGCGGGAGGCCTTGACGGTACTACGAGTACGTATCTCCACAAAGCACGCTAGCCAATGATTGTTTACTCCCTCTGCGAGAAAACTGCAGCCTAATTGTGAATGATTATGCATGCTGTTGCTGGGTGCCACGTGAAGTGCGGACATTACTTTATCCTTCGTGTTACATATATATATATATATATATATATATATATATATATATATTAAAAATTGCGAGATAAAGAACAGCTTCACGTAAATCACACTTGTCGCAAAGAACGCAGGCATGGTAGACCATCTGCTAGTGCTCCAGCACCTATCCAGTGCGATGTGGCCCACGTGTTTGTGTTGTCTGTTCCAGATGAGTTTTTGCAGCCACCCACGCAGTACTGAAAAAACGTGGCTACATCACCCCGACATATGCCGCGCCAGGTTTGCCCGCAACCGGGCTTATAGAACAAGTAAGGCATCTATATCTGTTAAAAAGTGAACAGTGAGGCATTCGCAAAAAAGCGAACATAGAGCACCATCGGTCGGCCTCGAAACGGGTAGCATTTGTCTTTAAAGCCGTGTTTTTTTCGTTTCTTACACGCGCAGCCACTGAATCCTGCCAGCTGCTGGTAACTCGTCGCCCTCCTGCAGGGAGGCGCACAGCCCTCAACTAGAGTGGTTCCGCACCCTTTTTGCACCCCCCCCCCCCCCCCCCGGCCGAGTCCGACTTGGCTCGGTTTCCCAAAGTACGCGCGGAAGGCGGCAGGAAAACGACTCTTAAGCTGTGCTTCTAGTCTAGGGCATTAGGGCAGAAGTTTCATGCACTGGCCGGCTCTTCGCTGTTTTTCTGGCGCTGGCGTGGTTCCAAAGGTGTGGTCTTCCAGTGTGCAAAAAGCACTGCTCTATCTCATACCCGAATGGGCGAAGGGAAGAAGCCAGAAAGTCACGAACGAAAAGCTTTGTAAGTTCGGCCCATGGAGTATCCCGACCATCACTAAAATGCATAGGCACTAGGGGAGAATTCACAGCAATTGTGAGCCTGTATTCACAAAAGCCAATGGTTATGTTAGGCATATCATTAGCGAAGGCAGCAAGACAATGGAAAAGAGTACTTGCAAACACATTGAGAATTTGGCTTCCCCCTAGTAAGTGCTCTTTGCGATTTGTGTCAGCCTTCACTAATTATATGTTCCGCATTAGGATTGGCCAGAATTCGCTCTCACGAACAAGTATAGCGTAAGAGCTTTTCGGAATACAGGTCTAGCAGCGCAAGTGAGCATCAGGTGCTCTGTAGGCTATAATGTGGGGCAGGTTTCACTCTATAAATATAGAACCCGCTACGTGTCCATTATTTTCAAACGTGCCGTTTTTTGCATATCCGAACATTTTGAATGCCCCCTCCGCTTTCATGTGATCGTGTATATGTGCGCCTATTAAATACACGTGCGCCAGTTGTATAAGCAGTCGGCGTCGGCTACGTAACACTACGCGCCAAACCTCGTACGTTGCGATACCAGGGTATGGGTAATGTGACCATTCTATCGCATTGCTATTCCTTCTCACGCTACGTCAGTGGCACGAGCGGCGCTCCGCCCATACGCTATCAGCGGGATCGGCCGATAATGAGTGGCGGATGATAACCATGGCCTGCCCAGCTCCCCTTTTTTTCTCTTAATGTCAATTAGAATATCGGCTATCCCCGTTTGTTCTCTGATCCACACCACTCTCTTTCTGATTCTTAACGTTAGTCCTAAGATATTTCGTTCCATCGCTCTTTGTGCGGTCCTTAAATTGTTCTCGAGCTTCTTTGTTAACCTACAGGTTTCTGCCCCACATGTTAGCACCGGTAGAATGCAATGATTGTACACTTTTCTTTTCAACGACAGTGGTAAGCTCCCAGTCAGGATTTGGTAATGCCTGCCGTATGCACTCCAACCCAATTTTATTCTTCTGTAAATTTCTTTCTCGTGATCAGGGTCCCCTGTGAGTAATTGACCTAAATAAACGTACTCCTTTACAGACTCTAGAGGCTGACTGGCGATCCTGAATTCCTGTTCCCTTGCCAGACTATTGAACATTATCTTTGTCTTCTGCATATTCATCTTCAACCCAATTCTTACACTTTCTCGATTAAGGTCCTCAATCATTTGTTGTAATTCATCTCCATTGTTGCTGAATAGCACAATGTCATCTGCAAACCGAAGGTTGCTGAGATATTCGCTGTTGATCCTCACTCCTAAGCCTTCCCAGTCTGAGAGCTTGAATACTTCTTCTAAGCATGCAGTGAATAGCATTGGAGAGATTGTGTCTCCTTGCCAGACCCCTTTCTTGATAGGTAACTTTCTACTTTTCTTGTGGAGAACCAAGGTAGTGTGCATACTTTTTTCTAAATGTTTAGCTTTTGTAATCCCTCTGCACGTGTGATATACTATCTAGTGCGACGCTCTTTTATTCAGTGATGTGTTCAATTCTCGAGAACGGTTGAGTTTGTGAGGGTCGGTAGGCAAAGTAGACTTGCCTGAGTCTGATTCTGGTGAGTGAGTCCGAGCGCGTCCGGCTGAATGGAAGTCTGTGGAGTCTTGAGTCTGCGTCAGACCGGCTCACTAGAATTTTGGAGCAAACTGAGCGAAATATCAAATGCTGCCTTCTTGCTTTGCTACAGAGTAGAAGTTTGAAGTTGTAATTTGTATTATACAATGTGAATTCGCGCTGTCTCTAACACCATACGTCGCATGTCACAGTTCGCTCACCACCATTCCTGTAGTAAAAGCCAGAAGCTGAGTCTGTTGTTGTCAATTAACTGAGTCTGTTGTTGTCAAGGTCCTTGACTGTGTGCAAGCTACGCAGACCTAACGCTGATGCAGGGATTCTCACTAATTACCTCTGTCTTTAATACTTACATGAAAATACCTCTCCATCTGTGTAATTCATTCGTAAATTTTGGCTCCCCTTGATGAAACTTACGCCGGAGCCATGCCGACAAGTCGATAGTACTATGCAGCAAATCGCCGTGGGGCAAGATAAAATCGACTGCGCCGAACTGGATTGCGAACCACTTCAGTGTTGCGAACCGTTATACATTTTTTTATTTCTCTGAACCGGAACTGGGGCTTATAACGTAAAACTATTCTAATCTGTTGTTATTCCTATCTCCTTACGTAAGATTTTTGTAACCACCAACGTAAGCATCGGGCGGTAACCCGCGGCGTTGTTTGAAGAGTCCAATCAAATGCTCTCCTCGTTTATAGGAGGTCACTTTTGTTTGCTTTTAACACAGACTCTAGAGGCTGACTGGCGATCCTGAATTCTTGTTCCCTAGCCAGGCTATTGAACATTATCTTTGCCTTCTGCATATTCATCTTCAGCCCAATTCTTACACTCTCTCGATTTAGGTCCTCAATCATTTGTTGTAATTCGTCTGCATTGTTGCTGAATAGGACAATTACATCTGCAAACCGAAGGTTGCTGAGGTATTCACCGTTGATCCTCAACCCTAAGCCTTCCCAGTCTAAGAGCTTGAATACTTCTAAGCATGCAGTGAATAGCATTGCAGAGATTGTGTCTCCTTATCTGACCCTATTCCTCATAGGTAACTTTCTACTTTTCTTGTGGAGAACCAAGGTAGCTGTGGAATCCTTGTAAATATTTGCTATGATATTCACGTATGCCTCCTGTACTCCTTGATTTCGCGATGCCTCCATGACTGCTGGTATCTCTGCTGAATCAAATGCCTTTTCATAATCTATGAAAGCCATATAGACAGGTTGATTGTACTCTGCAGATTTTTCGATTACCTGATTGATGACATGGATATGATCCATCGTAGAATATCCCTTCCTGAAGCCAGCCTGTTCTCTTGGTTGGCTCAAGTCAAGTGTTGCCCTGATTCTATTGGAAATTATGTTGGTGAATATTTTATACAATACTGAAAGCAAGCTAATGGGTCTATAATTCTTCAATTCTTTAACGTCTCCTTTTATGGATTAGTATAATGTTGGCGTTCTTCCAGCTCTCTGGTACACTTGAAGTTGTGCGGAATTGCGTATAAAGGGCCGCAAGGTTTTCAAGCATGATATCTCCTCCATCTTTGATTAAATCTACTGTTATTCCATCTTCTCCAGCAGCTTTTCCCCTGGTCATGTCTTTCGAGGCCCTTCTAACTTCATCGCTAGTTATAGAAAGAGCCTCTGTATCCGGTTCTTCACTGTTTCGAATGAAAGTAACTTGGCTGTTTTGGGGACTGTACAGGTCCGTATAGAATTCTTCCCATGCTTTTACTATGTCATCGAAATTGCTGATGATATACCATGCTTATCTTTCAGTGCATACATCTCGCCTTGTCCTACGCCAAGCTTTCTTCTTATTGATTTCATGCTGCGTCCATATTTTACGGCTTCCTCAATCTTTCCCACGTTAATATTTCGAATATCCCTTACTTTCTTCTTGTTGATCAGTTTTAACAGTTCAACGAATTCTATCTGATCTCTTGAGTTGGGCACTTTGATGTTTTGTCGTTTCTTTATAAAGAAACGTGACCACCCTATATCAACGTAAATTGCAGTCGACGCTCTAAGAGTGCACATTCGACATGTCGCAAGGATACTGTTTCACTATCCTGCTTGCCTGCCAACAACTAAGCCGCATACGAGTTTTAGCCGTCTCCTGACTACTCATGGAGCATAGCCATGCTGCTGGGACGTTATTCGATGGTATACCATCGAATTACGTCTCAGCAGCATGGCCTTCGTTGCCAATGTGGTCCCTGCATTCACCTAGAGCATGCCTTACCACTCCAGGCATCAAGAAGAAGGTACAAATGCAGTCAGCAACATTGAAGCAGGCCGCATTATTGCTACTACACGAGGTCCACAGTGACCGCTTACTTGTTTACACCGATGTTTTGGTCATGAACTCCAGTTCAGCAGCTGCAGTATTTGTACCAGCAAAATCTACAGTGATAAAATTCCGGACATCGCACTTGACATCGACGACGGCTGTCGAACTTGCAGCTCTGCGTGCAGCAATGCAACTGATCGAGCAGGAACCGCCCCAGAAGTGGTCCATCTTGCGCGATTCCAAAGCCGCCCTCCAGAGTTTGTTCTCTGCATTACGCCATGGACCCCATGAACGACTTGTCGCGGAAACACGCGAAATTTACCATCTGGCAGTTGACGAAGGACATGACATCGTCTTTCAATGGCTACCAAGTCACTGTGGTATCCCTGGAAACGAGCAAGCAGACGCAGCTGCTCGATCTTCACATACCAGTACCGAATGCGTCGCTATCCCTATATCCAGAACAGACGCAGTGGGAATTAAAGCTCTCTGCGCTTGCTCGCGAGCTTACGTTAGCCCAGTGGAATACAACAGACTTTAAAAACCAGCGCCTTTGTTCCCTGGATCCTGATCTGAAGTTCCACCTTCCAGGTGGCTTAACACGATGAGAGGTAACTCTCATTTGTCGCCTATGCCTTGGGGTAGCTTTTAGCACGCGTACTCCTACCTTATCGGACTGGCCTCAAGTCGAGATTTCAAAGTTTGCGGGTGCAAAGAGACGATAGCGTATCTTCTGTATGATTGTCGTCGTTTTAGGGCTCAAAGAAATGTCCTCAGCACCACGCTCGACAAGATTGACCGCCGTCCCCTCACGGAAGCCAGAATTCTTGGTCCCTGGTCCCAGCCAACGTCGGCACGAACTGCTCTAAAAGCGCTAGTATGATTTTTAAAAGATACGGGACTCATTTAAAAACTATCGAATGTGCGGATGTTCCTTTTTCCTATTAATTTTTTTATCTTCTCTTGTTATCTTATCTTTTCTGTCCTTACCCCACCCCTCTGTGCAGAGTACCCTAGCCAACCGGATACTTCACCTGGTTAACCTCTCTGCCTTTAACCTGTTATTTTGCTTCCTTCCTTCCTTCCTTCCTTCCTTCCTTCCTATACTCATCGCATTTAGTTGTATAGAATGTAATTACCTGCTTCTGGAAATATTCGCGCCATATACATTGCAAGATCTGCGTTGGATCTGAATAATGTTTTCGTCTATGATTTTCTTAAGTTTCTTTATTACCTCAGGATATTCATGTCGTTTCTTATCTTAAAAGTCATTTGTTACTAATTTAAAAAGGCGGAGTGTGCTTGTGGCCTCTTTCTCCAGTGGTGTTTCCACCTTTCTTTTTCCAGTGTAGAATAAGAAATAAGGCCTCTCTCTTCCGATTAACCTTTCTGCCGTTCTGATTTAATTCCGCCTTCTTTTTCTGGTTTATATGAGTTGGTTGTCGTTCGTTTCGATTTATTTATCGTGTTCTGCGCACGTTTTTTACCTTATAATGTTCTCCATTTTTTGTCGCGGGGTCAATTCATCGCGCTTGCACACGTTGTCGGTTTCTCGAGGAGAGACGAACGACAACGATAACCGTAACTACTATCAGCAGCGGCAGCTATATAGCTGGCCCGAGAAAACTCGGCCGCAGCAGTTACATAGGGCGGGTCCCGCGATCTTCGCTGCAAACCGAGCACGAACCCGACGTGCGCCCACCGGCGGAGACCGGTGGCCCTGGCCCCGGGGACGGAAATGAAAAAAAAAAAGACCAAAAAGGAAAAAGGCGCCGCCGATTCGGCGATGAACGCAATTGGGGCAAAACGTACGTGTGACAAAGTCGTGCCGGCCGAGACGGTGGCGGCCCCGACGAGCAGGGGACGATGCACGGCGCGAGGAAGGATGAACAGACTACGAAGACAACGACAACAAAGAAACTGTATAGTCCCGGATGTAAAAGGACACGGAGTGAAAACATGTGCCACGAGTCTGACGGCGAAAATGAAGTGAACCAAAAACGAAAAGCAGTCAGTGAGCAATATAAATTATGCAGCACCGACGACGTCGAGCACAGCGGCGACTGCGACACAACGTCAGCGGCAGCGAAAGAATGTCACCGAGAAAGTGCGGTGAGGCGGCCAGCGAAGAAAGAGATCAACCGGAGGTTCTCAGGGAAAATCCTGCGCATGTAACGCGAAGATAAAGGCGAACACGGTAGAAGCGAGGAGCGCGATGATGCTCGGTCAGTCGGGAGGTCACGTTGCCGCTGAGCCAGCGCTTACGCCGCGACGTGCGGTAGTTGTGGTATAGTGGCTTGCGCTGGGTGAGCAGCACTCCCCGAGCAGCGAGTGGCATTATACGTGATTACTTTCGTTTCGTTAGCTTTGCTTTTCCATAATTCTCTTTTGTAATGGCTGGTTATTTTTTCGAAGTGCTGCAGTATAGCGTTAGTAATATACACACGACTCCGGTCGTGTATATTTCGCGTGCTCGTGGGTCGGTGTTTTTGTGTGCGTCTCGTGCCTCCGTTGTTACTGCCCAGCCAATGTTTGAATGAATTAATCAAGCGATCAATCAATCAATCAATCAATCAAGGAATCAATAAATCTATCTGTCTATTTATTTCTTTAGTGTTGTATTTCATAAAGAAGGGTAGCTAAACGACATGTGGCCTGACGAAGGCTTCTGTTCCTACAATAGCATGTCACAGGCTCCAGACGCAGCTCACAAATCACACACTTGTCGAGATCAGATTATTATTATTATTATTATTATTATTATTATTATTATTATTATTATTATTATTATTATTATTATTATTATTTGATTAGAAAACATATATGCACTTGAGAGGATAGGGATAGCGAGGACCAGGCTGGCTGCTGCCACATGAAGGGGCACAATGCCTGCTGCCTTCACTCCAGAAAGGAGGAGAAGAAACGTAAAAATTGAAGATATAGGAATAAAGGAGAGAAAATAGAAACAGAGAGCAAGATGACCGATGTCAAATAATAAAGCAGAACGATGACAAAAAGAGAGCACGGCCGGTGACTGCAGATCAACGCAACTAAAAGAACGTGAAAAAAATTCACGCAGCAACTCCTCCGGGAGTTAAGTATGCGCAAGCATTGGGCCACTTGCTCATATTCACGCAACCCGGTGTCATTATTAGTGTTATGACACCTGATCCGACCAGTATAAACAACAGCGCTGCGGCGAATTGATTACGGAAGCAAACTGACGCTGGTGTCGGCGCCAGCTACGCTGATGACGTTCCGGTCATTATACGCCGTCATCGCTTAAGCGCCTTATCCATCCGCGTCGAGCCATTATCAACCGCGATCAACCATACTTTGGCGGCGGCTGCGTATCGCGCGGACGCGCGGAAGTACGATCTGCGATGGGGACAGAGTGCGCCGAGTGCTGGTATCTTCGTGTGCGCTGTTTCTCGCCGATTAGCTCGCATTTAAGCGAGAGGCAGCACAAAGGTCAATTCACTCGCTGCTGCGGGCCCTATGTTGAAAGTAATCTTCTTACGTAATGGACAGACGGACGCGTTTCCTCGTTGGGTAGGCATAGAAATGCTTACGCATCTAATAAGTTACAAAATGAAAACATACGTTCGTTCCTTCTAAAAAAGTAAGGAGAGCGCAATGAACTTAATCGCATCGAGAATGACAACCACTGGGGTACAAACATTCGTCGAGTGTCGTACACCGTAGGCCAAGGAGGTGATGATCCCTCAATAACGACGTGTGCTGCGCAATGAAACCCGGACACTCCAATATCAGGGGCTCAATTGTCTCGCAGCAACCACAACGCCTACACGACGGACTGTCCACACGTCCTTGTCAGTGCCAACGTTGGCACATGCTCGCACGCGTTCACACAGCCAACACTTAGCTTAATTAGGTGTGCTCTAGCATGACGAGGCAAAATCGAATGGGGTGGGACAACTTTTCATTTAAAAAATTTTACAGAAAAAGGTGAAGGTGCAAAAAATATGTACAAAAACCGGATGGAACGAACATAAAGTAGGCTTAGTTACAAGACACGACTTCAACTATAAAAAAAAGAACAAAAGAAACAACGAAGGAAACACCTTTCGCTTTAAACTGCTCAACTGTCTACGCGTGACAATATCAAGGTATCAGTTGTTCTGAGCGTTACTCAAGGATTAGATTGAACCATTAAACGCAAAAACAAAATCGACCTGATTCCAGCCGTAAGTGCTGTTTCCCTTTGCAAGGCAGTCGCCCAATCTTATGGCATATTCGAGTGGTCGTTTCAGAGCGCTCTGGCTGGGTCAGAGAACTGATGAAAAACAACTTTAAAGCTGTATTACGACAATAACCGGGTATGGAAGTGATGATCCTGCTTCGTTATCATCAGAGGAACCCGTTTATGCAAACGGTAACGCTTAGTAACTGTTTTACATGACATTTATAACGCTACCAGAGCGCTCTAACACGACCTCCCGAATATGCCATTAATGTCGCAGGTGCCTACTACTTCGGTTTTAATACTAGCAAGAAGCTTGTAGTCGCGGCTACATGGGTGCTGACAGAGGGATCGCCAGCTCCGCCAGCACAACTATCGCTCTTTCCCGCGAGGGATTTCGTTGGCCAACGAACACGGGACGGGAGTGGCGTATCGATCTTGCGATACTGCTGCGGCGCCTTACGTCGTGTCTGTTTGCATTCCACGCAGCATACGTGCGACACGCGTACATTCACTGGCGCGCCAGATTGTCAGTTCCATCTTGAGCCGTCGAAGGCCAAACGATTCGGCGCGACAGAACAGCAGCGAGTTTGGCGCAGTCATTTGTCATTTGAGGTCGAGGCTGTCAGGCACGTTCGTGTACGGACAGTCAAAACTCGCGTCCGTTGCGCACTGGATGCACTGCCACGTGACACTGCGACGAGACACGAGCGCTTAAGCAGGTGGGCAACGTGATGTGATCGTGGCAGGTGGCAACGCAATATGATGCCTGAAAGTCACTCCACTGAAGGTCAGGAAGTACTGTACATGAACAGCACGGAACAGTTTTTTTTTTGCTCTTTTTACGATTCATTTGTTGGTATCTGAGAAATATATAACCAATACGTAGAAGGCGCCTCATGCACACGTGCCTAAGCACTGACAGCGATGCTGGATGCACTCGATGAAGAGGCCGTGACTTTGCCAGCTTGTCGGTGACGTTGCCTTAGTGCCATGTCTCGAAGGATATTGGGAGGCATCGAAACTACACTCAGTTCTGGCTATACCTTCTGCACTGTGAATCATGGTTCTTCAGTCTTCGAAGAAAATACTTTTAAGGCGCTAGAACATAGGTGACATTATGTTTCCCAAGGAGCACACCGGAAGTCGGCCTCAGGAAACCGGAAGTTGATATGTCTCCGAAACCATGAGAATAGGAATAACCGATCTGAAAAGAGGTAATGGCTCAAGTTAAGAGTTGTATAAGATGGATATGATATAGGAGCATACGTTTAGTTAAGGAAAGGGCGAATTAACTGTCAGATGTTTTTCATCATTATGATGATTACCAATCATCATCAGCAATAGCTGGATCCAGCTTCGTCGTCTTCCACAAGTGGCTCGTTGGCGTTCTCGGCGCAACCGCGCGAACGCGTCGTGGCTCTGCTCACGCGTTTGTCGTCTTCTTCCACGGCTGGCTCTGTTGCCGCTCATCGTTCCAGCGTAGAATTTCACTTCTCTTCTTTTGTCGTAATGAGTAGGCCGCGTTTATGGGGGTATGAGCCATTGCTTAAGGGGGTATGAGCCATTCATTGTTTGTGTCCTAACGCGCCGGTAGAGCGCGCGTTGCTCCTCTGGGTGTGGCAGGAGAAGGACGTGCGTTAATCTAAGGTCTAGGGGCTAGCGCCATTAAATACACAAAGGAAAAATTAAGGTCGCCTAAAGTTATCTTTATTGCGATAGTAATTATATGGACACTTCAACCGGATTTATGCCGTCGGCGTCGCCGTGAGGTTCCGTATAGATTCCAAGGGCGATAAAATTGGCGCCGCCCGCCGTATGCGCGAGTGAAAGCGCGCGGGGGACGGAGAACGAAGGCATGGCGGAAAGCAAACGCGACCGTCGCGCAAAAGGCCTTGGGGGTATGGGAGGGAGGGAGGCGGGGCGACGCTGCTACGGCACCAAATGCGTATCTTGCAACCGGGCGCAAGGGAAACTGGCCACTCAATCTCCCACGCGAAAGCGAGAAAGCGGGAAGGCAGCGCGGGAGGGAGGCGGGGCAGCTTATACTCTGCCTACAACTAGCTTGTACTGGCTGTGGTGGCGGTCGCCCGCAACGTCTCTCATCTTCACACGGCTCTGACCTTTGTATGCGCCGTGCATTCGCCGCTAAGTTTCCGTTGAAGCGATACACCGCACGAACCTTCGCCCGCTGCGCTTCTGTCTATTCATGTTTGCTTGTGCGCGATGACACCACGCTTGTCAATTCAGTTAGAAAGCGAATGTGTCAAGTTTATACAGCCGATAAAACTGCTATTCCTACTGCTTATAGCTCTCTACTAATTTGATATCGCAATGGATGCTTCGCCTTTCGGGCGAAACTGCGACATTTTTTGTTTGAGCTTCTAGAAACGGCTGTACTTCGGATCAACTTCGGACTATACTGCGAAATTAAAAAAGAGAAGAAGAATGATGTGTATGTCACGGTTTAGTGTGTGGCTAAATTTCTTTATTGCATTGTTTGCCTTCACGCTGCTGTCTAGGGCATTGGTATCGCTGCACTAAAAATGCGATATATTGCACCATTTCAGAAAAGCCATCACTTGTAAACACTCTATATGTTGTACGTTTACCACAATAGCAAATGAAACACATAAGACTAAACTAATGCTGCACTTGGCAGTGTAACAACACTTGGATCTACACGTGTCTTGTCCAACAATTAAAAAATTGGAGGATGCTTAAGCTTCACCTTTAGGAGTGGAAGGCGTTATCGGGTCCCGTCCGCATCACATTTTAACAGCGGAGATGTTTAATCTCTTGCTTAGGCCGCGTAGTGCGAACAGAATTTGCGCCTGGCGATGACGTCACTGCGCGTTGTCTAGCAACTACCTCGCGGAGCGGCGTGGGCTCCTCGTACAGCTGGTGCTAGGCGTTGCTAGGCGACGTGCGTGACGTCATCGCTCGGCGAGGTTACCACCCTTTCCCAGGTTCCCTCACCACAGCGCGAGGCACGGCCGACGTATCCGGCTTCGCAGCCGGCGTCGAGATGCGTCATGCTGCCTTTCGCGCCAGCCTCGTCACCCAGAATAGACTGCATCCGCGTCTCGTCGACCAAGATGGGCTGGTGGATAGCCGTGTTTATGGAAGGCGCGAAAACCGACCCCTCTATAGTCCAACGTGTGCGCCGCGCCGCGTCGCCTAGATGCATGTGCATTTTATACGAAACTAGGAGGAGTGTCAGAATGATACGAAACTGCGAACTCGCTGCACGTGCCGCCCCCAGTATCCATCAGCCCATCTTGCTCGACGAGACGCGGATGCGGTCCATTCTGGGTGACGAGGCCGGCGCGAAATGCAGCATTTCGCATCTCGACGCCGGCTGCAGCCGGGGCACGCCGACGAACGCCGGATACGTTGGCTACGCCTCGCGCCGGACTATAGAGTGTTGCGCTTTCGCTTGCGTGGCGTCCCCCTGCCGAGGGCGCTCGCGCGTCAACGCTAAGTCGGACTATAAAATGACCTTTAGAAGACTGCGCGCCGACCCGGAGTATCGTCCCGATACTCGGGGTCGGCTAAGCTTGGCTGAGAACCAGCCAAGCCAAACCAAGTTAGGCAAAGTTAAAGCTAAGAACCAGCCAAGCCAAACCAAGTTAAGCAAAAGAAAGCAAAGTTAAAGATAGGGAAGGGCAAACAGCGAAGTCTTCGTTGGGCATACAATTAGCTGGTTAATTAAAGAATTAGCAGCCCCTAATTTTTATGAGTAGGCTTCACTGCAACTCAGAACGTGGGAAAGCCAGCTCACAAAGACCAAGCTTTCACCAATCCCTTTAAAGTCGGCTTCACTTTTAAACACAAATGGATTGCTGGGAAGACATTCTTCCATGAAAATGTGAAGGCCCTAGGACCTTTTTTGATAATCTTATTATTTGTTTGCTGTTGCTCCTGTTGCCAAGGAGGCGAGTGCCATCTGGATGTTGTTTTTGCAAGTAACATACCCGGGTGCGCCGCTGTTGTATGGCAGAAATGCTGGAAAGGGGGTTTGTGCTTGAGTTTCCTCGTAAAAGAATTAAGTTTTCGCGTGGATTAAAATTACAATCCGGCGCTATCATGTCTGTAGGTAGGTTGTGGTTAGCCGTTTAACTTGTAGCTTAACAATATTGTTGACCTTAAAAAAGCATCGGCAAAAACTACACAAATCCAAATAATAGTCCGCGCCTTTCAATTTACCTTTATTTATGTACCTGATCAACAGTGGTATTCATTAAAATGTCGAGCGTGAGCATCAGCAGCAGATGTATTGGTCACAAAACCTGAAGGCTTCGTAGTTTTCTTCTTAGCGCACGTGGGGGTCATATGCTTGCCAATGCGACTTTATTTTCCCCTTTTTTAAGCAAGCTCTTATTTCTTAACTCCATAAAGGTACATCTCAAGAACACACATTAACCTTGCCATAGCAAGTGCCAGAGACCAGCTTTGCACCGTACACTTACCTTTCACCACCTGGTCAACAATAATTTTGATCTACTGTATCTCGCTTAGTTTATAGAGAAAGCGTTTAATATTTCAATTGGTATGTACTTGAGCAAAGTAAAGAAGAACTAAAGCATGAAATCATTCTATGTGAAGTCTTTCTTATCTTGCCAGTTAAAGGGTTAAGTCGTACTTTACGATTTTTCTGACGGATTTTACTTTGAGAAATTCAATTAGTTCACGAACGTCTCTGCCCCACGCGGAAAGCCTGCGTGGTCGGGGTGGGTCGGGATGATTTTCTCAGCCGCGGACGCCGGCGCCGACCCCGACACCGACGCCGGATTTTCTGTGACACGGGGCCCTTTATAATATTTAGAGTTAAGTTGTAAGAGATAGTGCGTCTTCTTGTATTGTTTCGAAAGTAGTCATGATTTCGAACAGCGCATAACAGGCATGTGAGTGAGCAGGTAATTAACTGGCATTTTTAGCCAGAACATTTTTTCGCGAAAGATGGCCAGTGACAGACAGCGTTGATCGACCTTTTCAGGTGTATTTGTCAAAGAGGCAGAAACTGTCCGCATCAGCCTTCGGAAGGCTTAGGCTCACTAATTGTCGCTTTAAATATTCACTTTACGACACAAGTTACGAATAGAAAATTCAAGCTGAGCGGCAAGGAAAGTCATGTTTGCTTAGTTGAAATCATAAATCATAGATATATAGCCCCCCCCCCCCCCCCCCTTCGAGATATCCTGTTCAGATGATCCACCGGAACTGACCGAACACGCACACGCACCCACAAACACAGTATTTTGGAAAACTGAATATGTGTGTTAAACTTCTCCGCGACGTGAGGGACAGTTGCGATAAATGCACAATGGGAATGCACGTCATTTTCAAAAGCCTTCCCATTAAATGCGCATGTAGGACTGCGAAAGGATATTTTCTTCTTGACGTCCGAATAAACTCTAACGTAGTAGTACTACGTGGTGGAAAATCAGAAAATACATTCCAAGAGAAAACCGCTTCATCTAAATCAATTTAGTGTGCTACAAACAGGAACATGTCCCGTGAACCATCTAGACACCGAGTGAGTGAGTGAGAAAAACTTTAATTCGTATCAGAACGATTCGTGTCCGGCCAGTTAGTGGGTTTGGGCATCCGCCGGGATTACGGCCAAGAGTTCTTGACTCCCGGTGGCTTCCTTGGCCCGCTGGACTGCCCAGAGTTGGCCTTCCAGGTTCGAGCTGAGCCGCGTGGCCTGCCATCGTGCGCGGAGGCTGTCGGTGGAGGTCTCGCTCGCATAACCGTGTATTAGTCCCTCGCATTCCCATAACATGTGTTTTAGCGTGGCTCTGATGCCACACACTTTGCATCTATCTGGTGTGTATTTTTCTGGTAAAATAGCGTGCGTTAGTGTCGGGATCTTGTATGATTTGGTTTGTAGTTGTCGCCACTGGACCGCTTGTGATCTATTGAGCTGTGGATGGGGTGGTGGACAAGTGCATCTTTGCATCTTGTAATGTTTGGTGATGTCGTTGAACCTGGTCATTCTGTCTTCCCATTTACATACCTCGGAGGGCCCTGTCGAAGCGTCTGCGTTAGTCGCAGCTCGGAAAGTGAGTCCTCGAGCTACGTTGTGTGCCGCCGCGTTAGGGATGTCCTCTCCCGTTGAGTCGTCGGTGTGTGCTAGTATCCATAGGATTTGGACACATCTGTCTTCCCTGGTTGTTTTGCCTTTTCTGAGTATGTTTAGTGCCTCAAGTGAGATCCGGCTGCTCGCGAACTTCCCTACTGCCGCTTGCGAGTCGCTGATTATATAATATGCGTTGGTTTGTGCTATGGCTAACGCTATAGCTGTTTCTTCCACCATTTCGATGCGTGTCGTGTTCATAGTCAAGCTCGTGCAGCATTGTCTGTTGTGGTTAACTACTGCTGCGACAAAGCTACGTTTTTGTTTGTAACGTGCGGCGTCTACAAAGATCGCGTCCTTGTCTCTTCCGTAGTTCTTCGCCATGTTCTTTGCCCTGCTTCTTCTCCTGCCCTCGTGGTGTACAGGATGCATATTCTTGGGTAGTGGGGGTACCGTGAGTTTGGCCCTTATTTCTTTTGGGTATGTCCCATTTGTCTACATGTTGTGTGCGGTAGCGGATGCCTAGTTTATTCTACCAGCTTTGGTCTTGGATAGGCGCTCGTACTGTGCTATACGTTGTGCTTCTATTAGCTCCTCTAGCGTTTTCTGCAGGCCGAGCTCTAGGAGTTTCTCCGTGCCAGTGCTTAGCATGAGTCCGATCGCCTGTTTATATACCTTCCTCATGAGGCCATCTAGTTTCTTCTTTTCTGCGGCGTACCATCTGTATATGCCACCATGTGCGTGATCTGGCTGATGACAACCGCATGGATGATTCTCATGACGCTTGCTACTTTCATGCCATCGTGCCTGTTGGTTATTCTCTTGATCAATCGCATCGTCTGATAAACTTTTGCTTCAAGCTTGCAAATGGTTTCTCCGCTGGTGCCCTTGGCTTCTATGATCATTCCCAACACCCTTACCTTGTCGACTTTGGGTATGGGTTGTCCGTCTTCGGTCTTGAGTTGTATGTCTGTGTAGGTTTGTGTGTTGTGGATCTTGGGAGGTCCCCCCTTTTGCGTTGGTCTGTATAGCAACAGCTCAGATTTTTTGGCCGAGCATGTTAGACCGGTGCCTTCTAGGTATTTCTCGATGGTATCGACTGCTTCTTGTAATCTCTGTTTGTTTGTTTATCAATAGCGTGATGTCGTCCGCATAAATGGTATGGTTAAGTCCTTTCTCTGTAATTGCTAGGTTCAAGATTGCTAGATGCAAGATTCTCTGTAATTTGCTAGGTAAACCAATCAGAGCCAAGTTAAAGAGCATGGGCGATATCACCAATCCCTGCGGTGTGCCTGCATTGCCGATGGGCACTTTCTCGGATGTGAGGTCTCCTACAGTGATTTTTGCTGCTCTGTCCGTTAAGAAATTTCGAATATAGTTGTACACCCATGAGCAAAAGTATACGGGCCAGGGGTTGCGCGAAAAAGCCAATTTTTTTATCTGCCTATGAGCGCAACTTGAAATTGAGGACTGCAGTCCAAACTTGGCATTGCAAACTTTTCAGTGTACTCATCAATTCCAGTTTATGCCTGTTAATTACGAGGAAATTAACTTTTTCGGCGACCCTGTGGTTCGTATACTTTTCCTCACGGGTGTACGTACTTTCGCCCAAGCCAAGGTTGCTGATTTGGGTTCAGTATGGCATGGTGTGTGACATTGTCGAATGCCTTTTTTGAGATCTAGCCAGAGGATGGATCGAGTCAATCTCCCTGGTTCGTCTATTACTTGGTGTTTCAGTTGCAGCATGGCGTCTTGTGTAGACATGTTTCTTCAGGTATCCTATCATCGTGTTTGGGAGTAAGCCATTGTCTTCTATGTAGTTGGTGAGTCTGGCGAGGAAGGCATGCTCCATCAGTTTGCCCACGCATGAAGTTAACGATATGGCTCTTAGATTCCCGAGTTCTAGTTGTTTGCCCGGCTTTGGTATTAGTACGACTTGTGCCGTCTTCCACTGCTGCGGTATCTTTCCTTGTTTCCAGCACTCATTAATATATTCTGTCAGTTTGCCGATGGACTCGTCGTACAGGTTTCCGAGTGTCTTGTTTGTAATGGCATCGGGGCCCGGTGCCTATTTGGTGTTCAGTTCGTGCAGGACTGCTGCTATTCTTGCTTCGCTAAACTCTTCATCGAGGTCGGAGTTCTCTTTTCCCTCGTATTCGGGATGAAAACACGGCGATGGCTGTGATATGTATTTGAGTTCGACCTCTTTCAAGAATTCTTGCTCTGTACCTGTATATGCAGAAAGGATCTTGTGTATGTTTCGCTTGTGCAGCGTTTTTGTTTCCTCTGGGTTAATGAGATATTTGAGCAACGTCCACGTCTTGCTCATGCTCAGTTGCTTATCCATCTCCATATATATATATATATATATATATATATCCTCCCATTGCCATATTTGAAGTTGTTGTGCATATTGTTCTATTTCTTTGTTTCACAAGGCTATCTTCTTTCTTAACTTCTGGTTATGTTTCTGCATTTTCCATCGTTTCAGCAGCCCTTGTTTGGCCTGCCACATGTGCAAAAGCCTGCTGTCTATCGCTTCTAGCTGAGCCCCTTGCGGGATCACCTGTGTTGATTTCGAGATGTCCACCTTTAGGTTTGCGTTCCACTGATCAATGTCTGCAAGGGTTTCTATGTTCCTCTGTTCCCTTATTTTTCAGAGTTTCACCCAATCACCTAATTTGAGCTGTTTATCCCTGCGTTTGTCGAAGCCTCCATTGAGCTGGATTTCGATTATGTAGTGGTCGCTTCCTAGGTCTTGCTGTGTATTTAGCCATTCTATTGATTGTATGTTCTTAGCGAAGGTGAGGTCGGGTGTGGAGTCGTCACAGACGCTGTTGCCTTGGCTTATTGTGGGCGTTGCTGGGTCCGTGACGAGGGTTAGACCTTCCTGTTGCGAGTCGAGCCAAAGATGTTTGCCTTTGGTGTGGACGTACTTGTACCCCCACGTGGTGTGGGTGGCGTTAAAGTCTCCACCTATTATCACCTTCCGGTGATAATAGGTGGAGATAATAGGCGTGCGTTTGAATAGTGTTAAGAATCAGTATCTCTTGCAGTTTGGGCTGCTGTACATGTTTAGAATAAATATAATATTATTCGTCTTCCTTGATGGTACAATCTTAATTAGTATGTTGTCTATGTCCGTGACTCGTGTATCATGTGGAACAACCGTATGGTCTCGCCTCACTGGGTGGTAAGGGCGTTGGTTTCTCCTACCCTGATAGTTTGGCGAGACCATTCCTTTCTTGTAGAATTATTAAATCTTGCTTGTCTTTGGTTTTTAGGTATTGATACAGGTTCGCCATTTTATTTTTGTCAAAGCAAAGTGGTAGATATTTACGCGCGCACACCGCGAATCCACTGGAGCGGGGCCATGTCGGCTGCTGCCAAACACTTGGAGGAAGTCTGCGCTTCCAAAGCAGTGTGATAATGATAACCATGAACTTGTGCTAAACTGGCTCCTGCAGGAAGTGACATTGAACATTGTGGTGCCGGTGGTGCGTGCTGCACTGTCAAATCGAGGACGAAGTTGCTCCGCTCCATGAACTAGAGCAGAAAGCGCAGTCAAATCGGAAAGGCCTTCCGGCCGCGTATAGACGCCTCCCCAAAGCGTCTTTCACATTTCTTTGCCGCGTAGAGAGGCCATATGCAAGCACGAGAAGAACACACCGTGGAAATGACGACGTACGAAGTGGACCAGTTTTCACACGTTTCAAGCTGCAAGCACTGCTAGTACATAGCCTCACGCAAGGTATACACGAGTAGGCAAACCATGCGACGCGGAACTTCGCTACAACAATTTCATTGCTCGAAGATTGCCACACGGGGTGAAGATGTTTCATTTTCTGCCCAGTTGACCTTATAAACTGTTTCTCCTCTCGCGCGGTCGGAATCTACCATTCGGTTGCAAAGCTGATGGCAATGAAGGGCGCACTCGCCCTTTTCTTGATCCCTCTCGCTCTTGCACAAGTGCACCGCAGCCGATACTCTGCGTTACAGCGCGGCTGTACTGCGAATGGGGTAGAATTACCCTGATATTTATGAAAATGAAGACGGTGCTATTGAACGAAGGCCGAGTACTCCGCGAGGCAGATTGTTTCATCCTACTTGGTGCTTCTTCTGCCCGCGGAACATAACCCTCTCCAGCTCTCTCTCTCTCCTTCTTTCCGAGGAGCTACGAAAAACACGCAATTACGATCCGCCTCTTTAGCATTAACGACTGCCAAACCACCTCTGAGGAAACCACGATGGCTCTATCTGGACCGCTATTACGAAACCAGGAGAAGCACAGCCCTACATAACGCAGAAAAGAGAAAAAAAATAATACCAATCCAACAGAGCATTGACATGACCCTAAAACAAGACGAGAGAGAGAGAGAACTTAAGAAACTCAAGTGCTATCGCTACAAGCATTAAAGCAGCGGAAAACTTGAGAGGGAGAGGCGTTTCTGCCAGCATAGGAGAGCAAGTAGGTGGGTGGCCCATCGTGCAACGTCCTCTGAAAAATTCAACGCTTTTCCAATTACTCTGGGGCTCCGCCGCGCTCATATATCCCTTTCAGCCCCCTCGCGATAGTGTGTTTTTTTGCCCTCTCTTCCTGGCTCGCAGCCTCAGCTTTATTTTATACCAATCTCACAGTGGGATGGAGGCATTTGTACGATACGCACGCATCGCGCCGTTTTATAGTGACCCGTCCGCTAACCAACCGGGTTCACCGGTGGATGAAATTGAGACCATTATGAACAGATACAACAACAACAACAACAACAACAACAACAACAACAACAACAATAATAATAATAATAATAATAATAATAACCATGATGATGATAATGTGTAATGCAGTTTAGAAACCGGTACAGGTAGAAGTGCAGGTCTGCCGAAACCTTCCATGGGCTTGTTGCTCAGGAACTTGGCAGTCGGATCAATGCTTCTTGAAACCTTACTTCAGGATACACTAAACGTGCTATTAAGTTAAAAATAGCACAGGAATCTCAGGCTTCAATGTCAAGTATACAACACTGAAACTTTGCACGCAACTATTGTAGCGATGCAATGAGAAATAAACAAAGATATGAATTATCGAGAACAAGGAAATTGTGAAAACAGTGCGGATATCATACAGCCTTGCACTGGTTTTGGCAAATTTCACAGTTAAACAAGCAAGACTGTATACATGTGAAAACTCCTATTGTATAATTTCTTTTGGGGTCTTCTTTAATCCAGATTAATTTCGCTCATTGCTTGCTAAATTGGGAAGGTTATTAAACACATGGGGAATATACGACCTTCTTTGACCGTTTTTATAAGTTCTTGTCCGAGGAGCTAAATATCTCGGGTGTTTACGCAAAAGCTGCACTTGTATAGCTAGGTTCGCAACAGCCATTTCCCCAAAAATAACGCATCACAACAGTCGCGCAAAATAAAGAATCAAAATCAAGCCTTTCCCAATCCTGAAATAAGTTATCCGTGGGTAGGTAGGCTATACGCTACACTATTTAGTATTATTATTTTAAGCGGTCACTTCTAGATTTTTGATACCCGCTGCAATTAGCAAGCAGAATACTTTATATGAAATTAACCTAGAGCGAGCTCTATCATTTTTTATCTTCTTTGGCGCATAATTTATCATACACTTCCAGTCAAAACCCTCTTATAACCGCGCCGTCTATCCAGGAGAGAAAAATATAATGACTCTTACTATGCGGCACGAGTATAAGCGACTCACAGTATATACGTATAATGGTGCCCCAGTTACGCAGCCCGTTTTGTAAGCCAGGCTTCTTATAAGCCGAAAAGTTTCGAAAAACTACGCTTGCGTCTCGGTTCTGTTGGTTCGGTTGATATCTTGAGGATATATTTCTGGATATATATACGAAGTTTATATGTGCGCCGAACACCAGTGCCAGCAGACGGGTTTATTCAAATAACTGCTTCAAAATAACTGCTTCAAAATAACTTCTTCTTGGGCGAGTTGGTGTTTACCTGTATATGCTGACCGACAAAGGAGGAAGAGTACATGTACCCTTGTTCTGCTTAATAAAAAATAGGTGCTTGCATAAAACCTGAACATATAATGTCGTCTCATAGGTATCTCTGCAGCACATCAGTTTCCTAATAAAATTGCGCATTATATTCAAAAGATTATTCGATATTTAGTTTAACCGTTCAGCATGTACCCATGGCTCATTCTTTGTCTGTCCTCCATAATGGCTATGTGCTGAACTGTGGCACAAAAGGGTATAGAATTCTTAAATGTAGGAAGATGTGTGTTGTTCTTCTCCGTGTATAAGCCTGTCATCACTATTCTTTCTTGAACAAACGTCATACATCGCCTCCATCCCCGTGACATTGCTACATAGGCATCTCACACTATATCCAAGTGATTTAGCGTTTCTATTTCGGCACAGCTTGTGCGCGGTGTGATGCATAAGCCTACAAAAAACGATAAAATTTCAGGGGATTAAAGTTGTGACCTTTATGATGGGCCAAGATAATCATTTTATCAGGTCGTACGCTGCATAGAGTGAAAGCAACCGAAATTGTACCTGAAATGAAGCGCGGCATCACGTTAATTGTAAGGTGTGCGTTAAACCTGCATAATTTGTTTTGATATTTTCCTAAATCTCAACAAATCAACAAAAATCCCTTTATCAGAGATTGCCTCTAAACTTGTACAAGGCTGCCAATGATCTCTGAGTTTGCGCCCCTGCAGCCTGTGTGAAGTATTCAAATGAAAAGGCTCAATTTGCACAAAACTGTCCTGAAGCGAAGGAATTCTCTTCTCCATACGTATGACCGCACGTACATCAGTCATAGTATACAGGGTGTCCCAGCTGTAACGCAGCACGGTTTAAAAAAGAGCAACGGCGTTACCTGAAGCCAAGCTAGTACATAGTGTTCCCAGTATACACTGGAGTAGCCCCTAATAATTGTTTCGCTAATGAGGTTTCATTATGTAATTGTAATTAATAATCTAAGTCGAGAAGTACTGGCATAATTATTAAAGAGTCAATGCGGCGATTGCCGGCAACCACGTGGGGCATCTAACTGCACTATTTTCAGCGCCGTACTAATTGCGTACTCATTTTTTCCAAGTGATAAAGAAAGCCCGCGAAATATAAAAAATACCACGTGACGACGCTCCCACCCGCATCGTAAAACAGCGCCCTCAAGTAAGTTCATTGAAAGCAACGGCTTTTGCCTGTCGCACCGCCCAAGAGACAAGCATCACCTTGACAATGGTATGGAAGGATCCGCAACAGCAAGTTTCGCGGCATAGCAGCGATTTCTTCCTGTTAATTATACGTCACGCTTCTTATCCCTCTCTCACGGCTGAGTGAGCCACTTGGTAAAAATGGTCGTTGATAACGCGGTCGTAGCCATGCTCTGATCACGGACGAAACGCAATAAGCAATGAAATAGACATAGAATATTTCAAAATACCAGCCCTGCTCGCACCGCATCGAAGGAGTGCATGCGCAGCTATACTACGCGCCAGAAGCTTGCTTCGGCCCAACGCCAAATTAAAGTGAGGGTGTTATTTTTCATGAGTACGTACCTCGAAAACAGGTTCATGGCAAAAAATAAAAGTAAAATAAACACACTGGGAAGTGACCCTCGTGTAGAGAAAAGACAAAACCTATGCGTTTAATTAAGTAATGTTCCACTGCCTAATGTTCCGATATGGCAATCGGGAGGAGGAGGAGGAATGAACGTTTATTCTTAGAAACAGCGAGAAAGTGTTCTTTCTTCGCCCTTGGTGGGCAGGCTCTCTCAGTCCAGAAAGCCCTTGGCTAATGCCGCAGCCCGGGCCCGGTCCACCAGACTTCGCTGATCCTCCAGGCTCTGTGCCGTTAACATTGCCTCCCACGTTTCTTCGATGGCTTGTAGCGGTTCTGAGGCATCGTCTTGATTGTTTCTCTCGCGGTGTGGGCACACCAACACCATGTATTGGAGGGTGTCGGTACATCACAATATCGGCATAGGTATGAGAATTTAGTGGGGTGCATCCGGTGCATGATAATTCCATGGACATATGTATTCGTTTGTAGTCTTCGGGGTGCAGTGGCTTCTTCATTGCCTAATTTTGGATGTGGTAAACGATATTGTCTTCTTTCGAGTCGGTAATGTTGCAGTATTACGGCTTAGTTGATGGGAATGCCCTCTATCCTCGTCCATTTCCGGATCCTGTGTGGCAGGAAATCCCGGCTGGTATGCTCTCGGGAGACAGCATGTGCTGCTTCGTTTCCTGCCAGGTGTTCGTGGCCTGGGGTCCATACGACGTAGGTTTCGGGGAGTTGTTGGCGTCTTGTTAGCTCTTTTAGAATTTTCATGGCTGCGGCAGAGATTCGGCCTTTTTGTAGGTTTCTACATGCCGTTTGTGAGTCGCTCAAGATGATTGCTGTGTCCTTGCACGTGGCGATGCCGAGGATGATGGCCACTTCCTCCGCCGTTTCTGTATTCGGGAGGTGAGCGAAAAACAAAGGAAAAAGTCAAATTTCATGGTTGCTTTATTATCGGTGCATTCGTAAGCGCCGTTGAACACTAGCTACCGCTTATAGGGCGTGTTCGAATCGATCCCCTTCTGCAGCCACGCAGTACTGAGCCCGGTTTATCATATATTCAGTGGTTTTTTGATGACCGAGGGTGGGATTCTGCTGCAGACATCCATTATCCTTGCCTTGAGCTCATCTGACGTCTTCGTCTCGGTCAAGTAAACACGATCTTTTACGTAACCCCACAGAAAGAAATCGAGTGGAGAGAGATCAAGTGACCTAGCCGACCAATGGACAGGCCCGTGCCTTCCAATTCATTGTGTGTGAAAAGTCGCATTCAGCCAGTTTCGTGCTCGGCTGCTGCTGTGTGCTGGCGCCCCATCTTGCTGATACCACACAAGTGGAAGACGTGACAGCGGGATTTCGCTGCAAAACCCATCCACCGTCCTTTCAAGGATTTCGTCCACGTAACGCTGTCCAGCACAGTGTCTGACCGAAAAAGATAGGACCACTTATACCACCGTCGTAATTTCCACACCACACATTGAACGACCACTGGTACTGGTGCCGAGTGCGCTTTACCCAGTGTTGATTGGAGTCACTCCAATAGTGTGCATTATGCAGATTTACCTGGCCATTTCTGCAAAAATTGGCGTCATCTGTCCAGATGACGTTGCTAAGAAAGTTCGGTGATTCATCAGATTTTGTGGGGATCCAATTCGAAAAATCTAGACGATTCTGCAAGTCCCCCGCTTCCAAGCATTGGTGCCGGTTAATGTGGTACGGGTGAAAGGCCGAGTCATTTAACATCCTCCAAACTGACGACTTGGAAATTGGTGCCTGGGTGGCCACGTCTCGCACGCTAGCTTGAGGGTTTGAGGCCATAAATGACAGAACATCCGCGCGTATGCTAGGACTCAAAGATGAAGTCCTCTGCCGCTGTTTCTTGAAGCCTGCCGGTTTCTCGCAGGTTTTCACAATTTCTTATGAGTGTCGATGCGCTGGGTCTACCACCACACTTCCTTGACCGATAAATCTTTGCGGCCTTTCTTGTGTTGCCATTTGCAGCTCCCAAGGCAAGCATCATGTTCGCCTTCTGCTAATTAGAATAAGACATGGCGACTGGGGTGGTACAAAAGACACCTTTAAACTGTTTGCGCGGATTTCATCAATCAGCTTCTGCGCTGACAGGTTCTGCGCAGAAAAAAAAGCCACCCTTGCACACTATCTACGCTAAGACAACAGCTATCGCAACTCGTTTCCAACTAACACCAAATGAGATGTGCTCCTTCGGTCGGGGTAAAGCACAAACTCGGTCACGATTTCTCCTTTCTTTCTTTCGTTTATTTCATTATGGCTAACTCAGAGGGAGCTTGTTCGAGGGCGCTGCTTTATTATGCGTGTTGGAGCGTCGTCACGTGGTATTTTTTATATTTCGCGGATTTCCTTATCACTTGGAAAAAATTAGTACGCAATGAGTACGGCGCTGAAAATACCGCAGTTAGATGCCCCACGTGGTTGCCTACCAATGCCTCATTGACTCTTTAATAATTAGGACAGTACTTCTTGAGTTGGATAATTAATTACAATTACATATTGAAACCTCATTAAGAAAAAAATCATTGGTGGCTACTCCAGTGTACTGGGAACACTATGTACTAGGTTTGCTTCGCGTAACGCCGTTGCTCTTTTTCAAAATCGTGCTGTGTGATAGCTGGGACACCATGTAGATGCTCACATGCACCAAAGAATCATTCCTTTTGTCATTCCGCAAAAACATATTACGAGACAATACTGCTACAACAAAACGGCGATTCCCTGTGTGTGTGCTATCACCTGTCCTACCCCACTCCAAGTAATTGTTTACTTCAATCCTTTATGGGACTTTTTTTTGCTAACATGAAGAAGCACTGGTTATGTGTAGGATGTTATCCAGGACTTGACTGAGAGTGTAGAGACTGGCAATGCCCGCGCACTATATCCTCTAGCTGTTGCTGCCTGGCTCCCAGATTACAATCGATTTAAGCCCTGATATGCCAGTATTATCTTGCTAAGGTTCCGCAAAACTTAATGTATATGCCGCAAAACTATTATATATATATATATATATATATATATATATATATATATAAGACCGAGACCGACCGAGCTGTCAAGCGCTTATTTTATTTCAAAAAAGGAAACGCCCCAGCTCATGCGTGAAGAAGTAGAACAGGGAAGGTGATGATGGCTATGTACAAATGAAAACGACGAAGTACGTTAATAGTGCTTATACTAACTTCCCCCCGTCATGGAAGCGGCCGGCCTGGCCACAGATTAGAGATTATCTAAACGGGGAGTGAAGGGCTTCATCCGCGAGACATGAACAATTTCGTCATTCCGGCGGCGCCGGTCAGTGACGGAGTGTACTGGGCGCACGAGATAGTTCACTGCAGATGTTTGCTGCACAACGGTGTATGGGCCAATATAGCGTTGAAGGAACTTCTCACAGAGGCCTGGAGTTCGCGCTGGAGTCCAAAGCAGGCCTTGGTCTCCAGGGTGAAAACGGAGGTCACGGCGTTTGTTGTCGCAGCGACGTTTGCGCTCAACTTGGGTAGCTTCCGTGCTTTGCCGGGCGATTTGACGGCAATGTGCAACTCGGGCAGCAAAATCTTCTGGAAGGGACGCGTTAGGCGAATAAGGTGCTAAAAAGAATTCTGTCCCGAATATGGTGGAAGGAGATCTTCCATATACAAGGAAGAAAGGGCTGTAACCGGTAGTCCGTTGAATAGCAGTATTATAGGCCAATGTCACAAAAGGAAGAATTTTATCCCAGTCAGTGTGGTCAGGCCGGATGTGCATGGAAATCATGTTAGACAGCGTACGGTGGAAGCGCTCAGTGAGGCCATTGGTTTGCGGATGATATGTAGAAGTAGATTTGTGCACAGTATCAGTGGCACGAAGAACTTCCTCGAGAACTTGGGAAATAAACGCCTTGCCGCGGTCACTCAGAAGAACGCGAGGAGCCCCGTGGCGCAAGACGATGGAGCGCAAGAAAAAGTCAGCAACCTCAGACGCGGTACCGGCTCGCAGAGGGGCAGTCTCGGCATATCTGGTTAAATGGTCGCTTGAAGTGATAATCAAACGGTGACCGGAGGGTGTCAAAGGTAAGGGACCATATAAATAAATGCCAACAAATTCAAAAGGTGCGTCCGGGCAAGGGAGAGGTTGTAGTAAACCGGCAGTAGGGGAAGTCGAGCGTTTTCGGTGCTGACATGACGCACAGGAGGCAATGTATTTGGCCACCGTTGTGGATAGGCCAGGCCAGAAGCAGCGGGTCTTGATGCGGTCGTAAGTCTTGTGGAAGGCTAAGTGGCCAGCCGATGCGTCGTCATGAAGGGCCTCTAATACGCGCCGGCGAAGGCAGCGAGGTAGAACTGGGACCCACCGGTGACCTGTTGGGTGATAAACGTAGCGGTGTAGAACGCCACTTTGCAGGCGGAATTGTCGAAGTTGGCGTCGCAAGCGGCAGTTGGGTGGTTCGGCGAATCCACTAAGGCGATCCACGAGAGTTCGACAGTAGGAGTCGGCCCGCTGAAGCAAGACGAGATCAGAGCGTGATGAAAGCATAGCTAGGTCCAGGGGCGTTATCGATAGCTGGTGTGAGGCAGGCGTAGCATCGGAACGACGTGGTGGGGAAGACGACGGCGCGTTACCGGGAGAGAGCGAGAGTGGGCAGCGAGACAATGCGTCTGCATCATGATGACTTTTTCCAGACTTGTACGTTATTGTAAAGTGACATTCCTGCAAGCGGAGTATCCAGCGTCCTAAGCGTCCTGACATCTTTTTCATTGATGACAGCGAACACACAGCATGATGGTCGGTGACGATGGTGAAGTGGCGGCCGTAAAGGTATGGGCGAAATTTCTGAATCGTTCATACGATAGCCAGGCACTCTTGCTCTGTAATGGTGTAGTTCCGCTCAGCTGGAGAAAGTGTTCGGCTGGCATATGCGATGACTTGCTCTTTAGACGCTGCCTAACGTTGGAGAAGTACTGCGCCAATACCTTGTGCGCTTGCGTCAGTATGGAGCATGGTGGGGGCTCGGTCATCGAAGTGGCGAAGCACTGGTCCGGAAGTAAGATGTTGCTTAAGAGCTTGAAAAGCCGACTCGCATTCGTTAGTCCATGTGAAAGAGGCACCGGTAACCAGTAGCTTGTGTAGAGGAGCTGCTATGGCAGCAAAGTTGCGTATAAATCGACGAAAATATGACGCCAAGCCGAGGAAACTACGTAGATATTTCTGCTGCTGGGGCGAGGAAAGTGGAGAATAGCACTAATCTTTTCGGGTCTGGCTGCATGCCATCTTTTGAGACGACGTGGCCCAATACTTTTATGGTCTTGCTTGTGTAATGAAGTAGAGGCCGCCCCTGTGTATGTGCCGACTGAAGAGGAAGACGAAGTGTCGTGCCGTGATCGCGAGTGAGCCCCGTGCTACGACAAGCCCTTGCAGTGCCTACCTTTACGTAGCGTTCTTGCAACGTTATCGACGACAATAAACCTCATCGCATTTGGTGGAGGTTGCTGAGATCCTCCGCCTCGTCCTGGAGCTCCGCACTCGAACCCTGCCAACACCAACACTGTCGCCCGCCACTATGCCTGATCCA